>NC_088981.1:51867925-52177636 GCF_963932015.1 Anas acuta
TTTGTCTTCCAGGCAGAGAGTTTATATTAAGTTGTATTACATAAAAAAAAGTTTTTCTTTTTCCTATTATTTTCTTTTAGTAATATAAAATTGTCTCCCTCCACTCAGTTTCATAGTGATAGAAGACTGTCTTTTCACAAGACTGTGCTTCTTGTCATGTTATTGAACTTTTAATGCAGGCAAACATTTCAGTCTGCACAAAATTATCTTTCCTTTTTAATTAATTTTCTCCTTTTCTGTTTATAGCTTCTAGAACTCAGGTCCAGAATGGTCTCTAAGGAAGCCTCTTTTCAAGAGCTGAAGGCTGAAGCTGAACACTACAAGGAAAACAATGCTAGACAGGCATCTCTTCTCCTGTCTTTGCAAGCCCGAGTTCGAGAGACAGAGGAAGAGTCCAGTATGCTTGCCACTTCTAAAAAACAGGCTGAGCTGACAGCACAGGCAGCATCCAAAGAAAACTGTGAGCTGAAGGAGAAACTTCATGAGCAAAATGCCAAACTTAAGTAAGATTCATGTGAGATGAGAAGCAATTTTTGATGACAGGAAGCTGCAGTTGTCAACAGAAAAATAAGTTGGTGGGCAGAATTTACAACAGAATTCAGATCTGCAGTTACGTTTTGTAAAAAAATTGTACCTGAGTGTGTGGAAAGTATTGAAATTTGTATTTTGGTTCGAGTTGTTAGACCATAAACGGGGTTTTAAGAGTTGTGTCCTTTGGAGAAGAAATCACTATAATGAGTCAGCTTGGTGAAACCACAATATTTACACTCTCCCCTCCTGCAAAAAAAAAAAAAAAAAAAAAAAGAGGAATTGGCTTAGTGGCTGCACTTGGAGAGTAGTGATCTATGTCCAGGTGGAGACTGATGACAGGCGGTGTCCCTCAGAGGTCTGTCCTGGGACCAGTGCTTTTCAATATCTTCATCAGTGAAATAGATGATGGGATTGAGGGCACCCTCAGCAAGTTTGCAGATGACATCAAGCTGAGTGATGCTGTTGGTACAACAGAAGGAAGGGATGTCATCCAAAGGGGCACAGACAGACTGGAGAAGTGGGCCCATGTGAATTGCATGAGGTTCAACAAGTCCAATTGCAAGGTGCTGCATCTGGGTCAGGGAAATCCTGGACATGAGTATGGGCTGGGAGAGCTCATTGAGAGCAGTCCTGCAAAGAAGGACTTGGGGGATTCTGGTAGACAGAAGGTGAGACATGAGCCAGCAGTGTGTGCTTGCAATCCAGAAGTCCAACTGCATCCTGGGCTGCAACAATAGAGGAGTGGCCAGCAGGAAAGGGAGGTGAGTTTTTTCCCTCTACTCTGCCCTCGTGAGGCTCCACCTGGAATACTGTATCCAGGTCTGGGGCCCGCAGCACAACATAGACGTGGAGCTGTTAGAGCAGGTTCAGTGGGGGGCTACAAAGATGATCAAGGGGCTGGAGCACCTCTCCTATGAAGAAAGGCTGAGAGAAGTGGGGATGTTCAGCCTGCAGAAGAGAAGGCTCCGGGGAAACCTCATTGTGGCTTTTCAACACTTAAAGGGGTCTTATAAAAAAGACCGAGAGTGACTCTTTACTCAGGTAGATAAAGATAGGACAAGGGGAAATAATCTTAAAATAAGAGATTTATTAAAAAAAAAAAAAAAGGATATAAAGAGATTTATTTATTTAAAATAAAAAAAAGATTTATACTAGACATTATGAGGAAATTATTCACTGTAAGGGTGCTGAGACACAAGAACAGGTTGCCAGAGAAGTTGTGGATGTTCCATCCCTGGAGCTGTTCAAGGCCAGGCTGGGTGGGGTCTCAGCCAACCCGATCTAGTGGGTGGCATCCCTGCCTATAGCAGGGGGGTTGGAGTTAGATGATATTTGAGGTCCCTTCGAACCCGAGCCATTCTATGATTCTTTTGTAATGGATTTTTCACCATTACAAGGCTAATATCTGTGTCTGTCTTGATATTGTCTAGTTAAAAGCAAGACAAGTGTTACCAGATATCTGTAATTCTCAAATCAGTATTTTGCACAGCTCTTTCAGGCCCCGTCAGTTAGAAGTGGATAATTAAGTTATTTTAGTATCTGGAGAAATCCATTGCAGTGCACTTGTCTGTTATGAGCTGAATTGCTAAAAGAACCTGCCTGGGGAGTGCTAATGTTGATTAACAAGGTTTTTAGATACAATCCCAATATAAGCAAGGGATAATAAAGCCAAAAAGTGTATTACGCATCCTAGCAACATAGAAAACATCACAGTCTCTGAGATAATGGTTGTTAAGATTCTTTAAAATGCTACTTTTGAAAAAAAAAAAAAAAAAAAAAAGGAGTAAGGGCCTCCTATCCTGCTTGCTTCAGTCACTACAAGAAATCTGCCAAAATACCGTGCATCAGAGTTAGGCTATTGTTACAGGGATATGGTAAGTTTTATGTGGTATAAATCTGTGCTGTTACTCCCACTGTGGTCCTGTCCTTTAGCTGGCTGCTCTGTTTTGCTCATGTTACGTGTGTCAGTACTTCCATTTGTACTGCTGCATGGTGGTCAGGGACCAGGGATCTGCTCCAAGAGAAAAGTGCACAAAATAAAAAGCTCAATTTGCAGCTCTGACAATCCCAGAACCAGTTAGCTGTGTACCTGGCTGTACCACTAGACGGTTGGCAAAAGGAAAGGGATAAAGGGAAGCGAACCCGCTGTTCTGGAAGCAACAACCATGTTGGATTAAACTGATTATGAATCTGCAGTATATGCTTTCAAAGCTTTTTCTCTTCCTCAGCTGGTGGTTACATGTGCCCCTTAATACTAATCAATGTGTTGACTCAGTAGTGAACTTGCTTAGTCTGACCACCTCAGTAGAACATGGCTGTTCATAATTAGATATTCAAGATTTTAATTGCAAACCACTGATAAAAAGGAAGAGCAAGCCAGTAGGTACAAAATGCGCATTTGCATTGTATACTAAGGGATACAGTCAAAAATATTTAATACATTCTGTGATTGGTTTCCAAGACACATATCTCCCCTATTAAAAATGGCACTTTTCTACTCAACGTGTCTATTGCCAAGGTATTTTTAGAACCTGAGATGAGAAGAACATTTTTTTTCTTCCCTTCTCTTTGCTCATTAGTTCTGAAGAGCTAGCAAAACTGTGAAAGAGCTGTGTTCCACTTTTTGTACCTGAATGCCTATTATCTAAGTGCTGACACCTTTATGGCTGTACTGAAGGTAATTAGGTTATTCGTTGGGTTGTCAAGTGTATGCTTTGTTCTTCCAGTTGTTTATTTTTAGCAGCAGTCCTGGTTCTGTGGGTGATGCACCTTATGTTCCGAGCCATAGAATAGGATAATTTGCATGATCAGTAACCTAATACAATATTCTAATATATATGTGTACACGTCTGGCACTTCTGGAGTTTCATACCTTTTCACTTCTGATGTATCCCTCCTCAGGACAGCAATTTAGTAACCATCTCACAGCTTAGTTTTGCTGGGGTAATGGAGGAGAATGCCAGTTGCCTGGAGGTGAGAAAGCTGTGAGGTGCTTGTTTTCTGAGGGCCAGAGTGTGCTTTGCAGAAAGCAAAGCTCTCCTGGTTCACAGTGGGTGCTGTGCAGTATTACACAGAGTTCTCTGCATCCTGTGCAGAGCAGTAATTAATGTTTTCCATTCCTCTTTGTTCTCCTGTCTTCCCCTTTGAAGCACTGACAACAACCGTGCTTTCCTCTCTCCTAAGGTTCTATCTTGAAGTTTTCCTGGACTACTTTACAGCAATCTATAGCCATTTAATGGACTCCCTTTGCACCACTGTGCATTTTCTATAGGTGTCTCATGCTGCTTTTATGAAAGTGATTATGCTCTGTGCCTCCTAGAGAGGGAGAAATCAGAAATGGAGAAGAATGAGCCCAGAAATGGCTCGCACACCCACCTTGAAAACTTTGAACAATGCTGTGCACTCATAAACAAGTATTTAACAGTTTCGATAAACTAGTTGTCCTAGACAGATGTTTGGTGATACCTCACATCTCATTTGATTCCAGCATTCAAATCTTTGTGAAGACCTTGCTTTAGAAAGTACTTTCTCATCTGGAAGCTCAATAGATTTGTCTCTTGCACTGAGTGTATTTTTACCATTGAGTAATTTTTTCTTGGGTTTGATCGGAGAATGAATCCGAATTGAAAATTGTCAATGCTGTTTCTGTGCTGTGTGGTAACATTATATCTGATCTCTGCATGCTGTTGGGATTAGCAAGTGCTATGGACAGCTTGTTAGCAGTTCCTTTCTGCAGCATCAGTTGACAGGTGTACTGAGACTGGAGTGCCATGAGTATAGACTGCTCCTCCTTCTGACAAGATACTCCAAAGCAGTTTTGGAGTTGATGTTTGAATTAAATTAATAGTTGCTTTGACTATATTGACTCTGTTTGGGGGATTATTTTTGTTAGTCACTCTCTTTGTAGTTTTCCAGGAGTGATGCTCGGTGTTAGGGCATCGTGAGCAAGGTTAGATCTACATATTTGCTATCTGTGCAATCTATAGCAATGCATGTTTCCCAGACATGGCTTTGTTCCTGGCAATGGGAAGGGTGTAAACATATTTAGGCCACTCTGCTATTTGTTCATTCTTACAGGGAACACTTATGAACTGCTACCTGCTGTTAATGTTGCTACCTTTAGCAGTAGGACTGATGGGTGTTTCACACAAGATGCCTATCAGTGTGGTAGGCACCTTTTGAAAGATATGAAACTGATGACAAAAAGCTGCCTTTTTTACATAATATTGTGGTAATCCCTTGTATTTTTTTTTTTTTTTTGTATGGATGCCTTTAACCGGAATCCAGTCTGCACTTTTCTTTTTCCTCTTTACCTCTATGCCCTATGTTCATAGGCTGTGTTACACTGCAGAAGAGTGTGTATATGCAGCAAAATAGTGTCTCTCCTCTCCCTTCCACTTTTGCCTGTGAACTTCCTCTCACAAGCACTCTGGATGCCCTATGCTTCCATCAGTCAGGAGGGGCTTCTATTTCCCCTGTCTTTTAAATTAAAATTAAATTAAATTAAATTAAATTAAACCTGTGGGTTTAATTAGAGAGGGATGATAAGTGCTCTAATATATTTTTAATGTAATTTGGTCATTCTTCCCCCTTATTTTTCCTAAGCTTTTAAGTGCAACATCCATTTTGAATATCCTGAGGACAGTGCTCATTGATGCTACCTAGTTCTTGTGGTTGGGATTGTAGAAGATTCTTTAAAGTGCTCATGAAAAGCACAGATGAATAAGTGTTCACACATGAGGTGACTAACAAAAGTCATATATATTGCACGATATGTAGAGAGAGCTACATTGCATATGTAACTTTCAAAATTAATTTTCTAGTATGCAGAAGCTAGCAATCATCTTGGGATAATATCTTTTGCCTAGAATTCAGTTTCAGAGAACATTTACACTGTTGTGTTTTTTTTTTTTTTTTTTTTTTTTGATTGTCTGTTATGTTGAATTAGTAAATATTTGAACGAGTGTGAAGAAAGCAAGACACAAGCTTCTAATATCAGCAGAAAGTATGAAGAGCTCCTTTCACAGCTTTCTGAATTCCTGGACACAGACATCAGAGAGAAAGAGAAACCACAGGAACACTTAATGTCAAAGGTGATTATGTGTGAGCAAGGGTTTTCTTGGACAAGGCTTATTAAAACCTTTTACTGTGTTTTAGGAATATCTGCAGGAGTGACAAATTTAGCTTAATTCATGAAAACAAAACAAACAACCCCCCAAAAAACTGGTTTGACAAAGAAAATGAATTCATCCTTCTATGTAGAAAATAAGCAGAAGAATATTTGTTTATATAAAAAATAAAATTATAAAGAGAGGAATCTTTGTATTAAATAATGATTTTCAGAGTGGTATCATTTAAGACAGGTTTTTCATATTGGCCAGATTTTCAAAGGTGTTGAACACTAATTGACTTTAGTGAACTCAGTCTTATTTACATACATATTTTATCGGCCTATAGTTTCCAAGTACAACCTTGATATGGTTCAAAGCTTTCCTGAAAACATTAGCAATGGGATCACAAGATGACATGTAAATTCTACCACTTGTATTTAATACTTATCTCAAGCTGATGTACCATTAAGTAGAAATATCTGAAAAGGCACTTGGTAAAACAACCTAAACTGTGCCCTGTGTAACTTTACTGTGTAATAAAATGCTGTGAATCACTATAGGGTGTATTCGAATCTCAAGCATCAAAATTTATTATCTCCCCTCAGAATTTTCCTGGAGTATTGAATGCAAAGCATCCACTTAGGAAAGGAAAATTGTTTGTGTACTCTTTCAACCTTTTTAGAGGCTGCTGAAGGGCACTTTATCCTAATTTTATGCATTATAATTATATAGTGTCTAGTCTTCTGTATCCCCACTTTTCTTCACTTGGGAGCACACTCAGAATTTTGGGAATTTCTCTTTTGTTATATTCATACTGTAACTATCCTGGCTATAAGGAAACCTTAATAAAATAAGATGATCTAAGTAGGTGTCACAGTTCCACAGTTCTCTTACAGTCCTTGCCCTCATAATATTACAAGCATATTCAAATTGCAACAGATACATGTAACAAAACTTGGCTAGTTGTCATTGGAGGCAAAAATACTTGCATTAAACCGTATCTCTTACATGCTTTAAATTAAGCAAATATACAGTTATTTATTTTTTAAAAGTATACATTTGCTCTTTTTTTTTTTTTTTTTTCCCTCTTCCTAACAATTAATAGATCTAGTTGGGAAATCTAGAGTGCACTGAAAATTGTGTGCATTAGGAAAACTTAGCTACCAGTCAGGGTACATTTTTTTCCTAATGCAGTCTTTGAAGCTACCACACTTATCTACTCCCTGCTTGGAAACAACATAATGTAACAAAACAGGATATTTTTTCAAGGTGCTGGCTGTTCATCACAGCAGTCCACCAGGTATTTGGCCCTGCTCTTGAATATGCTCATGAAATAGCTGTTACTAACTCAAATATTCCTTTGCCTAAAAAGTTTCAAGCATAAAATGCAACTTTCAGTTTGTCGTTCCAAATGAGAGGCATAAATCTTAACGGGCCCAACCAAAACAGTCTGCTTTTCACATGAAGATAGTTATATGATCTGTTTTCATTTTGAGACCTGCTTTATGTCAACTGCAGATACTCAGAAGTGCCAGTAGCTCTCCACCTCTTTAGTAGATCATAGAGATTGTGTGGGAGTAAATCTGAACCACATTTCACTAAGATGTGGGTTTCTGGTGGGAATATGGTTCTCATTTTAATTGCCTTTCTACTTGTTTAGAAAGGAGCAATAGAATGCAATTATAAATCTAGCCTAGGGGTCTTGGAAACACCATGTCTGTATTAGGATGATTAGGAGCTGTATACTGGGATGAATAAACATCATTTTTAAGTGTTTAAAAATGTTTCCACTATTTGAATTATCTCTCTAGGTCTGTGAAATTTGTAAAGAAAATCTGGCACTAAAGGTTCAGGTTGCTGCTCTTCAAGAAGCTATCGATGGCCATGAGATGGAGTCCAAGGCTAGCAGAGAAACTATCATGAGGCTTGTTTCAGAAGCAACCAAAGAGCAGAAAAAGGCAGCAGGATACTATCAAGACATGGAAAAACTTAGTAAGGTACATAAATGAGTCATGCATATGTTTTTCTAGTTTTCATTTTTAATTTGAATTTCTCAAAATTTCAAATCAATTTTGGATAGGAGTTGCATGAGAAAAAGTACTTTTGAAAGACGTTCACTGATGAGGGTCTTTAGTAAAAAAACAAAAGGTTATTCTAAGGTTATTCTCAGCTTCTTGAAATCTTAAAATATATGGAAATTATTATATAATTAAACAATAACTGTGCAAGATAGAACCGATTTAGATTTGATAGAACCGATTTAGATTTGATGTCTTCTTATGGTGATTGCAAATTGGTATTTTTGCTCCCTTCATATTGTAGACTTTGCTGCTTGCAAAAACATGTAATTAAGCAGAAGTTTTTCTAAAGCATTGTAAATGTATAACTGTGAATATAACTGAGGCACAAGAATGGAACAATGGAAAAAATGCTTGTTTAAATAATATGTGATGTTGCAAACTTTCTGATGATTCTGTTACTAAGATTCTTCAAAAATTCTAATGAGATTGAAAGGAATTAGTAGAATCTTATTTTGTTCTTTCTTTTTCTCTGAAGGTCTGGAAATAAAATGTCTTGGCTTTTAGACACACTAGATTATCTTGTTTCACTGCATAATAAACCTGTATTTCATAAGAACTCAGCTGACTCATACCCAAAATGTTGTAGGCAGTAGGTTGTCTCTTGCAGAAAAGTACAACTTTACTGAGGAGAACCTGTAGAGGGAAAAAGTGCAGCAGGAATAATGGTGAATTGAGAATTGTAGGTGAAGTTGTAAGTCAAGTATTCACCAAATTCACCTAGGTACAATTTGGAAAGAAAAAGATGATTTAAGGATTTAAGTACTCCAAGAGAGCTTGCAGTAAGGGTTTAATATATTGCAAAGAAAGAACAAAGTCAGTTACTGCAGCAGTTTGCTTTATTACTTTGTACTTTGAGTGATAACTGCAAAAAGGAAGCAGTTTACTAAAACCATTATGAAAATTTCTTGCAGGTACTAGGGAAGTGTGCTTAAAGCTGATGGTCAGAACTAAAGAAAGTAAGAAAATGAAACTGCCAAATATGTAGCTGAGTTACGTGTAACTGAATTTGTAGAAATTTTAACATAACTTACTTGCCCAAGGTTGTATTTTTCAAAGTTAGTATACGTTAATGTTTTCTCCACCCCTCCAGCATTACTTTTTCCCTGAATTATCACAATCACATACTTTAAAGGATAAAGTGTTCTGATTTTGTTGTAGGCAAAATACTTAGCAGATGAGAGAGCTGACAGCATGCTTTTAAGAAGAAAGAATTTGTTGTGGGGAAAATGAATGTAAAGTACCACAAGGGTCATAAATTTTACTTACTGCTGAAAATGCTTCTTAATGACCTGTGTAAAATTTCCTAAGACTCAAATTGGAAAGAGAGTGAACCTGGACTGAAAACTTAACCAGGCCTTTCTGAGAACTTTTTGTCCCTGTTCTTCAAGCATAACAGGAGAGAGGGTGGTGCACTTGCCAGGTAAGCCAGAATCAGGAGACATTCTAAACTGAGATGAGTCTTCATTTATGATTTGTTTTGCAAGTTTGCTCTAAGTGCCAAAATATTTCAAAAGTTGAAGCACTTAGCTGAAAAATATTTTCTTGTTGTTATTGCATGTATGCCAAATGCATAATTTATTTAGCCCATTTTACAGAAACGTCTTGCTAAATTATCAACATTGCCTTTCAAATGAAGTGTGTGCCATCATGGCTAATTTAGAGGTTGCAGATTCCTCCAGTGTTGTTTCAGTTTAACTGCTTAATTTTGCAGATATTGAATAAATCTCCTGAGAAGGTTTTGTGTTCACAAAAGTGTATTAAGAAATGCAGTATTGAAAAAATAAATAAAAACACAAAGAATGTTTTTAATCTGCGTATCTAAAGCAGGATATATAGTATCCCTTGTTCCTCTGATGAATGTCTTAAGCTACAGGAAGGGCATCCTCAGTTGTATAAAGTAGGTTTGACTTTGCACAGATGAAATAAGCGTGTGAATAGAGTTGTGCATTGTTTCATGTTCACTTGTGAAGGAGAAAAGCAAGTAAAACTGTCACAGGTAATAAAGAAGTGTTTCTGTGCTAGCCAATAGCTTGGCTAAGTTTTGTATTACAAGATGGTGGCCACTTTGCCCCAGTTTTGTCTCTCAAAAAAGCTTCTTAATTACATAGAGGACAGAACACAACCTTTCTGTTCAGTGGTTCTGTCAGTCTTCTCTGACAAGCCTCAGTCTCAGCCCTATTCACGCCTCCTCTCTGAACCATTTCCAGTTTTTCTTGTCAGGTGGTTCTTCGCTCTTGCTCCTTGGGATTTTTCTGCGTGGTGTCTCTTGATGCCTTAGGGTCTTTCCTCATGCCCCATGAAGAGGCAGCTATCTCATGGCCAAATAAACAGATTATAGACTCAGAAATTCTTGATGAAGAAAATGCAAACCAGATTGGTTGCATTCAGACTATTAGCATGATAAAAAGTTAATATGTGAGAGTTATTCAGAATGTTCTTTAGTAAATTTGATGCTCCAGGATTTGTTGAAGTCAGATGGTTTCCACTGGAGCAACATAAGCAAGCAAACAATAATTTTACTAATTCCACTGTCAGCCTCGGTGCATTACAATTATAGAACAGCAAACAAGAGAAACTAATATAATATATAATTTAATTAGCAGTAGGTAACCAACTTTTTTTTTTTTTTCCTAATGTATTAGTTTTGTTTCAGAATCCTGAACTTCCCACATTCCCGACTGAATATTGTGAGAAGGTGCTCCTGGAATTCTGTAAACACAACATAAATGTTTTTTCTGACAGTGCTGGATATCACATTTGTGTTTCATAGAAAGTAATTTTTAAATGCTGCCCAAATTTCTAGACTGAAAATTAGAATATCTGTTCATTCTTTCTGTGTGCCCAGACAATGATTATTTATTATGATCATCATTAATTACAGTATTATGACAGTCTTTGAGGAAGTCTGGCAGTCTCTAAAAAAAAAAAAAAGTCTCTAACCAAGTCCCTTTCTAATATTTATTAAATATCTACACAGTATTTATTTAAGGTATAGAAGGTGCATGTATTCTTTCAAATGAATTTGCCTTTCATATAGCTTTGACACTCACAAGCCACAAGAATTGGTAAACTGGCTTGTTCCTGTTTCTCATTTCCTCTGATGAGTCAACCTGGAAATATTTGTGATTCCTCTCAAGTCTTAATTTAAACATATGTTTTGCAAAGATATGCACTAAGCAGTGTCTTCAAAAAACATATTTAGAATATTATCAACTAACTTTAATTAATTCAAATGTATCTGTATGTACTGTTGATGCAAAATTGATAATGAAAATGAAGTTTTAATTCATTATTAATGTATTAAATTGTTATTAATTAAATCTAAGTAGTATGCAATATAAAATTTTAAAATCGATTGTATGAAAACATAGTTAATTAAAAATAAGCTATTATAATTTAAGGAAACTGAGAAATTGAGTAAACCATAAACACTCATACATTTTTAATATACTCAAATACTTTGATTGTAGGAGATGTGACCAAATTATTTTAGTTTTTGATTTTCCCAATAGATAATGACTTTCTCATTTAGAACCTGGGTGTTTTTATTTATTTATTTTTGCTTGTTATAAGTTGTTAAGTAAATTAATTTTATAGATAGGTTTCAGCAGACATCTCAAATATTTTCAGGTTGAATCATAAAACAAGGTAGGAGATAAGAGCAATCTAGTTTGAAGTTCTTGTGGTATAGCAGTGGTAGATGAAGACACAGGTGGTGTAAGAATTCATGTGAAAAATACTGGCATTCTCTTTTATAACTTACTATTCCTGTTAATATAACCTGATTTTCTATTTTTTTTTTTTCCTTTGGAGTGGTGGTGGTTATGTAATTGACTTAATAAATTGAGACCCTGCTGCTCACTGAAGTGCCGGAGTTAATAATGATGGTGTAAGTTAAAAGTAAATATAAGGATAAGTAAACATCCTTCTCTGGTCTGAAGGCTCTCTCCAATTATTTAACTTAAATGCTGCACTCTTGTTATTAATTACATTCTTGTTATTAAAAACATTCAAGCCAAAAAGCCCAGAGTTTCCTCTGGATGGATTACAAGTGCCTCAGTTAGCATATGGCCATAGCAAGAAAGAAAAGGGAGGAGGTGGGCTTGTGGTTGTGGCAGGTATTGTAGAGGGATAGATGTTAGTGAAGGACAGCAGTTATATAGGAATCTGCTATATTAGGCTGAATAACTGTTGTCTGTGCTGTGAAAGTGGCTAGTGGCTGGTGAGTATGTAAGCACACAGAAGCAGAAGTACATCTTGCCATATATCCTCTCAGCTTCCTGATACGAGGGTTGCATCTATCTCCATGCTAACAGCTAATGCTACTACTATATAAAACAATATGTTTGTTTCACATAAAATCTCGTGAAAGCCCTTTAGAAAATGGTTCTGTCAGTATTAGTGAATTTTGACCAAAAATAAACGGTAATCCCTGCTGTTCTGTGTATGGAAAGCTATACTGCAAAATACAGGCAAGGCTCTGGACGCTGTGTGACTATCACTGTAAAATATGTGTGAGCTCTCTGGAAGGAGCCTCAGCTGTTTCATGAGCTTTCAGGTCTGTACCCACCTTCTCATGGCATAGCATTTCTCTTTATGAATCTTTATGCAGTATTTCTCTTAATGCCCCAAGATCATCAGTTCTCAAAAGGTATCTGGATAATGCACTCAGTAAAATAAAACAAGATAAAATGCTCAATAAACTGCTTTAACTTTTGGTTAGCACTGCAGTAGTCAGGAAGTTGGATCTTTGAAGGTCCCTTCTAACTGAACTACTCTACTCATTTAATTAGAAGTGAAATCTTGTGTCTTTTTTTCCTCTAAGTTATTTGTTTTTCCTGTAGCAAGTCTTCATTTCACATTTCCATTAATCCCTGACTGAACTTGCTGTATTTTAAACTTCCAGGTATTTTTAAAGCTGAGGAAAAAAAAAATATTTTACAGTAAGCATAACAATGTTATTGTTCCTAAAAGTGTCATTGAATTTATTTTCTTTTGTTCTACAAACTGTGGGATCTTAACTCCACAGAACTCAGTGAATTTTTTTGTCACCAATTTAGGGAAAACACAGATGCACTTTTAGGTGTCTTTTAGGTGCAAAGATATCATATCATCTATGAAAACAGTTTTCAAATGAGTTACTTCTTTTACATTGTGTCTATGAAAATAACAAATTTGAGATTTTGAAAATATAGCACGCAGTGTGCACAATTGAAATGATACATTTTAATAACTTTAATATCACAATAATTTTGATAATGAACTAAGGCACAGCTATAGAGGCTTGCCTCGTGAATAGCCTCCTCTGTGAAAAACTTTGCAACATTTGACTGAATCAAGAGAGAATCCTTTTCTGTAACACCTTTGGTGCAGCTGCCTACCTCTTGCCTTGTATATGGTCCTTCAGGGAAGCACACCAGAGTTTTAGAGAGAGGTGATGAAAGCCAAGAGATTCTATCTCTTTAGCCGCAGCCGAGATAATTGATGGGGCTGTGTAACATGGCTGGTGGGCAATAAAGCTGTGTGATGAGGTGGCTGTGGTCTGTGTGAAATGTGGTGAGGAAAGATCTCAGTTTTAACATGAACAGTTTCCTTTCCAGTGAGAAATTGCTTTAGGAGCAGCGACATGTGTAGGAACAATGAAAGACAGAAATGAGTGGTGTTGGTTCCTCAAAGATTGTTAAAATTTCACAAGTCTTCAGATGGCTCTGTGGAAAGAGAAGGCTTCATGCCATCTCTTCTGCTGGTATTTTGTGGCAAGACCTCTGCAGAGCTTCTGAAACAATATTGTCAAACTTCCAAGCACCTGTTTGACATGATTCTAGCATACAAATGGACAAGCAAATGTGGTTGGATACTTTAGAAGTATTGGAAGCCCATATATGTTAAAAATTAATGTAAATCAAAATAAATTTGCTCATCAGTTTAAATTTGAGCAGCCATTCCTAAAGCCAAAAATGTACAACTCAGTACAAAAAGAAATGTTCTGCATTCTTTTTTTTTTCTTTTCTTTTCCATTTAGATGTTAAGATGAAAGCTGGTGCTGGAGATAAACATCAATATTATTGTAATCTCATATGCAAAGCCACAATAATGGCTTTTAAATAGGGTGTGGCATGCTTCTGTGTGACATATTTTTGTGGTGTCATACATGCAAAATAACAAGAGAAAAATGATCTTTCTTAGTCTGTTTTAATCTATTGCATTAAATGAAAGCAAAGATTTCAATTTTTGCTGTTTATAACCATATAAGTTAGGTAAATGAGCAATTAAATTTGTGTTTATTTAAAACCATAACAAAAAGCTATAGCACTTTGAGAATGTGAACCTATTGTGTCTTTTCTAAATCTGCTGCAGTTGTGGTGATGTGTTTTATTGTTTATTTTTCTTCAGGAAAGAGAACTATAGGAAGCAATTCATAGATCTAGAAAATTGAATTTGAAGTCCTCAATCAATTTGGAGTGTTGAATCATAAGTTCTAAACCAGTCTTGGGACCATAACTAGTGACTGATTTGACTAGCATCTGCTTTCTTAAAAATATTATTTGATGAAATGACAGACCAACAAACCTTCTATGTGCATAGTTGAAATCTTGAGAAATATGAAAAAAATATATCTACAGTGCATGATTAAATACATATATATAACTAGAACTTTTTGAAGGAGTCAGTTTATATGAGTAGATAGATATAATATGATACATAAAGGAAGGACTGAACAGTTTTATAGAAACAAAGCAATTGCAAAATAATGGGCTCAGTTTATCGTAATTACTCTCGAATGAGATATTGGAGTATGATAGTTCTTGAACAAATTCAGGTCAACGGCAGTAAGAAAAATAGATTATAAATTATTGGGAGATAATAAAATGTTATTTTGTCACTGCCGGAATCCATGGTGTGTCTACTTCTTCAACACAAATTCTGACATCCCTGAAAAATGTGGTAAAACTGAAAGAAATTCAGAGAAGGGCAACAAATATGAAAACAAATATACAGTGATTTCTCTATAAAGAAAGACTAAAAGGACTTGGACTCTTCAGATTTGAGACAAGACATCTGGGCAGTGACGTGAGAACTATGAGCGCTAAGAAGAGAGAAGCTAAAGAATAATTGATGGCTCTCTTTTCTAATAAAACAAGGTTTCATTAAATGAAGTTAAAATTGAAAATTAAAAATGAAGTACATTCAAAACAAACAGGAAGATACACTTCTCTGGGCAATTAAAATGGAACTATGACCATGAGATACTGTAGATTCTGGAAATTATGGTTAAAAAAGTAATTGCACATAAAAATGGAAGAAGAAATCACTGAATGCTGTAAAATAGAAAAGGCCATTTCTACACCTGAAAGTCTCTGAGCTGCAATTATTTTGAGGTGGGAGAGTATTCTGAGAAAGTAATTTATGCCTCCTTGGCTCTTATAACCTTTTTGAGATGGTTGTTACTGCCTACTGTCAGATGCTGGCTGTTGGAATACATAAACCGTTGGTCTGAGCTGCAATAGCTCTTCTTGTGTTACTCTCTGCTATTTTTCACTTCATGTGAATTAATTACATCTTTGGAGAGAGATCAGTAGAATGAGAGTATGTATTAATATATATTATTAGCTAGAAGATCTTACACTGTCTTGTTTTGCCTCTTTCATACACGTCTCTTTAATGCAATCACATCTCCCTGACTTTGTTTTCCAGTGTTAAATACAGCTTTTTAGCCTTTACTGATAAAATAGTGTCTTTCTTTCTATGTTTAAAAGACAGAAGTAATTTTCCCTGCCAGTTACAGCTTTTGATGTCAATACAGCTGACCTAATATTGAATACATTAGTTCTCAGGAGGCCTCACTGGCATCTTATGCAGTGGTCTGTATACTCTTCCATCTTCTCTAATCTCAGGCAGAGTGCCAGCAGGTGAGTGTGTGTGTACTCCAACCAGGTGTGAGTGGGTAGCTGCAAGCACAGCACTGTGCTGTATGAACTCTTTTGCTTAGGTCTCAGATAGTTTAAGAGTCTCTGCTCCCACTTTCTACATCAGCCCATAAGTGGTCCGCTTTATGTCTGCTGCATCTCTTGTGTCTAAGTCAGTCACACTGATGCAGCATATGCTAGATAAATCTGCATTACATCTTCTGTTTTATTTGAACAGGAATTTCTGTAGTTCTTGTTTTCAAATGCAGTTATGTCAGTGTTGGACACTTTTTTTTTTTTTTTTTTTTAACCCTACAAGCTGCGTACCAAAACCTTCATATGATTCAGAGTGACAGAACAGTCATGGGCACTGAGGAGCTGAAGAAAACCATGAGCTGTTACAGCTCCGTTCATTCCATCTTATAGGAACAGAACTGTTTTATCCCCCTGCATGAAGCCATCAGGATTTTGGGGTTTTGCCTCTAGTTGGGCTACCACCTTTACATGTCATAGTGCCCAAGCTTCCAGGTACTGTTTCAAGTTCATGCTGACCTTGCTGAAGCTAGTTACTTTAAATATTCTCCATTCAAGAGAGGGTTTAAGGAAGATTGTTCAGAATTTTAATGCTTTGAATTTTACTACTTTTCATTCTGTAAATTGCTTGTATGGCTGCTTTGTTTTTTAATTGTTTAGGCATCAACAGGCTTGCAATTACTTATTTTATCCCTTGATCTTTTGATTCAACTATGTATGTTTGCAGATGTTCACAATTAGAAATGAGATTGTAATTAGGTAAGCTCCTTGAGACTGGAAAACTACTTTTGCTCTGTCTTTCTGAAAGAAAAAACTCAGACTGCAGAAAATTGTAACTGAAATAAACTTGTCTTTATTCTTTGCTGTCATTACCAGAGTGTAATTCTCAACACAGGTTGGAATTTTCTACTAATAGGTTTTCTTTGGAATTAAAAAAAAAAAAGACAATGAATTGTGCCAACATTTGTTTCAAAGAGTTCTACAACTACTGTAGAAAGTTCAAGTAACAAATAATTACCTAAATAATAAGGTTTGTTTTGGTTTGTTTTCATTTATATATTTGCATGTTTGCATTTTTGAAGCTATTTAAAAATTTTAGTATTTTTAGTATATTATGTTATTTCCAAGGGTGTTTCCTAAGCTTCTGTCCCAGCCTCACTGCTGATTTATATGACTATTTCCAGACGTACTGCTTGATAAGCATGTATGCCATTAATACAAACAGCTTACCATGCCACACAGCAAGTATAGGTGGGCTCTGAGAGACCCCCAAGTAGCCACCATGTTCAAAGCTGCTCCTGGAACAATTTTTAAATTCTGAGGAAGACCATCTCAGTTGACATCAACCCACATACTGAGCTTTTGCTAAAAACCTGGAACTTCTAGAGAAATTCAGTCACTCTGTGTAAATATGCCATCCTCTTGCTTAATTTATTGTCTTGTGTGAAGTAATATTATTTCTGGCTGGTTCCTGTCAATCAGGTAATACCATGAGGAATGAAGACTTTTGTCTTTTCTGTTCTTTGAGTTGATTTGTCTTTTTTTCTTTCTGCAGTTTTTCTTCTTGCATATGAGTCTATAAACACTCTTAATTCTAGTAATGCAGGGATAGGAAAGAGGTTCACAAGCTGACTGAATGAGAGCTGAATGTTTCTTTTGTTTAAATGGGCTAGTTTTCTTCCATATTTCATCATTTGCTTTTGTCCTGTGGGTCAGGATACATAGTTCTGCCTCCCAGTTGGGTCAATATTTTATATACAACTGATATATGTGTACACTGGCTATTTTTCTCCATTGAGCCTTTATTTATCAGAAGATAAAGGGAAAATAATTTTTAAAATCCTTGGGCTTAGTAGGAAAAGCCTGTGGGTGTGAAAGGCTAAACGAGAACCATAACAAAACGCCAAAGATCTGAGGATGACTCTGAGCAGTAAATCCTATGGGCTATTCACCAGTTAAGCTTATCCTACAGTATCCCCTCTCCCTTGGTACCAAGGGTAACATTATCTTTGAATGTATTTACTTATGAAATGCAAGTAGTAGTAGATGGGAACTGACTCCTTCAAAAATAAAACATAAAATAAAAAATAAAATACAAGGATGTTAGACAGAGCCACCTTCCCATTCGTCTTTCTCCACTGATGTTTCTGCACTCTGACAGCTCTGCTGAGCAGCAGATGAGGGCAGCAGTAGGCTCTGTGGAAGGACACCTAGCTCTGCTTTGACCTCCTCTTCATCAGGCAGATTTGTGCTTTATATGAGTGTTTTTGTTTTCTTCAGAAGATGCAATCATGCAGATTTTTTTCTAATTATTATTATTTTTTGTTCTGAGTGTTGTACAATCAATTGTTCCTTCACCTTAGTGCATCTTTTGAAAAAACTTTTCTTATTTGAGATTTAATTGATATTTGAGCACTTAATCTTCCTTTAGGCTGTCTTAACTTTTTCTTATTGTTTTTGTCTCGCTCGTACTTCTATGTAAAAACAATCTCAGGATTTTTTTGTCACATTCAGGTAAATTATTCTCAGAGATAACATCTAATTCAGCTCTACTTTCAGAAACTTCATGTGTATTCGTGCTTCCCCTCCCACGTGTAGTCCTTTAGCTTTGTTTTCATTACATTTTGTCCACCATTGTTATTCTTATTATCTGTATGAAAATATAATCTTGCAGTAGTTTTGCAATCAAAAATTTTTTGTTTACATACAGTTTTCCAGGTTACTGCAAGGAGTTAAGCTATCTAGAGTGATTACAGCAGGCTTTGGGCTTTCGTTAATTTCAGTGGGAGCTTTCTCATGAAACCTTGATGTTGTCAGGCTCTTGTGAGCAATATGGGTCTGTATTTCTCTAGGTGCAATACCTGCTTCTGAGTAACTCCCTGTTTTGTGCATATGGGAAGGGGTTCTAATGAATTTTGAAACTTTGGTTTAGTCTTTTGTGTATTCTTAGGATCTTGACAGTGCTAGAATAGCAAGACAGAGTTTGGAGGCGGACATCAGAAACCACCAAGATAAACTCACTGCTAACCAGAAAGCTTGGGAAGCTTCAAAGCAAGAACTTCACACTCTGAAGAAATCTTTGAGTGAGCTGGATGAAAGTTTGAAGAGCAGCAAAGAAGAGGCCAGGACTGCTCAAAGTTCTTTGGTGGCTTTCAAAGAGCAAATTGCTGCCCTTCTCAGCAGTGGATCGGCAACCGTTAAACCCTCTGAGAAAGCTATTTTGGAGAGGATCCAGGAAATAAACTGCAAAGAGGAGAGTAAAGAGATAGTAAGTCAGCAGCTACCTCACTTGCATGGCAAATGTATTTATTCCCTTTGACTAAGTTTTTTTTAATCTGATTTATCTTTTTGAGTGTTGATTCTTTTTGCTTAGGTTTTGAAATTACAGAAAACTAATTTTGTTGACTGCTAATTTGAGATGCTAAGCCAAAAACACTTATATTTTATTAAGTAGGAATAAGTCAGAAATTAAATAAAAAATAAGTGCTGTTAGCAGGAAAAGTCTTTTTGTTACGACATTGAAACTTGTTTTCAGAGCTGCTTTGTAGGCATGAGAAGTGGCTGCATGGTCACCATGATTTAGCTGAACATGTGAGCAAGCAGGGATTTGCTGTTGCAACAGTAACTTAATGGACTGACCTGTTTTTCGAGGCAGGTATAACCAATGTTGCCCCGGGCAACTTCTTGCCCCCAATCCTCAAAGTCTGCTACTAGGAAAGAGTATTTGTTTTTACTTACAGGTAAGTATTTTTGAAACCATAACTGTTCACCATTCTAGAAAAAAAAAAAAAGATAATATTAAGGTAGCTGGGTATTCTAATGCTTTGGCTAGAGGGATTTGGGCTGATAGCATTTGCAAAGGAAAGGTATGTGCAGAAGAGAGAGCTTAGGGGAAAGTCAGGCCAGAATACAGTGTGACCAATGTCAGTATCCCATCCTGACTGCTGGTTGCTGTACTCAGGCTTCTTACTCTTTTTGTATGAGAATAAATCGATGTTGTCTGCACACCATTGTCAGGGAGGGCTATTATTTAATTAGAAGTCACACGGTAAATGAAAAGCTGTTTTCAGTGAGTCACTGGAAATCAGCTTCTGTGACCTTGCCAGATTTTGAGATTCTAACATCTCCTGCTGATGTAATAGTTCCTTATTTAAAATAAAATAAAATAAAATAAAATAAAAAAAAGGTATGGCTTTGTATTCTGTCTAAGGCTGGAAATAGCTCTTGAAAATACTTCTGTGCATTTATATCAAATACTCTGTTAAAAAATGCAATTCCCCTATGACTTAAAGAGTCATACAATTAATTAGTTATTCTTTTTCTAAAGAGCTGAGTTTATTCTTATTTTAGAGGTAAAGAAACAGATGCTCAGAAAAGCAGGTAGTTTTGCATAGGAGTGTGAGAATTTATTTTAGTGCAGTGCTCTAACCTCTTTGTCCTCCAGAAAGGCCTGTGGACTCTTGCAATGAAAAAATAACTCAATTTGTTGGTTGTCTGAGGATGTTTTTCAATGTTATTGCTATCACAATTAAATATATGTGCTTTATTACTAAGAGCAGGTATTGACTCTAGTCTGCCACTAACTAAATCTGTGTTTTGGAAATATGAAGCTGGTCTTACAGTTGCCTTCTTTTGTTGGTATATTTTTACATAGTAGAGGAACTATTTTGGGTATTCCTAGTGTAGCATTCTGCCTCTGCTAGCAAATACAATTGCCTGCTGTACTTACAGAAATACTTCCCCAGAATGCTAGTCCCTTCTCAAACAACTTGTGGCTCAAGAAATTCCTGAACCATAAATGTTAGCTTTGAAGTTTAGTACTTGGTGAATTTAGTTACTGTAATTGAATAGCAAAGTTTTGTGTATCATTGTATTTACTAGGTATGTTAAGCGATGAAGCTTTAATGCCTTACTGCTATGACTCAAAGGTTTGGAAAAATTTATGTGCACTGCCCTGAGGTGAATTATGATATTAAAGCAATGCTGACATCTATTCTCAGAAGAGTTTCTGTGTGAAGATTAGGGGCTTTGAAATAACTGAGCTAAAATGTCAATGTTTTACACTTATGAATCCATCTCTAGTAGAACATAAATTGTGTCATCAAAAAAGCTGTTTTACAGTGACCTGCTTTTCTTTCTGCACGTCAGAATTAAATATTTTTTAAGGCTTCACTGGACAGGAATATATCTTGGTCTTGACCTTCTTGGTCAGATTCCTATTGCATCTCTGGGTGAATTTCTTTGTAGGACTTGGGTATAACTTTCTTGTGTTAGGGTATGCATGCTTTACCATCACTCAGTTAAGCAAAGGATTTTTTTTTTTTTTTTCCAGATAGAATTTCTCATACACCTTTCAGTAAACTGTTTAACTTGAAGCAAAAGCTAGCCAGTGTCATACCCATCTACAAAAAGGACATGACAAAAGAAACTTGTTAGACTAACCTCAGTCCCTGGAAAAGTTATGGAGAACACTATCCTGGGGTTTACTGAAAGTCAGTTGAAAAAATATCATCAGGCATAGTCAAAACAGGTTCCTGAAGAGAAGGTCTTGCCTTAGTAATTTGATTTTCTTCAATGATAAGGTCACCTGTTTCATGGATGAAGAGAAGACAGTAGACGTAATCTCTCTGGATTTCAGTAAGGCCTTTGATACCCCACATCAAACTTCTGAACGAATTGTCCAACTGTGAGATACACAGGTTCACACTATGATGGGTGACGAACTGGCTCAATGGTAGAGCTCAAAGGGTCATAGTGAAGGAGGTTTAACTGGCAGGCCAGTAACCAGCAGTGTTCCCCAGGGCTGTTCTAGGGCCAGTCCTGTTCAACATTTCTATCAGTGATCTGGATGCAGGAGTGGAGTACATCCTCAGCAAGTTCACTAAATGGGGAGGTGCTATTGACACCCGGGAGGGATGAGAGGTCTTGAAACGGGATCTGCTTAGACTGGAGCATGGGGCCATCAGCAACAGCATGGAGTTCAACGAAGGAAAGTTGTGGGTGCTGCACCTGGGATGCAATAATGCTGGTACAGGTACAGACTGGGAGACAAGGGGCTGGAGAGCAGCTCAGCAGAAAGGGACCCAGGTGTTCTGGTTGATAGCAGGCCCCACATGAGCCAGGAACGTGCTCTGGCAACCAGGAGGGCAAGCTGCATTTTGGAGTGCAATAAAGACAGCATATCCAGCCGGTCAGAAGAGGTGATTCTCCTATATTTAGCATTGTTGCAACCTCATCTTCAATATTGCATGCAGTTCTGGGCTCCACAATTATAAAAAAAAAAATAAAAATGAAATATAGCAATGTCCAGTGAAAGGTATTCTACTGCAGGATTAAGGTGCTGCTTTGAATCACTGTTCTGATAATCGTTTCATCAGTTATAAGATGTACATCATCTGAGTATGTTTAGACAGCTCTTAGGTGTTTTTGTTATTTATTATTTATGACGTACCAGAAGGGTTCATAGGGAGTTTGAGTCCAAGGCAAGGAATTGTTATCAGTTCACACAGAGCCCAGCCCTGCTGCGAGGTCTGTGGGTTCAGGTCCTTCACAGATTTGTTGCAGAAAAATTTATATAGCTGAAGCTTTTTCCCTTGACTACTTACCCATCTGACCTGAGGTAGGAACAACTGATCAGATTATAGATTGTTTGAATTTATATGCCCATGTGTGCCTATAAATCAGTGGTAGTTTAAGATATCATCTTATCAAACCAGAACAGTGCAGCTTTTTGACCATCAAGATAATACTAAGATGACAAGAATGTCTAGTTATGTTGGAAAAGAGAAAAAATGATCACCATTATAGTATGAAGGACGTTGTAGCTACATCTTGCATGCTGCTTTTTGCACTCAGCTGGAGCCAGCATACAACTGTCTTGGATACACAGAAAAGAAAGGCAGAAAGTGTTTTATTAATACAAAAAGATTGAACTGCATGAGGGATTGGTCCAGGAGGTTATGGAGGTCAGAACTACAGGATGAAAAATAGAGCCTTTGTCAATCACTGGGTACAGGCACGGGTAATAAAGGTGCAACTCTGTTTTAGGAAATCCCTAAAATGATGATTGCTCCTAAGCCAGGGGTGAAGGTTACTTCTGGGTGCCTTTGAAGATAAAGTAACAGATTGAGACCACAAAATAATCACCTTCTATTGTGTGATCCCTCACATGGTTATCGTTTCTGGAAGCCTGCAGGACCCCATGCAGCTGGGCTATGAGCAGAGACCCTCTGCAGCCTGGTGGAGGGACTCCGTGTTCATAGACAGCAACACATCCCTTGGCACAAGCTACTGAAAGCTGTTTCTCCTACAGAGTGATATACAATGCACAAAAACATAAAATGTTTGTTAGGGTTCTCACAGTCTTATTGCAGTTTAGAATTTATTGCAGTTCAGTGTTTTCTACCTCTGTACAAGCAGCAGTAATTTCTCAGTTTATTTTTTATTTTTAGGTAGTTAAGGTGCAAACTATTATTATTTAATTGTAATCTAAATTTTTCCGTGTCATTAAAATTAAGTTTGTTTCATTTTACAATATATTAGCTCCTTTTATTTGATTGACCCAAGTATTACTTTTGCTGTTCATTTTTAGGAGTCTTATAAATATCATCACTGTCATTTGCTCTGGGTGGTTGCAACAGAGTTTACTCTTTTTGCATCTTAAAAATTCGTATTTTAAAAAGATATTTTATCCTCCTCTTAATAATTTGATAATAGATGTCTCATATCTTTCTAAAATTTCCACTCTCACCTAACCCTATATGTTCTTTTGGCTTGCTTGCTCCCTAGATGGTATCTCAGTTTGAAACCCAAATAGCTAAATTGACTGAAAGTTTGGAAAATCAGACCAGATTGTATCAAGAAGCTCTGGAGAGAAACAGAAAAGCTGAAAAACAATCGGAGACCTTCCAGGATCAACTGAGAAACTTGGAAGAGGAATTGCTGTCTATAGATATGATGCAAGATGGTTTGAAGCTTGAGAAACAAAAAGTAGTTGCATGTGTTACTTTATTTTCATAAAAATCAGTAAAGCTAGAGATGCAGCTAACTGTGTTATATTGATCAGCTTGAGTATTGCCCAGTACTGCAAATAGTGTGAATGAGCAAAGTAAGGCATCGTGTGGGGAGTAGTAATATCTTTTCTTTAACTGACAGTTTTAGTTGGAAGAAGTGGATAAGCTTTCAAGTTCAAAGGCCATTTAATGTGTGTGGGGGGGGGAGGGGGGAAGGATTTTAAAAAAGTCTCTGTATATATATCAGAAGTCCTTTAAGGATTCTTTGATTTCAAAGCTTTTCCATCATTCTGTAATATATCATACGATCCACAAACTCCCCAAATCTTGCAATCCTTGATTCTTTTATATCCATAGACCACTGTAACTGCAAGGATTGCTTTATTAATTGAATGAATAAATGCAGTTAGCTTGGTACACTTTTGCATACTAAGAGTTTGAAAAATGGCATAGCACAAGAGCTAAACCAGCCAGCTAAGAAAGACAAAGTGCATGGTTCACTGTAGCATATTACCAGGCCAAGATCAGTGTTTATTGAGTTGAATTTGCGAAGAATCACTACTTTGATGCTGTTTTGCATTAGTCTATGATACAATAACTTTTCCAAATGAAGCATCCACTATCTTATGAGCAAACCAGAAAATTGAGGTGTTCTTTCACCCTGCTTCCTCTGTGAAGAACGCGTCAGTAGTTTCTTAATTTCTCTCTAGATTTTGCTGCAATTAGATTGTCTATGTTCCCTCCCACCTCCCCGTTGATGAACAACTTCAGTTCTGCTGGTGTTGTGTTTAACTTTTTGAGACAAACATAATGAAACACAGAGATTCTTGCTATGTTTTTTCATCTTCATCTCAAACAACGGTTATGGAACTGTTTTTTTTTTTTTTTTCCTTCATTATTTCTTTGCAAAGATTATGACCTGCAATAGAAGTAAGGAAGAAAAAAGGCAAATATGATTCTTAGGGAGAAGGAGAGCTTTGGTTTTTGTAAGAGAAGCTAATTGTGACCAGCGAGTGTATGCAATTTTTAAAGGGCTAGCAGGCAGCAGAAAACAAGGAGAAAAAACAAAAATAAAAAACAAACAAACAAACAAAACCCACCACCACCACCAACAACAAAAAAAAACAGATTAAATATTAGATACATCTATGTATTTACAGCAGTAAGCCAGGTGGAGATGCAATTAAAATAATCTTTAAAGCAATTTGTAAACCAATAACTGTTATCTCTAAAACTTACTGCTCCAAAGAAGGGTAGAAGTCTGACTGTGCTAACACTCCTGTGTTTCCTCAGACCACATGGGATCAAACCCGTACTATCCCCAGTACCAGTTTTATCTGTATTAGTCAGTCAGAGCTCAGAGCAGTGGGCATGCACTCCCACTAAGTGGAATGTAGCTGTCCTTTCTTCCTCCTTCCTGACAGTGTGTGGTCATGTAGAGTGGTAGAGCCACAGGCAGGAACTGGAGTCAGAAGCAGACACACATACCTAGTGCTTTTCTTGCTGCAGAGGAGCATGAGACTATCTAATCTTGCTAAGAGAATAAATACAGTAGGTCCAAGAATTTATGAACAAAAATCCTGGCTGAAAAAGGACAACTGGAGAATTTGAAATTTTATCAGAAATGTGTATGAAAAATATATCCTTCCAGTACCTTGTTGCACAGTCTGGCTCTGTATAGTTGGTTGTCAGTGTAGGGGGAATTGCTTCTAAATTATATATCAGGACTGTTAATGAAATTTTATTATTCTTTTTCTCATTTTCCCACATTGTATCTTAGTATCTGATATTTCTGGAGCAACTTAATGAGAAGATGAAGCTGGATAGTGTAGCAGCAGATGTTGGATTTGATATGAATGTGAATGCAATTCTAGCCCGGGTAGAACAGTTGGTCAAACTGGAAGGTGATGCAGTGATTGAAAACAAGACTATGGCATATAGCCTAAGAAGGAAGGTAAGCAAAAATGAATAGCTACTGTTTGTTTCCAAGGTAAGACACTGCTATAGCTATATCAGGGTGATAGCTTGTTAGAGGCAGCAGTTTAGAGCTTCATATATGTATAAGAAGTATCAAAGATGTCCATTACAAAAAAAGAACTGTTAAGAAAAGAAAAATGTATAGAGCTGTGCAAGCAGATTGCATATTAGAGCAACTAATAGTATATGCTTCTATAAACAACTACTGTTGATATTTAAATCTAAAAGGATCTACTTGGAAGGAAAGTGTCTTATACAAGCTTCTCTAGGAGCTAGTTGAACATCAGTTGCACTTCACCAAGTATTTCAACAAGAACAGTGCTCCTTTTGGAACCTTGATTATCTGTGCAAATGTAGTCAGACACCCCTCAGTCATTCTGTTGTGACAGAGTGAAATCTTCTGTTATTAGGCTTATTAGAATGGAGGTATGTTTAAGCAGGAGGCATGAGGTATATTTAAGGTTTAAAACCATACTGTGTTTAAAACCATACTTTTTCTGGAAGCAACTACCTCTCTGAGGTAATGTTAACACTCCTCAGTTGTTCCAGAGTACAGCTTGGGAGTTCAGCTCAGGTAAGCTGAAAACAAGTAGCCTCCTGAGCACCAAAGTTGCAGAACTAAGGTTGCTGACCTTTGTGTAGGAGCAGTGGATGAGTGCTTTCTTACTTCTGTGTGATGACTGTGCTCCTTGCGTACTAGGCTTAATAAGCTGGTTAAACATGGAAATATCTTAAACTACCACATCGGAACTGTTGTCTGCCTAATGAGTGTCTCTTACGTCTTACGTTTGGCAAGTGCCTTATATATAATATAATCTCAGATATTTGATGCACATGTATTTATGTTCAAATAAGGTGCAGTCTACATGTAAATACATTCTAGAAGGTAACTCACAGGCTTAGGGATGGAGAAGCACAAACAACTGGTAATATAAGAGGTATGAAATTAATGTATATATATACTGCCTTAGAGTTTTCAAGAGAGGATTAGGAGTTCAGGTTAAATGTGCAACAGGGTGACTAAATTTATACAATAATCTGTGTAGTACCATTGTCTTTTACATATATTTTTAAATATCCTTGTATTCATAAAACCAGTTGAAGACTCAGAAAGAAAAGCTTGAAAGCAAAGAGTTGCACATGAACCTTCTGCGGCAGAAAATAACCCAGCTGGAAGAAGAGAAGCAAGTAAGGACAGCCTTAGCAGTGGAGAGGGATGAGGCCAATCTCACTGTCAGAAAGTTGCACAAGATGATAGAGAGGTTACAGAAGCAGCTTGATCTGGCCAGGGAAACAAATACTGATCTCAAAGCCAAACTGTCTGAAACCAATGAACTTAAGGTGAGTTAAAAGATTAGATTTGGGCTTCTTCCCCTTTTTCTATTCCAACTTGGATACTGCTGGAGTTCATTTGCAATAAATACATCCATGGAGTACTGGTCGAATTCATGTAGAAAAATATAAAATTACAATGTGTTGTGTATTTAGAAATTTGTTGATATGTTAAATAGCATCTATAAGCACTATGTAAATCTTCAGTTTAGTGTAAGAAAATGATTATACATGCATCCCTTTCTTTTCTGTCAGTATAATTGTAATTCTGTTTTCCCATACATTGCTCACAGTAAATCTAATCTGATAAACATGTGGAGTGGAATATATATATATTTTTTTTTCCTGAGATGCTAAATTTTCATTGTTCCTGTGTTTTATTACCTTGCAGCAGTAATAAATTACCTGCTTCAACTCAGGTGGAAACAAGTAGTTTGCAGTTGCTGATATCTTGCCACCTCTGGAAGTGAGGAAGGTTTATTTTAAGCAACTTTGTGTCTTAATAGCTCATGGACTGAAATTGATGACTTGCAACTGAAGGATTTTCACCAGCCAAAACATTTGGCAACTCTTTTTTTTTTTTCTTTTTTTTTCTCTGTATTCTCTTCCCAGTGGCTAGCAGGGATTGAACTCTCACTGTAGGCTCTTTTCTGTCCAGTCAATTCTTCTTGCAAACCCTATAAGGAATCAGCTGTCTTTGAAACAACAGCTTTACTGGTAAATGAGTTGACACTGCCCAGGTCTGCTTTGATAACTTTACAGTTCACACATACATGTGGTTTCCTCAAGAATTTGTAAGAAAGCTCATCAGAGTTCATAGTCCTGATTAGCCATCATTATTATTCGTTCATATTAGATGAAAATGTGTGACAAATTTAACATTGCTTTATGAATTGGTTATTGCAGATCCAGACTTTGGAGCAGAACAGAACAATAGAAGAACTTAATAAGTCTCAAGGCAAACTGGAAAGAATGAAAGAAAAGGTTGAGAAACAACTAAATTCTGTCAAATCTGAACTTCATTTAAAGGAGCTTAAAGCTACTGAGGATAAAGAAAAAGCAAAAAATATGCTAGAAGCAGTTTCCAGTGAAATGAAGGTGCTTAAAACAACCCTTGCAGAATTAACAAGAAGAGAAAGACAGGTAGGTGTACAGGTATTCAACAAGTGCTAGTGTCATTTAGAATGAAAGAATGTGTTGTAGGTGGAACAGTTATATGGCTGTGGTAAAACCTTGTGTAAATAAAGTAAGGAAATATTATCTAGTGTGGCAGCTGTGAAGAAGAGTCAAAGCTCTTCTTCAAGTTATACATTCAGGAGAATGAAAAATAAATGCACTGATTTCTTTGTGCATTGCAAAATATTCATTTTACATCACATTTTGGAGAAGAAAAAAAGTGCTTTAAAATCATAGTATTATTTTAAAGTGTGTTTTTCCATATCTCTTGGGTATAAAACCTGGTTACCTAGTACCATGTACAGGCCATCAATTCAGATTGTTGGAAAAGAAAAGAAAAAAAAGACAATTTTGAAGACAGCTATTTTAGATTGACTTGTGACATACAAGTTTTTCAAAGTGAGAAAAAAATTTTGTGGTTACTCATCCATAAGAAACCAAAGTGTGTGTTAGGGTGGGAGGGTGCAGAGAATTTAGACGAGAGAGACGCTAGTAAGTATGTTCCATTCCAATTTCAGAAAATTATGAAGTATGTATTTAATTGCCCCAGCGTATCAAGTTTTATAACAACGTTATGGATAGCATCATTGTTAAAAGCCAATGGGATACTTGATTAAAGCCAGGAATGTATCATTTTAAGATTCAAATTGCTTAGAACTTTGTTGGTCCTTCTAGCTATAATTTTTACATTAGTTGTTGGTGGTTGGTTGAGTGATGGTTGATAGTCGGCTGAATATGAGCCATCAGTGTGCTCAGGTGGCCGAGAAGGCCAACAGCATCCTGGCTTGCATAAGAATCAGTGTGACCAGCAGGGCTAGGGAGGTGATCATCCCCCTGTACTCGGCTCTGGTGAGGCCACATCTTGAGTACTGTGTTCAGTTTTGGGCCCCTTGCTACAAGAAGGACATGGAGGTGCTTCAGTGAGTCCAGAGAAGGGCGACGAAGCTGGTGAGGGGCCTGGAGAACAAGTTCTATGAGGAGCGGCTGAGGGAGCTGGGCTTGTTCAGCCTGGAGAAAAGGAGGCTCAGGGGTGACCTTATTGCTCTCTACAGATACCTTAAAGGAGGCTGTAGTGAGGTGGGGGTTGGTCTGTTCTCCCATGTGCCTGGTGATAGGACGAGGGGGAATGGGCTTAAGTTGCGCCAGGGGAGTTTTAGATTGGATCTTGGGAAGAACTTCTTTACTGAAAGGGTTGTGAGGCATTGGAACAGGCTGCCCAGGGAGGTGGTGGAGTCACCATCCCTGGAGGTCTTTAAAAGATGTTTATATGTAGAGCTTAGGGATATGGTTTAGTGGAGGACTTGTTAGTGTTAGGTCAGAGGTTGGACTCGATGATCTTGAGGTCTCTTACAACCTAGAAATTCTGTGATTCTGTGGTCTCAGCAACAGTGCTAGATGATATTTAAGAATGCTATTTCCTAAGATAAGTCTAGAAAAATACTGTTTTACTAACAGGAAAAAAAAGGGGGTGGGGGGGAATCTTTATTTCTGGAAAGCTTTAGCCCTCTTTTGTTTTATAATGAACATTGGAAATTTGGCAGGAATATCTAATTTCTTCATATGTCTCATGAGGAAACTAAGCATCCTGAACATAGAAAATGGCTTGAATTATATTCAGAAAATTATACTATGGAGTCATACATTGAGTACTTGTTAAAACCACACATTGTAAATTTTTACTGAATGCTTTGTATATACTGAATACTGATTTTGTTTGAAATGCCAAGGCTTTTCAAACACTTGCAGTGATCTTCGGCCAAATATGAAGAACGTGGGAAAGGCGAGGTAAGTGGGCTACACAGTGCAGAATGCTCAAGCGCAGCAAAGTACTAGTTCTCAAACTTTCAGAGTTAATGAAGGAAAAACTTCATCTTATAATTCACCAGTACCTACAATAACCAGGAATGTTTCAGGCACTTACAGGTAGAACCACGGTGCTGAAAGGGGAGCAAAGCTGTAACCTGTGCCTGATACTTGTGCAGTACTGTTGAGCAGCATTGCCATTTTGCTAATGTGAGAACTATCAGCAATATATGTAACATACTCACCTGCCTCCTAATGGTTTTCTTAGCTAAAATCTCTCCTTGAGATAAACCTACTGTTGCTAAATCATATAATTCATTCAAAACTCTATTAGTAGTTAACACTTAAGTTTGTTCTGAACTTTTCCAGAACCATTAAACAAGGAAAACACCTTCCTCACCCCCTACTTGGTGTTGTTCTTCACCTGCTTTGGACTTGTTTGTTATTCCATCTCAAAGATACTAAACAGGGCCAAACCTCTCTTTTGTTCTGTAAAAGATAGTGAACGAAGAGCTAAATATTTCTTTCAGCGTGCGTGTACATATTTAACAAGAATATAAATGCAGTGTGTCTGAGTGCATGTGTTAAGAAAACTACTGGAAACTGAAATTGCTGTTATCTGATGGAATTGATGACGTGGCTAAGTTGACTGCTTCTGAATACATTTGGGTGATTTTCTTCAGGTGTCTTCTGCTTTCCAGGGATATAACCACATATAATTTTATGCAACATTGTGGTTTTGCATGGATATTTTCTATGCTGTGAAAACTAAAAGTATGCAGAACTGAACTAATGCCATCTGGTTAAGACAATGGTCATTCTCATGTTCACAAAGAATGGCAGAGCATACACAAGTGAAGTAAAAAATTAAGATTGGATTGGAGTAAATTAGAATTAACTGACATTTAGGGTTTAACATGGTGTTTCACGTTGTTCTTTGTGTGTTAGACTTGTCTAAAGTACGGCATATGATGCTAAATTAAGAGGAGCTCTTGATTCCCTTAAGGATAGAGAGGCCTTTCAGAGACCTTGATAGACTGGAGGGCTGGACAATACCAACTGTATGAAGTTTAACAAGAGCAAATATAGGACTCTGCCTCTGGGATGGGGCAACTCTGGATATACATGTATGTACGGACTGAGCAGTAAGAGGCTGGAGAGCAACCTCCCAGAAACGGATCTGGGGGTTCTGGTCAGCATCAAGTTGAACATAAGCCAGCAGTATACCCTGGCAGCCAAAAGGACCAACCATGTCCTGGGATGCACCAGGCACAGTGTGGCTGGCTGGCTGAGGGAAGTGACTGTGCTGCTTCTGCTCCGCGCTGCTGTGGCCTCACCTCGAGTGCTATGTGCTGTTTTGGGCACCATAATATGAGGAGGACATAAAGCTATTAGAGAGTCTCTGAAGGAGGGCTATGAAGTTGGTGAAGGGTCTAGAGGGCAAAGACATATGAGGAGTGGCTGAGGTTGCTGGGTTTGTTCAGCCCAGAGAAGAGGAGGCTGAGGGGAGGCCTCATGGCAGCCTGCAGCTTCCTCACAAGGGTCAGGCACTGAGCTTTGTTCTCTGGTGACAGGACCCGAGGCAACAGCATGGAGCTGGGACAGGGGAGGGTCAGGCTGGGTGGTCCAAGAAGGTGGTCCAAGAGAAATTGATGAGTAAAGAGGAGCTCTGACAGGCAGAGGTCAGGGTCAGTATCTTAGTACATGCTGTGGCATGTGACTGCCAAAATTTCCAGTTGTCTCTGCTGTTTACTAGGTCAAGTACATCTCCTCTTCCCATCTTTTCTGTAGTTTTTACTGTTTAATCAGCAGGGAAGATGTGCCTGTGAAAGATATTAAAGAATATTAAAATTGTGAGTGTTCTTTGCTGAAGATTGCTAGCACCACAGCTGTTTACTTGTTTTGTTGTTTGAAGTATGCCTCAAAGGGCCGTTTCCATCCTCTTCAGCTGTCTGTGTTGACCAACGGCAGAAATTCCTGTATTTTGCCTTTCTAATACAAATGCTTGTGTTTGTACGTATGCATATATGTACATGTTTCTCCAGGCGTTCCTTTTGCTTGGTAGTTAATGTATTAGTAATTCCTTTCTGTTTGTCATTGCAGCTGGCAGACTTCCGAGAGGTGGTCTCACGGATGCTGGGCCTCGATATTGCCAGCCTTGCTCTGCCTGACTACGAGATCATTACACGTCTTGAGGGGTTGATTCACTGTCATCAGCACCATTTTATCACCTGTGTCTGTCTCAAAGATGTGGCAAGGACACAAGACGAACATACAATCTCTTCATCGAAACACACATTTTGAGGAAATCTAAGTAAAATTCTCTTTTTTCTTCCCTATTTGCTAGATATGCATAAAAAATAGATCCTTATTTCTACTCCCTGCTCTACAGATACCTACTTGGACTGATTTTTAGTGTTTCAGTAGAGACTCTGAGCCTAATTGTTAGTATATAGCCAACAACCTAGACACAAAAAACATAAAATCCTTGGGCTGCATTATATTTTAGTCTTGAAAATGGTAGGCAATGTGTGAACAATGAACATTCCTCTAGTTTCAGTGCTGAGGCACTGAAGGCATGAGCCACCTGAGATCAGTTCACAGTTTTGGCAAGTACTTATCAGCTTCAGTGATGTTTCTTGTGCTTTACAGAAGTGTGACAGCGATGAAATGAACTGGGGATTGTCCAGCTTCTGTTTCTCTTGCAAAATGGGACCCATCTGTGCATTTTTTTACATAAGAACTTCAGCTTAAGACTGGAAATCAGTCAGAGGGCTATTGGTTTTGGAATAAGATTTTTTTTTTCTTCCATTGTTTTCTGTAGACTACTCTTGTATCAAAACAAAAAAAAATGCTTTTTCAGTGAAGATTCTTTCACAGGCTCCAGTCATGTGCCTGGCATAGATATATAGTAAAATTAGATACAGTAAAATTGCACACTGTTCATCATGGTGCTTTGTAAGTATTTTTTCTAGCTGCTGCATTCTTTGTTTAATTAATCCATTGGCCAAATAAGCAGCAGTTCTTCTGAATCACTAAGATATTAAAAAATCCTCATCCACTGAAGAAAATAGTTGAATTACTGAAGTCTTGATTTTCAGAAAAGCAATGATGAGATATCCAGAATTACCTTTTAATCATGAAAGATGCCTAATTCCCTTTCTGATTGTTAAACTTCATGATTTTTAAAAGACTTTGGAACAATAAATCTGTTTTAATAGCACACTCAAAAATGATTGTGTTTTTCATTGTCTCTTCCTGTTATATATCTGATGTGTATCTGTAGAACAGTAAAGATGACTTACCTATTTATGTATGACTATTGTGGACCTTCTACAGTATTTCAGCAAATGATAACCTACTCACTAAAACTGAGCACTATTTTAAGAAAAAATAGACTTTTAGAAGAAAATACAGTAATTTTGGCACATGGCTATGGACTTAGAGCATTCTAGGTTGCTTTTATTATTATATTTCTGCAAAATCATTTTGCAGTGACTTGGCTTTAAAAAAAGGGAAACACACAATCTTTTGCAAAATCAGTGGTTTTAGGAGACACAATAAATCATGTATTTTTATGCTTCTGTGGCTACTTGAATTAAAATCAAATTTCTTTCCTGTTTTAGGATGAGATTTTTTTTTCCTGTACTGTTTAATAAATGTAGTAATGGAAAGATCTAATGTTAACTTACACAGACTTTAACTTAGGAAAACACTACACTTTCAAAGTAGAATAAAAAATTGAAATGTAAATATTTTTAGGTGTCATATGTTGGTTGGGCATTTAGAAAGTGGAAAAGTGTGTAGGAATTTGATAATTCTTGGAAAAAAAAACAAGTAGTTTCAGTGTGTGTGTCGCTGGTTCTTTGGGCATTTCTTTTCTGCTAGGGTTGTGTAAGTAAGCAGCAAAACCTGGTTTCTTCATATACATTAATAAATACTATACAAAGCATATTTTACCACATTGTACAAATTTAATAAACCATGTTAAGAAATTAGTTTGTCAGCCCAGATAGGTCATAACTTTAATAGTCTCTGAGCATGCCAATCATAAATAAGTATTCATACTTGGCCATAATTTATGGTTAAGTCCGACGATTTCCTGCAAAAAAACTTAGTCTGCTGCCATGCCCTGTGTTCCTGTATCCTGTCCCCCATGACCACAGCTGTGGTACCAGCTGTGACGTTCCTGCAAAACCACCTGCAAAGTTTTTTCAATTACTTCACAGGAGGCAGATTTTGACACTGGAAAAATAAATAAATAAATAAAATAGCTTGCTTACTATTTTCTGTGTTATGCCAGCAGAAAGTAAATAAGGGCTTTTTAATGCTTTTTTTTATTATTATTATTTTTTTTTAACATAGCAGATCTATGCTTTTTGAAATATTAATGCTAATGCAGTTCATCAAAGGCAATGAGCTCTTAGCTGATAGTGATTACTATTTCCTATATTTGCCTTACTTTTGGAAGAGCATGGGCATCTTTGTTCACTTAGCCAATGCAAACAGCAAGACATAGGTAAAGAAGTAGTTTGACATGAGCAAAGTTCAAGTGATTTTTGACCCATGTAATTTAATTAACCCCCGAACAAAGTTTAAACCAGCAATCTCTTTTTTAAAGTTTGTTCCATATGGTGTCGAACTTAGTCTTCCTTGTGGGGAAAAAATATTAAAACAGGCTTATGAATGTTTTCAACATTTGTTTTAAATGTTTTCTTCTTTGCTAATCTGAGGTGCATTCAAAGCAGGACAGATCTGACAGAGACCTCCTGAATAATGTATGTATGAAGGCTGTGTTGGCAGAAGACACCTATATTTGGGTAGGTCACTGTTTTTAGTGGGTTTGTTTGTAGTAATAGAGGGCCTGGGATAAAGCGATTGCTATCTTTCCTTAATTACTCCTTTGTAGTGGTAAAAGACTTTTTATTTACTGACAGAATACTTATTTAAAATTGTAATATGTGTGAAATCACAGACTGGTATAGTTGCAGGGCTAGATTTTTTTTTCTCCAAATAACCAGCTGAACCAATCTCACTGATGGCAATAAATCAGATTGGTAGTTTTAAAAAAAGGCAAAACTCAGCAAAATGTTGCCATTACAGATACTGAAGTGAAACAATTTACGTGCCACAAATATTTTACTAATAAAATCACAGTGCAGATAGAAATGAATGCTACAACATTAAGATTTATATGTAAATATTAAATAAGTGTTAAAATGTTTGCAACTAAACTTTTACTTATATAACATTTTGTCAGTAATACATTCATCAAAATTTATATTGAGTAAGAAATTAAGTGCAAGAGCACTTAAATGTGTTGCTGAATTAGCATTAGGAAAACTAAAGACAGATTGCATTAAATTACTTTAACTTACGTTGCTCTAGAGTTTATTATTACTGTATAAAACTGTTTGTTTGCTTCTTTCACCTTTTAGTGATGTGAATTATGTGTGCATCATTCACGTTCTAGGGTTGTTCAGTTACCAAGTAACTCCATCCATTATGATGGTGCAGGGGAGGGGGACCATAGATGACCTAAATCATAGTAGATTTTCACTTAAACAAACAAACAAACAAAATAAAATCAAAAACAGGTGGTGAATCAGGGACATTGCTAGAGAAAAAGATTCCTGTACTCTGTGTCCTCTTGAACTCATAAGAAACAGAAGTCTTTTTAAAACTATAGATTTCTATTGAATTAAAAAAAAAAAAAAAAAAAAAAAAGAAAGGAACAAAATGAATTGAAATTCACTGTGAATTTAGAGAAGAAGGATTTCTGATATTGAATCACAGAAAACCAAGTAACAATTTAAAATTAGTTAATTGTGTGGAATATACAAAAACTGGGTGTTTGACAGAATAGAAATTGGAAAGAATGGTCAAACATAATCATTTTCAAATGGAGGATTTCAGATTACTTTGTTCTTCTGTCAAAATAAGCAAGAATCCTGTATGGCAGTATTTCCTTGTCTGGAAGAAAAGAAAGATGAGTTATAAAACTGTATCCATAATTATTCAGGAATAACTGAGTCAGAAATAAAGAATTATAAAACTAACTTTGCCTGAACAACAACAACAACAACAAAGAATGCTTAAAAGTTTAAAATCAGTTTAAAACAAGTTTAAAATCAGCTAATGAGCCGAGAAACAAAGAGGAGCACTTCTTTTGAAATGGTAATAAATAAAACTGGTTATGTGTTTTTTTTTGTTACTCTTTTTATTACTCTGTAATTACTTATGCTTTTGGTAAGTAGAATAAGTAAGGAAAAGAAAGTTGCAGTGTGAGCAAATGGTATTCAAGCTGCTCTCTTCCAAGCGGCCCAATTTAGAGAAACCAATTGTCAGAGGACTTTGGTACTTCTGGGGATGGGAATAGAGAGCATGGAGTCTAACCACTAAGTGTGCAGGTGGGGACCAGAATAGGATTAGGTCCGTAGATGTGTGCAAGCAGGGAGGTGATTTTATTAAGAGACAAAGTGTGAATTAATTCCAGAAGGTAAGCTCACTTTCCCCTTTGGAAATGATGGAGCTACCTGTGTGGAAGAGTCCATGTCCCCAGCCACTGTAGGCTCACCCTGGGGACAGCCTGGTCCTGGCTAGGGGTCTGTCTGGGTGTGACATCTGCCTCGCCCCAGCTCCCTACTCAACCACAGCCCTGCGCAGCGGGGAGGCCACACTGTGCCTCCGGCCATGCAGTAGCAGCTCCGACCACAAAACAAATATGCAGTGGCATCTGTTGGATGCTGGGAGACTTGTCTGGTTTTCATATGGAGGCAGCGACGCGCCAGCAGAGCTGACTCAGCCCTTTCCCCTCCTGGACATGTTTCTGTGTTGAGGAAGATAATGGCTGCAGTGGCTCTGGGAGCTGGGACAGAGGAAAGCCTTGCAAACAGGACTGCAAATCTGGGCAGGTCCAAAAGATGCTTCTGGTCCTGGTAGTGTCTGCAGCCCATAGACTGGTGGCTAGGCTGCTCTTCGACCCAGGCTGGCACAATGAATGAGAAGCATTGATACAAATATTTCAGTGTATTTCCACTGTGTATCCCTCATACAGCAGTGACAGTATAAAAGCATGCAACCTAAAAGCAGCAGTGTAGATTGATATGGGCAGCTGCTCCAGCTGAATTCTTGCCTTTACGGGTGTCTGGGGTTAACATGACAGGTGCCTCAAAGGAGAAATCCAGTACCAACAGACCTTTCTTTGGAGTAATTCACTATTTTTTGTTTTGTTTTGTTTTGCTTGCTTGCTTGCTTATTTGTTTTTTGTTCTCAGCCTCTGTCCTCAATTAAATTTGCTTTTCTTTCTCACCCTGCTCTTTCACAGATTGCTAATCCGCAGCAAAATGCCTGTGGCCAGCCCTGTTCTTCATCCGGCTGGCTTCCAGTGTCAGCCTGGTTGCGCAGGACTGCTTGAGCAATCCCTTCACCCTTACTCTGTTGTTCTTTTCCTTGCTCTGCCACTTTCTGTCCCTCAGCAGAGAGCAGAAGCCTGCTTTTGAGTGGGGAACCGAAGGGGCAGAAAGGTTTTGGTCAACCTAACGGTTGATCAAATCCTAGGATCCTAGGAACCTGCAAGGTTATGTCAGGCATGTGTCCACAAGGGGACAGGCATGGGCTGCTGCTCCCTGGCAGGGAGGAGGAGCTGCAGGAAGGAGGAGAGACAAAATGATGGCAGCAAGATGAACTGGTGAAGATTCTTGGGAAGGAGACCGCGATCTTTTTTATTACAGAAGTACTGTGGCCATCAGTGTTGGTGAAGGAACCCTGAAGATTGTGCCTTAAAGTCCCTTAGAGCTTTCCTTGGAGAATGGTCCAAACCAGGCTGCACAGAAAAGTGCTAAATTAGTGCTGAGATTATCGCAATCTCAGCAATTAATCACCTTTTTGGTAGTGTTTGGTATTGTATATGCTTAGAATAACACTTACATGGTGTCACCATCATGTGATGCCATGAGCTAGGCCTGGCTGCCTTGGAGAAGATGAATTGAGAGGAGTTGAACAGGAGATAAACAACGGTGTTGGGGAGTGTCTAGCAGGAGTGAGAGAAGTAGTGAGGTTGAAACAAACCCCCAGGCAGCTATATCTAAGTTGTGGAAGCAAGAGGGGACAGAGGGAGCGGATTTGAGATGCATCTCACAGTCAAGGAGCTGAAATAGATTGACTTCAAGTAGCTAAAAATATACTTGAAGATGACTTCCCTTTTTGCTGTGAGCAACTATTCATCACAACAGTTCAAGCTAGCAGGCTGTGGAGAGTGTAGGAATAAAAAAAGAATAAATATTTGAAAAAGCAACCAGTAAACAGAGATGGATTTAGAGCAATGACCCAAGCAGAAATTGATGTCATAGGTTCAGAGTTGCCTGGTGATAAATCCTTACTGCAAGGCTTTATAAACTTCTCCTGACTTGTGGATGGGCTTTGGGATAGAAACAGGAGGAGCTAGCTGCCCAGGGAAACCTGCCCTTGATGCAGAGAGAAAAAGGGAAGCTGGAGCAGGAGGAAGGGCTGGCAACATGCCTGAGGACTGCAGCCTGGCTGGAGTTTGAGTCAAGGCAGCTAAGAATCCTGTTGGTCTCGTGAAGCTCTAGGAGTGACAAGGGTGGCACTGCTGCTTAGAGCTGAACCTTTCATGCACAAAATGCCTGGCCTGCAAGGACAGAGATCCTGTATTCCCCCAACTGGGATGACCAGTTTTGTTTTTATATATATATTTTTTGTTTTGTTTTATTATTCTTAAGCAGTGTGCTTTCAAATACTGTGAATATTACTTTATAATGTCTTTGCAGCCCCTGACATTATAAAATCAGACTCTATTCCTCCAGAGATGTACCCTCTGCAATTTTCCTAAGAAACTCCTGACTGGTTTGAGGGTTCAGTTTACATCCTTGTCTATAACAACATTATCATTGCCTGCAACACAATTTGGTGCTCCCATTTACAAAACTTATTTACAGTACGAGCAAAGTCTCTGATGCTAGCTGACAACATTTATTCATTTGAAAAACAAAGATGAAATGGCTCAGTCATTCCTCAGAACAAGAGTAATGGAAAACAAAACAAACAAACAAAAAACAAGCACAGTTTTCCTATATCTGTAAATAAAAACCTGTCAGTTTGGGGCAGTTCAGACCAGAGTAAAAACTGACCTTTATCATGAGCATTCCTCACTGATGAAGAGTGGGAGGAAACAAGGTTGCACAGTCTGGAAAACACCATGTGACAGAGTGTTTTCTTGTGCGATGACTCTTGCCTTGTGTGTATCACTGTGATTGCTACCCAAGCCTCTGAGCAGCATGGCATGCCAGCGGGCTCAGGGCTGGCGAGTGCCCTCTGCTTTCTCGCCCACTGCTCACGGGGACCGTCTCAAGTCCATTCTGCTTGTACAAACGTCAGTAGTCCCAGTGTTTCTCTCCATGGGCAGAGTTCCTTTGCAGTCTTCTGGATGATCGTTCAATGGATTTACACATTCTTCATAGTGGAGTGACTTTAATATCTGGTGTTCAGAGGTGTGGAGCCCCCAGAATGTCTATTGAAGATCAATAGGAGTTATGAGGGAGAATGTCCTCTGAAACTCAGGATCCACCTTCCGTGGCACAAATTGAGCTTGGAAAGTGTATATAGCCCAAACTACACTAATAAAACTATCTGCTTCTTGCCTCAGGCAGACTTCACTGTTACTGTCAAAATGAAGTAAAAAAAAAAAGTGGTTTGAAAATGGTCTACATGTAAAGATGAAAAATTTAACTTTCTAAGATACAGGAATTCCTAGGATGGAAATAATTCCCTTTCTCTCACCCAGCACTTTTCAGCTTCTTGCTTACTATAATGGCGCTTGTTCTTTTGTTTTGGAAAAGTGGGGAATCACTGGGAAATGCCTCCCACATCTCGCTGCCAGAGGTCTTGGTCTGCCACCCATGAGCTCCCAGCAGCCAGCTAGGTGCCATTTCACCCTGTGGTGGCAGGACTATGGGCTTGACACCCTGCAAGGCTGCTGGCACCTGTCTTCCCTCAGCTGCTCGGCCCATGTGTAGGATGCATTTTGTTATGTAGTTTGGCCCTTATTTCTATCACAGTTAAATTTCAAAAGTCTATTTGCAAGCCATTATTTTTGTCCGAGAAATATATATATTAAAACTCGAGGATGTTCCTTTCTGTTTGATAGTACAAGGGTCTGATCTGGAAAGGTTAAGTACTGAAGTTTGTATTCTCTGTTTAATAGGAAGGTAATTACTGTTACCCAACCACCTTGATAAAATTCTTTAACAGTTTTTGTAGAAATACTGGAGTATTATAAAATTATATTTGGTTACCTATAGGACTCCCTATAATTTGTTGATTTTTTTTTTTTCTTTAGAAAAACTGTGGAAATTCCCTTTTGTTGTTTGCTTCTAGTTTTGCTTTTAGCTTACAATAAACTGTAATGACATTTATTTCTAAGCTAGGTTGGAGAACCTGCTGGAAGAGTGGCTGAAAATGGAAACTGTTGTATTTTACTCCCTTGGTCAGCAACTATCCTGTGGACCACAAGTTCAGGTTGAGTACCAAGTCCTTTGCCCATGTGTAAATGGGATTAGCATTGTAAGGAAAAGTGTCAGAACACAAAAATATTATGAACAGAAAATACATGCTATGCTATCCGCCAGATAATAGTAATATCGACCATGATAACAAAATGAAAATGCTGACTTATTTCTAATAAACACATTGCTTAGTAAGCATTTTAATACTAAATTGCTAATAATTACAAATATAATTAGACTACGTTAAATTGCAGTAAAATAAATAACTACTTGTAATTTACATAAAGGAATTACTTAATAAGACTGTTCTGTGATGTAGTACTTTCTGTGACTGGATCTCAAAGTGCTTGACAAGGGGTGCTGGCCCATTGCTTCTGCCCTTACAGATGGAGAAACTGCAGCAACACGAAGAGACCTGCAGAAAACCGCACCAAGGTGCAAGGTGATTGCTACTTCCTCCGAGCACTGCCCTGGTGCCAAGCTGTGCATCCGTGCTCTGTCTAGTAGGCATGATATCATGATACTCTCTTGCTTTTTCTGGGATCCTTGTTCAGCCATATTCCCTAATATGAAACTTACAGAGCACAAATCTTCCCGCAATACAACAAAATCACAGATTTAATAGCTGGTACTCAGTCTTGGGAGGGAATGGGGAGAAATCCCAGGATGTAAGAAGTAAGGATGTAGGAGCTGGGCAGAGACAGTTGGGTTGTGTCTCTCACCTGCGATGTGGCTCTCTCTCACCAGTGAGAGCTGCCACAGTGGCACAGTTGGGACGTCCTTGCTGGTGAAACCTGCTTCTCACAGACAGTAGGAGGTGAGGAATATGTGTCAAAATACCAAAATCTTAGTTCTCCCAATTGCCTCAGGATATGTTTGGATTTTGTCTCTCCTGGAAGTGTAAGGCAGTTTTCAATCTGGATCTGTTGGTTTTCACACTTCCAAATGGAAAACAACTGTATTTTTTTATATATGTGAGCTCTGAAAATGACGCAAAAGGCCCAACATGTTCAATTGAAAGAAGACTTTACATTTTTATCCTAAATTATATCTATTAAAAACCAACCAACCAACCAAACAAAAAAAAACACCATACAATGTTGTAAAATATGGAAGAATCCACAATTAGGAGGTAAGCAAAGACTGTATCTCTGACAAGCCCTGTGGGATGGGTGAGAACAGTTGGTGCTGATGGTTTAGATGTGTGCAATGGGATGGGAATTCCAAATGGAGAATGGGACCAGGCTGAAAAACGATGAAGTTATGCTGCGGTGGAAAACCACCCGAAATACAGAAGTCTCTGCATGGGTGTGATGTAGTGGAGTAAGATATGACAGGACTATATGTGGGAAAAATGCATGCATGCATGAATAGAGCATTTTTTTTTTCCATCCACAAATACATAATTATGTTTTAGAAATTTGTCCAAGGTTGGTAATATTTTCAACATTTTAAGTAGCTACAGCAATATTTTGCCATATTGTTTCTGTCCTCAGCTTTGCAGTTAGCAGCTGGAGTTCTGTATTTTATTCAGTTATTTTTAAAGTCTTAGCCATAACAGAGCAACATTTCAGATTTTGAAAGAGTTACAAAACAAGCTGTCAAATTGTAAATGAAGGAAATTATATTCTAGCAGTAAGTCAAGTAGTTTGGCTATTGTGGGATTTCTTATTTAACTGCTTTTAAGTACTCTTTCCTCTGCTCAGAACTCTAGATAGTCCAAAATAAGAGACATACAGAATCCCTTAAAGTTTCAAGTCTAATTTCTTTAACATATTATATTGTATATGTACATGTATGTTGTAGCCTCTTATTAAATACTAGAAGGAAACTAAAATGGATACTTACTGTAGATGTCATGTTTTAGTGGACATGGTAGTGTGAAAAGCTATTGTGAAACAGCTAATAATGTAAGAAATAGTCAAAGAAGATGAATACCAGTACATAAAACAATGTAGAAGTTGGTTGTGAAGGAACAGACTCAGAGCTCTTTTTGCCTGATACTTATGGAAATTTTTAGCCTCAAGTAGATGAGCTAACAGATACAAAGTCAGTGTGATGTTATTAATTAGGAAGTAGGAAGCAGCCATCACTGGCAAAAGGCAAAAATTCAGAACGACTGCTAGGCAAATACTGTCCGGATAAGTGAAGAACAGCCAAAAGAACAAGGAGAAAAATAGCTACCGGTGCTCCTGCTGTCATGCAGAGAGACTTGCGGGCTGCACATCACAGCCTTGCGTCAGTACTCCTGAGAACGATCCATCGGTGCTTCAAAAGGCTGGTGAATTAATACAATCAGTTGGTTGCGATGACAGAACCTCAGGACCAATATCTCTTACATGCTGTAGCTAGAGAATTGGCAGAAGAGCTGGCCAAGCTGCTTTCCATCATTTATCAGCACTCCTGGCTATCAGGGGAGGTCTCAGTTGACCGGTGGCTAGCAAACATGACACCTACCTACAAGAAGGGCCAGAAGGTAGACCAAGGAAACTATAGGCCTGATAGTTTGACCTCAGTGCTAGGGAAGCTCATGGAGCAGATTATCTTGAGTGTCATCACGCAGCACTTGCAGGGCAACCAGGTAATCAGGCCCAGTCAGCATGGATTTATGAATGGCAGATCCTGCTTGATGAACCTGATGTCCTTCTATGACAAAGTGACGCGCTGGGTGGATGAGGGAAAGGCTGCAGATGTGGTCTACCTTGACTTTAGCAAGGCTTTTGACAGTTTCCCACAACGTTCTCCTCAAGAAACTGGCTGCTTATGGCTTGGAGTAGTGTACGCTTTGTTGGGTTAAAAACTGGCTGGATAGCTGGGGCCAAAGAGTTGTGGTGAATGGAGTCAAATCCAGCTGGAGGCTGGTCACTAGTGGCGTCCCCCAGGGCTCAGTGCTAGGGCCAGTACTCTTTAATATCTTTATTGATGATCTGGATGAGGGAATCGAGTGCACCCTCAGTAAGTTTGTGGATGACACCAAGTTGTGTGTGTGTGTTGATCTGCTTGAGGGTAGGAAGGCTCTGCAGGAGGGTCTGGATAGGCTGGACCGATGGGCTGAGGTCAACTGTATGAGGTTCAACAAGGCCAAGTGCTGGGTCCTGCACCTGAGGCACAACAACCCCAAGCAGTGCTACAGCCTGGAAGATGAGTGTTTAGAAAGCTGCCTGGCAGAGAAGGACCTGGGAGTATTAGTTGATAGTCGGCTGAATATGAGCCAGCAGTGTGCTCAGGTGACCAAGGACAACAACATCCTGGCTTGCATAAGAAGCAGTGTGGCCAGCAAGACTAGGGAAGTGATTGTCCCCCTGTACTCAGCTCTGGTGAGGCCGCACCTCGAGTACTCTTTCAGTTTTGGGCTCCTCACTATGAGAAGGACATCGAGGTGCTTGAGCAAGTCCAGAGAAGGGCAACAAAGCTGGTGAGGGCTCTGGAGAACAAGTCTGTGATTTTTATGCTTCCATTTGGCTGCCAGATGAGTGTTTTCTTCAAAGAAATGTGTCTAGCACCATCAGCCAGCAGAGGCTGGCCACTTTGCTCATGTACCTCTGGGAAGATCCAAATCCTGAGGAGCTGAAGGCATTCGACTCCAGACCTGCAAGGCTGCCAGGATTCCAGCATTTGTCATGCTATGACCTGGTAAGTTTAACATGAAGAAAACATCAAACTTTTCTACGTATCAGTGTAGACAGAGCTCAATTATGGAGTCTCATTTCTTGTGCCAAGAAAATTTGGACATTAATAAAAACAGTCAACTTACTAACGGAGTAAAAGTTTTCTTTCAGTAGCCTGCACTCTTTAGTCCCTGCTAGAAATGGTCTGTAGCACTAGGATATACTTATAGCTTTGGTATAAATTTTGAAAACACAGTTATTGATTTAAATTGATTTTAAATTAATTGTTAGTAATTTAACTAAATATGAAGATAAAGAAACTTGATTCTAGCAACAAAAACAACAAAACAACACAAAAAGGATATTGAGCTGAAATAAGGTCTGATATACCACTAACCAATTAACATCTTTCTTCTGGGGCCAAGAAATACACATTTACCTTTAACCAACTGTCTGTCAGCCAATCTGATAAAGGTCAGCTATTGAAACCCCAGTCAGTCAGTACACAAACCAAGTGACCTGGGCAATCATGAGTTCATTTGCTGTTTTGGAAGGAAAATATGCTATTTTTATAGATGCATCTGTTGCACATCTTTTTTTGAAAATCTTCAATGAATTTTTATGGTGGAAATATTAATACCAACTTTCCTAGCAGTACTTCTTGTTCATCAGGGTTTCTTTGGGTATCTTGACAGCCAAGAACTTGGTTTTAAATCAAGTGGTATCTTTTAATCTTTGTAAGATGTTGTTTGCTTTTACTTTAACCAGACAACTCTTCCCATCAGTTAAACAGGCTGAATGCAGCTGGCAGAGAAGAAAAACGAGGAATATGTAGACTACTCCTAAAAAAGACAACAATTTCATGTAGACATTTACCTTTCAGATTGCAGAATGAATCTTTAACTGCTTTTTTGAGTACCTAAATTTGAAAAGATATTAAACTCTCTGTAGTGAGATGGCCTAAAAAATGTGTAGGTGGACTGCCATGGCAGTGCAACCCAATATTCTCTAGCATCCAGAGAATGGAAGTGGCCAATACTGGGGGCTGCAGAAGGAAGACAGCCATAGAACAACTTCCAGCTAACAAATGTAACTGCATGTGATACCATCAGCTGGATGCATGTTTAACTTCCGGAGTTAGCCTAAATGTTTACATCACTATGCTGTTGTAAATCTCTCCACGCCATCTCTGCATGGAGGGAGTGTTTTGCATTTCTATCAGTGTTGCAGCACTCCTCATCTCAGAGAGCAAATAATATCTCTAGATGTGCATAGCTCTTTTTTTTTTTTATAAGAGATAAGACACCCACAAGTCCTTGTAAAAGTATGTTCTTTCTTAATAGGTGAATTATATATTTTTTCTTTAATATTCATTTTTCTTTTATAAAGTACCAGAGATGTACATTCCTTATCTGGAAGAGTGAAGCTGCTTCCCCTGCTAAACTGTGGCTTTGGCTGCATTTTTCCTCCTCTTGCATTCCACAGCTCTGGCATCTATTATCTGTTCTAGCTTCTTTTTTTAAGAATGATGGCTTTTGCATCCTTGGTCATGAAAGCAGAACCCACTGGCTTGATTTTACAAAGATCTGAAAGGACTAAACACTTCTCAGTCTTTAACAAAAGATAATATGGTCTTTTAACTGAACTGGAAATTTTATGTATGGATTCACAGAATAAGTTAAATTACTGCAGTGCAAAAGCACTGTAAAAATAAATAAATCAGTAATAATGTTGAATATATCTGCCTGCATGATTTCTGTAAATAAATATGATTAAAGGATTAGCAGATGTTTTCAGTAATTGCTCAGATGGTGTCAGTTGTGGCAGCTTGAAGATACAAGTTTATTGCTATTTGTTAAATCCTGATTTTTTGCTTGGTTTGTTTTCTACTTGTGTTGCCATATGAAGCTGGAGACAGAAATATTTTTGGTTCATATGCCTGTTTGTGAGCAGAATCCTTCGTGATGTCAGCAGTGCTGTAAAAGGGATGTTAATACTTGTAGGCTGCAAAGCAAGCAAGATAGTATTTTCCCTAGTTTATACAATGGCACTGTGCTGCTACACATGTATGTGTGAGTATATATGCATATAATAGCAGCATGTTGTACACATCTGTGTGGCACTGAGAGAACAGTCTATAGGAAGCTATGGTTTTACTGAAGGAGATGCCCTTTCTCTAAACCGTTTTGACAGGAGTGAGGCTGGGAGCGTTCTGGGGCCCGAAGCCCTCAGTTTTAGCCGATTCCATTAATTTCTTCCTTTTTACCTTCCTGAAGCACACACAGGACTTTTGTTCAGCATCTTTCTCTACCCCAATTCTGTGGTGTTCTTGAGGCCTTTGCAGCTTTGTTCCACCTTTCTTCCTTTTATTTATTTTATTTTATTTTATTTTATTTTATTTTATTTTATTTTATTTTATTTTATTTTATATTTTATTTTATTTTATTTTATTTTATTTTATTTTATTTTCCTTTAATGCCACCAAAGGGATGTGGGGAAAGAAGCTGGATGTTGGCACCCTCAAGTCCTGCAAGGACACTCCATGGGCCACCGTGAAGGGAGGCCTTGGTTGCACTGATCCCTCTCAGAATCTGGTTCCTTGGACTAATGCGTCTTCTCAATTACAGTCGTACCTCTCTCAGCAATCTGCGATGATCAGGAGTGTGTGACCTCCCCAGAAAATCCTGCAGTGAGTTAGGACAAGTAACTACAGTGCAGCAGCTCCTAAGGATACTTTTTTTTCTAGCCTTCTGAATTTCTTCTGAATGTGCCTTTATCTGTAATACTGACAGTGGCTAATGGAGAAAGGGAAGAGAAATTAGTAATTTTTGCCCAGATTTAGACAGTATTACTGGCTGTTTTGGTCCATGGCTTCATGGGTTGTCTACAAGCCCTGAACTTCATTTTGTTTTCCTGTTTCATTACCTTTATCTTCTGTTCATACATCCTAAGCACAGTTTTAAAGTGTGCTTTCCATAGATGCCCTATACTTCAGTGTAGTTGTCATATGTCAGTCTTAAGTCATAGTGCAGTTGTTAGAGAGAAGGAAGAACAGAAAACAATCTAGAAAAGGCTAGAAATAAGAAACATGAAATATCTATCACTATGCTGTGTTTATCTTTGTCCTGCCTAATTGGAGAGGCTGTAGGTGAAAATGTTGAGCAGGCGGATTGGTTATTAGCTGCCTGTATAGTGTAGTCACATTTTCAAATGATGCAGAAAAAATAATTTGGGAAAAATTAAATACTTTAACAAATATAATTGTGTCAGCTGTGACTTGGGGTACATGATAAAAACACTTTGGGGCAAATTTCATGACAGTAAGGAAACTGATAAGTCCTGATGTTACATCTTCCAGGAAACTGAGAGTTTTTGAAGCAGCTTTAGGAACGATTAGACAGCATTGAGAAATCTGAAGGGCTAAAAATATTTGAGGAAAAGAAGGCAATAGCTTCTAATCCATTTTGATTCTATGAAATTGTACAAATTGGATGAAAATATGAATTACTTTAAAATACTTGGAGCTGCCAAAAAATCCAGCTTTAAAAAAAATTGGCCTGTGCTTTCTTGCCTTTTTTTTCATCGTGTCTATAGCTACATGAACAAGATAAGTGTTTTTTCTGTGTCTTTTTGTATATCTAATGCAAAAACCTCAACTTGTACACATCTAAGTGGTTTCTGTTAACTTCTGTAGGGTTATGTGTTGTGACACCAGCCAAACCAGAGGCCCACCACTGATAGCTGTCTTTGGAGAAACCTTTTTTCATCTTTGTTTTGCATTACCTGATAAGCACTCATGTCTCAGTTCTGCCTGTCATAGAAGTAAATCTAGATGATGCTTTTTTAATTCACTGTGACAGTGAGAAATTGTTGAAGGATCTTGAGATTGTGAGGAACTTGAGTCCACACTATTTCCTGAGCCTCAGAGCACCTGTTAGCTCCAGGTTATCTGGTTTGGGATGCTTTAGGATGAAAGAGGTATGCTGTTTGTGGAAGAGGAAGAAATTCAGCTACAGATTTGTAACAGTAATCTTGTCATGGTGAGTGAGTCTAAACAATTTTCAGAAAACGGTTAAAAAGCTGAAGAAGATATTCTTTAATTTTTCTTCCTCATGCCCCTCTGAACCTACTTTGCATTGAGCTGTTATCAGATAATGTAATGGTATAGCTATCTCTTGCTCTTTATCCTCTTCACAGATCTAAATCTATAGAAAATTTTTCATTTAATTTCATCATTTCATTTCAGGAATTAAAAGTGTGACTTTAAAAAACTTTGTTAAATGAAAATTTACTAGGTCTTTTGTGCCAGTAGCAATGTCTTGATAACAAAAATGCTTATCAGTATGTTACTGCAATAGAGATGTTTCTATCAACTTTCTGAAAACAAGTAATTGCAGTTTTTATCCCACATTAAAACATTTCCCCTCCATAGTATAGTTTTTTTTTTTTTTTTAATTAAATAAAAGATTTAGTACATCCGTGATCATGAATTCATTTGATTTTTGTCATAAGTAAGTGTCTGTTGCTCAAGAGGAGCAAAATTAAGCTAGCAGACAGCACATAAAGCAGAAGCAAATTAGATTTTAAAAGTCTGGGAATCACATATGTACTGTGCCATACAGGTGTTGCGATCTGCTTCTTAGCAAGTGTCTTTTAAAATCAGACTGTGCTCCTTCAAGTTGCTTAAATAAGACTCATGCTACTTTCCTCCTTCACAGGCCTCCTCCTCCTTAGAAGCAAACCTGGACTGCTCCCGGAAGCAGGAGGCCGACATGGAAGTGCCATGTGATGGAGGGGAAGGGCTCTGCTGGCACAGCTCACCCCTGCCAGGGCATCTTGGCAGCCCCCCCTCCTCCCAAGCTTCTTTGTGTCAGGATGGCAGGGAGGAGCAATAAAATATATATGTCTTCCAGGGGCATAGCAACTCTCTTAAGCTGTTTCAGTTTGACTCAGCCAGCTGCTGTATGTTCACTGTCAGTATATGGTTAGCTCTCAGTAATCTTTTTAATTCAAATAACTCCTAAAAAACAAACCAAACCAAAACAACAACAACAACAAAAAACCTTTGTATGAAACTGTGTCTACACGTGCAAATTTATAGTGCTGGAAATAAAAATCATCATCTGGACTTTGTTAAGATTTTCCTGGCAAATAATTAATGCTGAGAGCATGTTTTGATCAAACATCTCACATAGCAGCAATGGTAAGAGAGTTAAAAGCAGCCTGTGTTATAGAAACAGGTCTTCATAGTCTCTTAAAGTTTCTGCTAGTTTTTCCAGCCCTCAGCAAATGGTGGTGCTAGCACCTTATTTTTCATTCCCTGTGTTTCCTCATTTCATGGTCATATCAGCCTCTTGGTGACTGCCAATGAGCAGATCTCATCATAGCTGAAAATTCAGGAACATGTGCAAAGAAGCCACCCAAATGGGCAAGAAATTTGAATATTCTCTCTCCTGTTTTTTAGCTTTAAAATGAGAAGACTGCAGGTATGAATCTGTCAAAGTAGGTAATCTGTTTTTGTTTGCTGTTGTTTCTGTTTTGATTCATATCTGTTGTGACTTAATTGCATGTTTATATTTATATGTACAGTGGGTTGATGTACGTTTCTCTGTGCTGCACCTATTGTGCATTTGTGTTCTAGACTACGAGCACAGGACTCTGTCTGAGCCTGCTTTTGCCAAAATTGGCTTGTGGAGCAGTAATCAGTAGGATGTAGAGTGCCCTTCTCCCAGAGCAGCAGTGACAGCTTCTCTACTGTACTCCAAGCAAAATATATTGTATTTTCACACTCCCTGTGAAGTTCCATGTTTCAGATATACCCATTGGCATCGTAGCAGTCTTACAGACTGTGTACTGGGTTGGGGAAGTACATAGCTGACAACCTTCCCTTTGGTAATACATATTAGATTTGAAGTGTGTTTATTGAGTATATCAGTGCCTGTTCAAGAAAATAGCTACAGGTTTTAGGTTTGGAGAAATTTCCAGAAATTGCTGATGACTTAGACCATTTAATGTAGCGGCAAGCGTACAACTGCTGTTAATTTTGTCCATTGAAAATCACAAGCTGGAAAAGCCGTTATGAGTTGTTTTGTGAGGTTAGTGTTTTATCATCAGCTTGAAATTGTGCTTCTGGCTGTTAGTCACCAGGCTGCCAAATTTCAAGTGGCTTGAAGTGTGGGAGCTACTGGTTCTGCAGGGTAATAACGGGAAGGAGGTTATTTTACGGCTGATCTCCCTGCATATGTAGTGTGTTTCCCTGTGATAAAGCGGTTATATCAGCCCCACCTATGATTAAAGTTGCCTTACACTTCCCACTATGGTCTTTGTTTTCAGATGCTTGTATTATAGTCAAACTACAACTGTCTGAGTTGAAATCTGACTTCTCCTTATGTTGGTCTGCATGACCAACGCAGGTCTTTTAGCAAAATTATATCCCAATACTTCAATTTAAAAATGAATTGGAAGTAGTCCCCCCCCAAACTATATATATTTTTTGAAATGCAAATAGATTTGCAGGGATAATCTCTTCTTTGCGGTACTCCAAATGTAGCTGTAGGACCGTTGATCTGCAGGTCATAGTTTCATGATCGCACAAGCAGAAGAAGAGCTAGTGTAGGCTTTGTGCTAGTGTCGAAAACGTGGACCCTAATGGAGTTTCACACATATACTGTGTGTGCTGGCAAAGGTATTTTCAAGTTCTGCTTGGCCCTCACTAAAGGAAAGCTTTCTTGCATGACTCTCTCTGTGCTTTGAGTAGAGGCTTGATTTTTGGAAAAGAAATGGCCATTGATTAAATAGTGACCTATCTCTGTGAAATCAACCCAAATCTGGCAAAATGGTAAGCTTTTTAAATAAAACATCATTTAAAAATGCTCATATTTGCTGGATGTTTTTAGCTCTATTCCCTGACCTTTATCTCTGCATGCCCAGGCTGGGATGGTGCAGGGCTGAGCAGACCTCTGCTGTAACTGAAGTTCCTGGAGTGCTGCTGGCTTCACTGGCTCGTTGGTATGGGGTTCCTTCTCTGCATTATCTATGTATTATTTAGGAGGAAGCTGCCTAAAGTTGAAGTTGAAAAGTTGAAAAGTTGAAAAGAATAATGGAGGAGAGCCTGACCTTGGGACAGGGATCAAGGCAATAGGCTGAGACATGGGATCTGTTTGTAGAAGACTATGAAATACAGGGACTGGAGGCGTATGTGGGAGTGGAAACTAGGCATTGGGTTTACTTTTCTGGGTAAGAAGTCAGGATGGGCTGGACAAAGAGGTTAGGATGATGAAAGGAGTTAAGGGGAAGATAGCCTAAGAAAAAGTGAAGAGTTTTTTTTAAGGCTAGTACAGAATAAATAGGTCTGGCAGGGAAAAAGGATGGGCTGTGCAGCCTAAACAGGTGCTTCCTGCAGGAGGAACTGGAAAGGTGGAAAAGATATTCCCCTCTAGTGCCTTTGAGGAGGTCAGAAAGCTGGGGGGTGAAGACCAAAACTAGATAAGAAAGGCAAAATTGGAAAAATTACCTGTGAGGAAGTACCAGCATAAGAAAGGCTGTAAAATAGTGGGTGGCATCCCTCCCTGTGGCAGGGGCAATAGAACTAGATGATATTTAAGGTCCCTTCCAACCTGAGCCATTCTGTGATTCTATGAGGAGAAGTGACAGCAGAGGTTTTTGTGATGGACCTTAGTTCTTCACAGTAACTGAGACTGTCAGAAGACAGCACATAACTGAATTTTTGAGAAAGGAAGAATGCTTGCTTTTCAAACCAAGAAACTTGCATGCAATGTCTACTTTAAATGCATTAGAAGTTTTGCAGTATCAATAACTCAGTGACTAGATTCCAGAGATAAAACATCTTGTGCAGCTTTAATTTTGGACTTGTCTACAGCCTGAAAATACTTCTCATTGCCTAACACATACGCAACACAGGGGAATTGAATAGTCTGTGAAAGCTCATGTCCTGCTTCTTTCAACATTATTGTAAGGTCAAAAGCAAACTATTTTAATACATATATCATGCTGGGTGATAATTTCACTAGGGAATTACCAAATACAACACCTGTATTATCTATATTTATAACAGGCAGAGAGGGGTGAAAGTGACAAAAAGCCTCTTGTTCTGACCTGAACAGTATGCCAGATATTAGAACTAATTCTGAAAGTAATAATTTAAAAAACTGAGCTAATCAGTTGGAACCAAGAGAAAAAAGAAATTCACGTTAAGACATATGCAGTGAAGTGGCAATGCAGATGTACAAATGGAAACAATGACAACTGTTTTAAGCTTTGGCATGCCTTTACCTTTGAGTGCCTGACTTTGCAACCCTGAAAATGTTCTTTTAATTCTTGTCTTGGAGGAACACACTACTTAATGTAGTACACCCTACTTAAATATGTTTAAGAGCTGTGTTATAGCTACTGGGTGAGTTTGAATTATTATCATGATGTCTGATTTTTTTTTTTTTTAATTTGTATTTTTTTTTTCTTACAGCATTGGCAGGTGTATATATACAGTTTTTATTTTACTTCTTGAATCTGCTTTGAAAAATGATTCACTTAGTGTATCTAACTTTTTGCAAATGTTTACCTAGACTTCTATTCCTATTTTTTGTTACAGGGTGTTTTGCATCTGTTTCTGTTAGAAAATTTTGCCTGCTTAATCAGCAGATGAGCTCCCTGGTAGAGTAAAACTCTCACATAATATTCTTTACCTCACGTAGGCAGCTTGCACCCTAAGGGGAAGGTTTATGCTTATAAATTATAGCAATCTAACTTAGGTGCCTGTTAGAAACGGTATCTTTTTGTCTGCTCAATGGATTGGGTTTAGTCTGTAGTTTAAGACCTACCTCTTTTCATTAATTATATGGGAACCTGAAATGAGACAGGAATATCAAGAATAAAGTAGCATCATCAAATTAAAGAGCAGCAGTGTGCTGTTTTCCTGTAGTCATCTGTTAGTGTCTAGTGAGACAAACACTTGTTCACACTTACTGTCACCGAATTGTCATGAGAAGGCCTTAATGATGAACCTTGCTTTCATTAGATGCAGCAGCCCATGCTTATATCCTTCTACCTGTGAAATTAGAGCAAATTCTGCCACAAAAAATTGGAAGGTGTGTGATTTTATAAATTATGAAGAAGCAGAATGGTTATGGTTTTGGAGAATATGCTACAGCTTGAGTTCCCATTAGGTCATAGTAATTGTAATGGTAAACAGTAAGAAGCCAAAAATATGTTTTAATTGGAACAAAATTGCAGTTAGGCCTATTCCTAAGAACAAATTCTGTTTGCATTGTACTGAGAGTGCCTTGGTACTGTTAGCAATTTGGAAATTTTGAATTCAGAATAAGAGCATCAATTATGTTATTTTCCCACTTTGTGTGCCTTAAACAGACTGAATCAGCAAAAACTGAATAGGCAAGATTTGATTTTTTCAAACCAAGTAACATTCAAATAAAACCATATGACTAGGAACAATAGCTCTTGTGTCCTATTTCTGTTACTTGCAGGTCCATATATTGGTCCTTTGGCTAGCTACCAGAACTCATAAAATGCTTTTAGGCAGCTGTGTCCCATTAAAGCCACATGTTACATCAATGGGAAACCATAGGAGTGCAGAGCTGACAGGGATTTTAGATCACTTATCTGCATAGACTGAGGAAGGATCAAACATACCACCCTGGAAGATATTAAAAGCCCTCCAGGGAGGAGATTCCAGATCTCTTTAGATAGACTATTTTGGCACTTTCTTCCTCTGACCATTAGAAAGCTTTTTGTAATGTGTAACTCATCTCACAAATTTTGCTTCTGATTGTGGCTGTGGTAAACTATTGATTACTGCTCTCCTTATAGCACCGGTACCTGTTGTAAGATCATTACCATTTTTGTCTCCTGCCTCCACTTCTTCAGAGAAAAGAAACCCAGTCAGTACAGCCTTCCTTATCTTTTCATCACCTCTTCTGTTTAAATCCTCTAATACTGTTACAGTCCTCTTGATTCTGATTTGTTTGCATTTTTCTTGAAATTAGGTGAAATTAATTCTCTGTGCAAGAATCCATCTGTGCCAAATGCAGCAAATTAATGGCTCCTAAGAATACATGGGATGCTTTCACTGTCTAGCCAAATATTCTCTGTCTTGTGTTTGTGCATTTGATTTAATTGTATCTATAACTTATAACTTCTTGGCTTGGTTTCCCTTAATCTAAAATGAACATAGAATGTAGAAACGAATATCTTCCCCTTGGCAATGTTCTAAATAAAAGGCACTGCAGAACAAACAAATCTGAGTATTAAAAACCATGTTTTGTTAACAGTTCTTTTGTAAAAACCCAGAATTAAGCACCTGGAGGGAGGAACTCTGTTAGCAGTGTCTCTTAAGAGTCACAGATTTGTCAGTTTTGTTCATGCTCTGAGATAAATTGGGGAATGGTTAAGTAGGCTAGGACTCTTTGAAAATAGATGATTTTAGGAGTGTTTGATAGAAATTTGCAAAGTTGTGAGTTGTGTTTCTGTTCATCATGCCTTTCAGTATATGAAGTATAGTAGAAGGCAGGTTCAAAACGAAGAAGGAGATGCTTTTCATACAGTAGACTTTGGAAATTCATCTCAAAGGATATTATGGATAATTCACGTGTGATAGTTTACATAAATGTGGATAAATACACAGAAAAGTGTTCACTCAGTGTTAGTAAATGGATAAACCAGATCCATTTCAAGGAATAGACTGAGAGACGAACTGGATGGTAGTAATGTATTCACAAGTGTCATACCTGCTTGTTCCCTGAGCATCTGCTTCTGACCAGTGATGGAGATCAGACACTAAAAGAAATGGATGAACTCTCTGAACCAATGGAATAATTCTAATGCTGTTCCACTACAAAAAAAAAGCAAGGCAGTTTCCCAACAGCATTACATTTTTACCAAAAGTTTGAAAGGGCTTTTTTTTTTTTTTTTTTTAAACTTGAGAGGAAAAACATTGTCTCACTTCCAAAGGCACCTCTGTACATTTTTTCTTCAGGCTTTCTTTCAGGAGGTATTTTAGGGTGCATGTTTTTGGGTAATTGATGAGGAGTATAAAATGAAATAGATTATAGTGAATGTAATTGTTATCCCATGGAACAAGAAAAAACAAGATCCCTCCTTCAGAAATAGAGTTAATATTGGGCTTTAAGAAGTAGCAAGTAGTATACATGGAAAGTTAAAGGAAACTGAAAAGGATAAAATCCCGAACACGTAAGTTTATTCTGTGCAAGCTTTATTCAAAGGACAACATATCAGATTTAGGTGCAACCATAATACACTTATGACACAGGTAGGCCCTAATGTGTTCTCCCAAATTTGGTGTGCAAAATACAGATGGAATGGCCAAGAGAAGTTAGCTAGGGAAAGTAGATTAATCATGAATTAGAAAATTCAGAAAGATTCAAGTTTGAAAAGAAAATTTAAATGAATGTTTTCCTCTTTGCTGGTTAATGTATTTTATAATTTGGCATAGTGACTGTATCTTTGTGTATAAATCAGTTGCTGAAAAGTGGAACAATATCAAAATAAACTCCCTAAATGAAGGCTGGGAATTGAAACTAGCTTCCAAACAAATAAAGGAATAATAATAATTAACAAACAAACAAACAAACAAAACAACAACAACAAAAAAACCACAACCCTTTACATAGCAAATCATGTCTGGATGGTGCACCAATGGAATACCTCAAATTTGCATTGAGGTCAATGTCCTGCAACATTACCAAAAAGAGACATCTGTGTTTCAGTCTCTGGAAAACAGATAGCACTTTAAAGCACTCGTTAAGCTTGTTCATGGGTATGGGGGAGTTGCCTACAAAGAGTCTTAAAAAAATGCAGAGAAAGTAATTATTGTGTCAGTGAAAACACAGAGGGTAGTAAATCGTTCAAAGGAGCAACGTTTTCTCTGTCTGGTATAAAGGACTAACAGATTGAGCCTGTCATACAGCACATGGTAGAATATTCAGACAGAATTTGTGGAAAAGAGTGTATTTTTAATTTCAGGACAGAAGACAGAACCCAGGATGACTATTCTCAGCAATCAGATAAGAGGAAGATTGTTCATGGTTATATGGAGGCTGAGTGAGCTTTCAAATTTAGAATGCAAGGTCCTAGAAGCAGCAAAGCTGCTCTACAGAGATGCAGAGTGAGTTATGTTCTAATCCTTTCTATAACAGGATTCAAACTATTTAAATTTACTATAAAAATAGGTTCCTAGGCCACCATTTGTTTAAGGAGTAATGTAGTAATGTTTTGAACAAAACAAGAAGTTAAGACATGAAAACCTATTTCAAATTGCTTTTGGTATCTCTGGGCATATTTTCCAGAGGTTTGATTGTTTTCAAGTGTCTGGCATGCTCAAGATTTGGAAATCCTAGGGCATTAGCTGATGAGCACTTTGGAAGACTTCTTTAGAGTTGAGAATATTGCATTAATTCATAAATTCATAAAGATTACTCCTACCTTTTCTTTATAATTTCAATCTACCTGTTATATTTATGATTCTTTCTACCATATTAAATGTATTTTCTTCTTCCTTGGCACCTTTTAAATAAATGCATGTAGACCATTGAAATGGTCTTAAAAATCACTTAGCCAAAGTAAATTTTATGACTTTTTATGTCTTTCCTGATGGATTACCCCTGCCAACACTATTTTGATTTTATTTATTCTACTAGAGACTTTTCCTTGTCAATATCCTTATGGCAAAAATGTTTCCCCCAAATTGATATATCTCCATGTCCCGAAGCTCTTAAAAGAGTACTGTCCTATTGCAAGATAGAACAACATTTCTTCAGTTTCTTGCTACAAGTTTCAAAAGATCACATCCTCCTCCTCACAAGATCACAGTTCAGAAGTGATGCTTGAGCTGAGAAGAAGGCAGTGAACACATGCTGTGACAGTTTCTCTTTACTATCAGCTTCTCAATCTAGCTCTTAGGTTATCTAATTTCTTATGGGTGTCATAGCAGCATGGACTTTCAGCAGACATCATTCAGATGATCCAGAAGTGGTACTCAGTAAGACATTCTCATTACACCTGAGTGGCTGGTTCCTCCCTCCTCCTGTGCCTCTCAGTGCGCAGCCAGTGACTAACGCACTTTCTGTCCCCTCCAGAGGCAACACAGGAAGCTGTCTTGGTTTTATTGTCCCCTTCCCCCTTATTTTCTCCTGGAAATATTCACAGAGCTTGTGGTGAGCAGGTGGCAATCATAGGCCAGCTGGGTTGATTCATCTCTAAACCAAAGGTTGGTTGTGACTGCAGAATTCAAGATATTTTTCCTGTAAAAGGTTGGTACATCAGGAGGTTAGTGCATGGTTTGTGGGTCCAAGGATGAACATCACTACGCAGTGGGAAAACTGCAACATCTGATTAAGTTATGTTGATTTGCCCAGGGTTTACAGAAAAAGAATTCTTTTATGAGAACAGAAGGACACTAATGAAATAATTAAACAAGTATTCTATTTTCTCCATCTCATGGATGTTAAGTAAGCCATGTCTTAAAACTTACCCTATTAGAGATTGTGTTCTTTATCCTTTGCAAATGTTGAATGGTCATAACAGTGTAACTACAGATAACCACTTAATTTGGCAATGTTGCTATTCCAGTCAGCTGGAATTAATTTTTTTTAAGTCATGATTTTTTAATATGTCTAGCACTGTTTGTACTGCCACATGCTAATATATTCACTCCTTTCACTAATTATATAATTATATATATATATTTTTTGAAAGAGTCATGGATTTCTGGCAAGCTTTTTCTTTTATAATTTAATACTGTTTGATTCACACAAACCTATTGCTAGCCAGTAAACATTTTTTTTTTTTTTTTTAGTATTTGTTCCATTCCTTGTTGAACTATAAAGATAAACTTACAGGAAAATTACCAGAAACACTCTCTTGCTTTTCTCTCTTTTTTTTTTTTTTTGGAAAGGAGTACTTTGCTTCTTTTTATCCTTTCCTCTGGTATCTCCCTAGATATTAATAACTTTTTGAAAAGATTGGCAGCCCTTCTCCACAAGATAGTTCTCAGAATTTACTGTGGGTTTCATTGTCTGTACTCTTGTGCAGATGTTATAAAATTTCCACTTAACTCCTACTTTCTTTCTAATTGTCCAGCCAGAGGACCAAGGAGTCTGTAGTCCTGGAAAATAAGTGTTTCTGAAGTCTTGGGGAAGCTGAGATCCAGTACTAGTTTTAGGATCAATGCAGCTCGTTGCTGCAGCCTCAGCTCTTGTGATGGGTGCTGGATAGAGAGTCGTTATCCCTTATTGTAGCTAGCAGGCCAGAAACAGATGTAGTGTCTTCATGTTGGTCAGACTGGCTGAGCTGAAGAGCAAGCTTGGCAAGAATACTGGATTGCTTAATTCCAGGCCTTTAAGTATGTCTGGTGACAGAAGTTATGCAGAGCAGCTTGAACCTCATTGGAGACATTATTTTACAGGATCAAGCCCCCTGTTCCATCACAGATGACTGACATTCCTTGGTACTTTGCATTTGCTTTCAATAAGCCAAAAGTACTAAAATCTATGAAGTGATCAAAATCCATGTGTGATAACCAAATTTCGAATCCTCTGCAAATTTTATCCTCTGAGATTTCAGATTTACCTCCCCATCTCTGACAAATAAGTGTGATCAGATCAGACTGATGTGCACAGATTGCTGTGGAAATTTTCAGAGAAGTGCCAAGAAAGTCTTCTGGAACTGCACTGCTGCAAGATTAGCAGGCCAAAGATGACTTTGCTAGTGAAACTGTGACTGGGAGTACACACTATCAAGTGTTTATCTCTAATAGTTGTTGATTAACATCTTCCTCAATTACTAGTGGATTTGAAAATTGTTTCTTCTTACCTGTTACGCAAACACGTCATTCAGCTTCTTTTCCTGAGATGTTCTTTTCTTCTTAATTATCAATGTTATCTTCTCCAGTTAACAATGGGTCTACATTTGAATAAAATCTAAATATATTTATATAATTTCTTACTTCTGGCAATAACCCATACGTTTTCTCCTGTACCGTTCAACTTTGTTAGAGCTTGTCTGCACCTTCCTGTCCACGCAATTAATTCTTTCCTCTTTGTCACTATTTTGGAGTGACAAATGTGGGTCTGGAAGGAAGGGGAGTAGCCCAGAGCACTGATTTTTTTTTTTTTTTTCCTTTCAGTTCTTTGTCCTTTCTGCTTAATCCAAAATCTTGGCACATTTCTCATTCATGTTTGACCATCAGCTCAATGTAAACAGAGATAAAAAAGAACTCTTTTAAATCTCCTCCTTCCCTTTCCTCTTCCTCCTCCATGTGTCACATTTGATTCCTTTTTTAATCACTGTGGACAACACCTCTCTTCTTTCACATTGCCCAGGCATGGATTTGGTTAGCTTGGGTTTGGACGTCCTTGCTGATGTGCAGTCTAACTCTGAATTGCTAATCAATATTAAATACTTTAATTAAAAATAAATTTAAATTAATACAAATCAAATAATTAAATTTAAATTAATCCCTAATTTTATCCAGGCTGTGATACAGGATTGTACAGTGCAGTTACCAGATTGTCAGCTAGATGATGTTTTGTGCTTTGAGTGAATCCCTCACATGTAGAAGGAATTCCTTGCTCCCATTGAAATCAAGAGAAACACTGCCTTGGGATCTGCCTTGAAATGCCCTCTCTTCTGGGACATTAGCCCAAATGTCCCAGCAAAGTGAGTGCTGACCTGCTGTCTGCATGGTCCAGAAATGAGAAGATAAATGGTGGGCATTTTGGGCGTAGGGGCAATGGCCTGGAGGAGCTGCCAGAGGTGTGGATGCTGCCTGGGAGTGCTGGCCAGGGAGGATTAGGGCAGGTGTTGGGGGCCCAGAGGCAGACAGCACGGGCTGGTTGGGTTTGCTTTGCTGCTTCTTCCACAGAGGCCTCGGAGCAGGGAGGACGCCACTCAGGCAGGGGAGGTGTGGGGTGAGCAGAGACTAGCATCTTCACCAGGCTATAGCTCTGGAGATAAAACTGAGCAAGGGTATGTGGTGGAAGGAAACAAAAAAGCGGTATTGGGAAGGTGAGGAAGAGCAAAGTGAGTGGACGAGGAGCTTCAGGAATGCAGTTTGGGAATGAGCCTGAGTGTGGGGTGGAGGGACTAGAAAGGAAGAAGAGTTGTGTGAAGCACAAGGAAATTGTGATTCAGGGTAGGAAGGCTCTTCAGGAGGATCTGTATAGGCTGGACCGATGGGCTGAGGCCAACTGTATGAAGTTCAACAAGGCCAAGCGCTGGGTCCTGCACCTGGGGCACAATAACCCCAAGCAGCACTACAGGTTGGGAGATGAGTGTTTAGAAAGCTGCCTGGCAGAGAAGGACCTGGGAGTATTAGTTGATAGTCGGCTGAATATGAGCCAGCTGTGTGCTCAGGTGGCCAAGAAGGCCAACAGCATCCTGGCTGGTATCAGAAACAGTGTGGCCAGCAGGACTAGGGAAGTGATTATCCCCCTGTACTTGGCCCTGTACTCAGCTCTGGTGAGGCCACACCTTGAGTACTCTGTTGAGTTTTGGGCCCCTTGCTACAAGAAAGACATTGAGGCGTGATGCTCCTCATCGTGATGCATCTGCATTGACACTCCTCCTGGAGCATGCCCAGAGAAGGACTATGAAGCTGGTGAAGGGCCTGAAACACAAGTCCTGTGAGGAGCAGCTGAGGGAGCTGGGGTTTTTTAGTCTGGAGAAGAGGAGGCTCAGAGGAGACATTATCACACTCTACAGGTACCTTAAAGGAGGCTGTAGCACAGTGGGGATTTGTCTATTCTCCCACATGTCCAGTGATAGGATGAGGGGGAATGTGCTAAAGTTGTGCCAGGGGAGGTTTAGGTTGGATATTAGGAAGAACTTCACCAAAAGGGTTGTTAGGCGTTGGAATGGGCTGCCCAGGAAAGTGGTTGAGTCACCATCCCTGGAGGTCTTTAAAAGATGTTTAAGTGTAGAGTTTTGTGGAGGACTGGTTAGTTAGGTCATGGGTTGGACTAGGTGATCTTTGAGGTCTCTTCCAACCTAGATGATTCTGTGATTCTGTGAGATAGGACTTCTGGCATGGGGCAGACATGGAGTGTGCTCTGTTACAAGCTACCTCATGATTTTATTGAAGGTCCCACAATATGGGGATTTCTTTAATAATGAAAAAAGACTGTTATCTTAAAAAGATCGCATTACCCTCCCTGTTTGTTTGAGTTTCTGCTCCTCACAGCTGCAAAGGAAAGTTCGAAAATTTTGCCCAAAAGGTAAAAAAAAAAAAAAAAAAAAAAAAAAGTAAAAAAAAATTCCCAACCCAGATCATGCCGTTTTTGAAATAAGACCTGGCTTTTGGATACTTAGAATTGGCAGAATAAATAATTGGGAACAGGAAGAATGAGGTGTTTGTTTGAAGTAGCAGTTTAAGGTAAGAAATACGCTTGACGTGAAACAAACAGGGCATAAGGACAGAGTTAGATCATCTAACTGTGCTTGCTGAGTGCATTCATCTTGCTCTTTGGCCTGTGTGTTATATAAACTATGATAGTATTGGAGAAAGAGCCTGGTCCTCCAGTAAGTGAAATTTCAAAGGCAGTATTTCCAAATTCTGTATGTAACAATCTCAACCATAAGGCTGGGCATCTGGCTGGTCTGTATAGTAAAACTGTCTGAATAAGTAAAAGAGCAGCTCTGAGTTTATGTCCCAGTAACTGCAGCTCCGATGTTCTCTACACCTGAGTATAACCAATGAGGCCGTACGTTAAAAATTCCTATCTTCCCATGAGGGCTGACTTAACAGTTCCCTTTTCTGTTTTTCCTTAAATTTCCTGTGAATTTAATTGTTGGGCTTTTCCTACCTTTTATGTTGAGTTTAACTGTAGGTTTTGGTGGTGACCTGCAGCCATACTGCTTGCTTTGCCTGTGCCAGAGCCCTGCAAGTGCAGCAGCTGCTGCCACCACCTGCAAGGAGCGAATGAGTGAGTGGACAGGGGCTATTGCTGGAGGAAGTTCTTGCAGTTCTCTAGGCTCACGTCGCTAATTTGGCAGTCACAGGCCAGCAAGCCTGGTTATTAGGGATCTACCTCAGCCTCTCCCTCTTTGCCTTAACCCTTTCTTTCTCCTTCCTCCCCCTGCACATCTGCCCATGTATATCCTTGTGTTTGCAGAGCTCTGTTGCCCGTGTTTGTGAGAAGCTTTCAGGCAACTTTGCTATGAGGCTATGTGCTAAAAGCAGATATTTTTTTTTCTTAAAGATTTGACTGAATGGTCAGTGTGATGGTTGAGGTGACATGCCATCAAAGGATTAACTGCCTCTGGTAGATTGCTGTGCAAAGATAAGTGTGTCAGTATTGTTGTTGATAGAGTAAATACACATGAATTGTGCTTCACTGGGTCAGTTTATCACTCTGCATCCTGGGGGGACTGCTACTTGGACAGAGATTTGTAATAAACTGGAGCCAGGTGGCTATTATGCTGAGGTAGTGTGAATTAAACTATTGGTGCTTAATAAGCTTACTACGCTTTTTTTTTTTTTTTTTTTTTCCCCTTCAATTCACTTTTACTTCAGACACAGAAGTACAAATGAAGAAGGATTGTTTCCTTTTCCAGGAGCAATACCCCTACGTAGATGCTCAAGATTCAAAGAATGTTCTTGGTTTGTGTGTTAAAGAAACACTCACTGCTGCTTCACAGTGACTGCTTCCTACTGCTTGAAGAGTGCGCAGTCCCACAAGTTTAAAAATCTGCGTGCATATCCCCATAAATTTGTCAACATATTTTTTTCTATTCATATTTTATTCATATTTTATTTTATTTTATTTTATTTTATTTTATTTTAGAGCAACATTAAAAACTAAAGCCAATTATTTTTCTAAATTCCTGTCTTGTATATGTGGAGGTGTCAGTCTTTTCTTCCATTGTTAACAGCAAGTGCAAAAAAAAAGTATTAAAATACAAATACGTATTAAAATATAAAGATGTATTAAAATATAAAAAGTGCCTTTAAGGATAAATTTGCTGATAATTTGTACTAAATTGTTCTGAAAGTGGGATTGAGAACAGGACAGAAGATCCTTGTTTTATTTATCTTCCATGTTTCTCTGTTAGGTTTTGGCTTTTTGTAGATTTTTCTCAAGAATGTGTTTACTGAAAATGCAACATGTTAAGCTACAGCTGAGAGGGAAGTCCTTGGATTCCTGTTCTTTTTCCTCAAATAACCTTCCTGACGGCATACACACATTTTGTATGTGGTTTATAGAAGCTGCATCTGGCTCAGGAAGTCTCCATAAATGAAAGTAGCTGGAAATTGGGCAAGTGTGGGGAGAAATGCCATGGTTGCTTACATTTTCCTTCTCTTCCCTAGACCTCTCGACAGTGTTGGAAACTTGCTGCTGGGCAAGTTGACACAGCATGGCCTAACCTATTTATGCCCTATGACCTTTACTTCCCTAAGTACAATGACCACAATTTTTTTTTCCAGCAGTGCTTCTGGAGGTGACTTACTTGTGAGGGTTGCAATGGCATGGCACATCATTGGTGTCCAACTGGAAGCCTGCTTTCTTGGGAACCAGGCACTAATGTATGTATGGGGCAAGCTCAGCATTTGGCAATCAAAGGGAAAATGAACTACATAGCTTCAGTCTGTCAAGAGGAAAGTTGTGATAGAAGGATTAAACGGCATCATCTGACTGCCAGTATACTGGTCAGATTTAATCATGACAAATAGAGTCTGGCTTGAGCAATGAAAGCATACTCTTTTTTAGGAATTTATTCTGCAGTCTTGAATTGGGTACACAGGAGCTTCATCTCCTGTACATTTAGCTTTTCTCGCTTGTGCCCCAAAGGTTCAGATACTGATGTCCAGAGCACAGAGCACTGGTCCTGTGGAAGATAAAGGTAGAGATTTTGAGCTTTATGTTCCTAGTAGCTTGTCTTACTAAACAGATGGGGAGCAGATGAAGTTGGCAATGCTATGTGTATTGAAGATTCACAAACACAGATGTCTACTGGTTTCTGGCTACGTATGCCAATTTGACTCCTCATCCCATTTAGGAGAGTAGTTGTTGCCTCAGCTGTGTTTCTGGCTGATAGCATATATTTCCTCTGTTTCCTCTATAGTTTTCCTCGCGGTAGTCATAGGAATCTCTGCTTTTAGTAGTGAGGTAGAGTTTTTATGGCTGGTTTGCTTGGCAAGTTATTGAATTAGTCTGTGTACTGTAACACCTGTGCCAGTGTGCATCAGAGCTCATCCCATCCTTCTGAAGAGTTCAAAAATAATTACTGAGAGGCAAAATCAATGTATCATCTAGTCCAGTTTAGATTCAACAATGTGAATGAAGTTCTAGAAGGAGATGAGAAAAAAGAGAGGGAAGGAAACTTTCCTTTTACACTGTTTAGTCAGTTCCTCCACTGAAAATCTAGGCATGACATTTTTATCCATCTATCTTCTTTCTGTTCTTTATCTGCAGACTCTCCCTTGTCCTTTAATAACCCAGTTCCATGATATAATAATAATAGGGCTGAAAATAATATGGTTCTTGAGTGGGAGAGTCAGTACACTCCTCCATGCCAATAGAAGGAGGCATGGGCTGCTGTTGAAAACTCAGCCTCAGCTGGAATATCAAATGGCCCAGGTAGATGAAGACAATTCCATCTGGTTGGGTGACGTGGCCACTGTGCACATCTTGCCCTGACTATGACGGCAGAGGAACTGGTAAGTACTACCAGGAATAATGGGAAAGAAAGCAAAGAAGCTGGGGACTTCTGCACAACCCATCAAAAGGTAAATACATGTTTTATAAATGTGTGTCATTCTGTGGCAGTCAAAATAATTAAAACCTAAGCTTCTTCTGCTATATGTTGAAGATTATGTTAAGTGTTGTAGGTTACAAAATATGTTGGTGTATTTATTTTGATCATATTCTTTTGGAAGGTGAACCTATCTTTCTTTTTAAATAGATCTTGTCCTCAAAATATTGATTCCAGCAAGGCTAAGTTAAATAATTATAACAATAACAGACCTTTTGACCTACCTGTTGACATCAATGACTAGTGACAATTCCCCTTTTCTAAGTATGCAGTCTAAGCTGTGTGCTTTACTGCTGATGTGCTGTTTTATTTCTGAGTAGTTTGTGTTTGTTTTCTGACTGCGAGATGACCAACTTCTGCAAGGATCATCTCACTGCACACTGTTCTAGGCTAATGGCATGCATGTTGTAATACGAAATGCTTTAATTCTGTGTCTGATCTGCAGTCCCACTGTATCTAGAATGAGCTAGCTGGTATATTAGGATGATGAAGTTCTTGGAAAAAAAGCTCATTGGGCTTCTCAATAAATATTTTTAAAATTCATCCCTATTCCACCGTTTTTCCAGTTAAAATTAAGACATGAAAAGGCATTATGAAAAAATAGAAACTTTGTTGATAAAATATTTGGATGTTTTGATAGTAAACCAGCTTTCATTTTATATTTCATTAATGATATTTAAACAGTAAGTTTTCCTGTTTGAAATATTTGACACTAACCACTTCCTTTCTTTCTGTCAAACAAAATGTTGATGATCTGTAGCTTTTTCTCACACATTTTCAGTGCTCTCGTGTGTTCATAATTAAAGGAGAAGTTGGAAAAGTGAGGGCAGAGGATAGAAAGAATTTTTTTTTTTCTTTTAACTTCTCCTACCAACATTGTAGTGCATTCCTTTTCCATCTCTCTTGATCTTCCCTCTTCTCTTTTTTTGTTCAACTCCATCCCACAGCAAATCATAAAAAGAGTTAGTTACTTGTACAGTTCTGTTTTCCATTGACTTCACTAAACATTTTTCAAGAAGTAGTCACAAAATTTAAACTATCACTGTTACTAAATTATGGTACCAATATAAAGTTGTAGGTAATCAAATTTGATATTTATTTAAGTTTGAACTGAAAATGATTATGTGAAAACAAAATTTAGTTTTCCCTTAAATTCACTGGCTTGTGTGGATTAATAATAATCAATATAATAATCAATAAAATTATTCAATAAATTAATTAATAATAATCAATATTGTTTAACTGGCAATTCTGATGTTTGCTTAAATTAAGATGCTATTAGATGCTATTAAATCTCTTATCTATCATTTTCTTATTACTTTCTAAACCAATCACCTTTTGGACTGAAATATCCTGTGCTGTATGTCTGAGGAAGGTAGAAGATTATGATTTAATCTGTACCAGTGATATTCTTCACATAATCTTTGCAAATAAATTTTGTTTAGGCTCTCTGATAGATCTTAGAAAATTACAGTACAGTCATATACATTGCATTTTCTAGAGGATCTTTCTGTAAAGCTCTTCAAGTTCTTCACTAAAGTTGGACACTGTGTGTGAGTGAATAGCTTGCTTAGGATACATCTACAATGTACTGAAATTTGGGATTGCAGAGTATGTTGATAGGCAACTTTAAACTGCTTGACTACTTGCAGTCATGGCAACATGCAACCTACTTGTTCTTAAATATCTAGTGTGGATCCAGACCCCCAAAGCAGATTTTGTAATTTGCGCTAAATGTCTTTGTTGCTATGTCTGTCCTTTTATCAGCAACTGACCTGAATAATACTTCTTCAAGTACACCTACACAGTTGTAGTAATCATCAGGAAAATTCATCCTTGCATAGGTAATAATATGTCAAACAATGATTGACAGAAAACTGCATCTTTTTAATACATCCCTGTGAACTTTTATCTGCATATATTCATTTCTGTCCTTATATTTTCTCTTCCACGATTTTTTTCTCCAACCATACATATGCACTTGTAATATGTGTTCTTTAATATCTGACAATTCCTTTATTGTACTTAGCAGTCTGACCTCTGAAAATGTTTCTTTTGATTAGAGATGGCCTATAGTACTATGTAGGTTTGAAACAGCTGAAAAGGCCTCCTTGATTTATTCCTAGCCTGTTACTCATTACATCAATTTTTGGCAGGAGGTCAGCAATACAGGTTTCAGCTTCTTGGCTTCTTGACTAGATAGATCCTGATGTTAGAAAGATACATGTACACAAGGGTAGTATGAAATTTAATGAAGACAGATCATCTTTGTATACAATTTTTAAACTGGTCTTTACTCATGAAATGGCAGTTCTTTCTTTCTTTCTTTCTTTCTTTCTTTCTTTCTTTCTTTCTTTCTTTCTTTCTTTCTTTCTTTCTTTCTTTCTTTTTATTTTTTTAACACTTTCTGAAATTTATTTTGAATATTTCATAGAAATAAAAACATTCTTTGCTATATTTATTTTGTGAATGTTACAGATGCCCTAGCTTGGTTCTGTAATGTATATTTATACTGTAACATTTTTGGTTGCTCAGCTTTGTAGACTTTCTCTCCTGTATTCCTCCAAAAGATGGTACATTTATAACTTTATGAAAAATAGATCTATTTCATCTGTGCTTGACTGCATACTCAGATGTTGAAGTACCACAAAAAAAATAATAAAATAATCACTAGTGTCTTTTAACTGGGTAGACCCCTGGGATTTTTACATTATAAAATAGAAATTGTAAAATAATTTCTAGATTTGCTAAATCAAATAAGGTTGTATTTCCTGGGATCTCAGTTTAATGCCAGGAAAAATTTCCACAGTTAATGCCTAATCATGTCCTCTTGGGAGACAATGAAGTTGATTCTGGTTTGAAGTAGTCTTGCTCTAAAGAAAAAATACTCTGTAGCTGGACATTTCAGATGTGAAGTCCATACAGTAGATTCACCTGTGTCAGACTCCATTGTTAAAGCCATTATGTATTCTGATTTGCTATTAGGCCCTCATGATCTTAGTGTTAGGGGACCAAACAAAAATAAAATAATAATAATAATAAAAAAATATATATATATATTTGTGAATAGTTTCTGGATACTCTTGAGTCCAATATAAAGCCCATTAAGGGAAAAGGGAATCTGTCTTGACTTGAATGGACTTTGTCTATCTTAATGTTCTACAGCTGTAACAAGAAAAATAGTTTGTTTAACTTTTTGATTTAAACCATTTCTATTATTATGTTTTTAGGAATTAATTTGTTCATATAAATCCTGAGCTTTCTTGAACAGATAGTGATAATGATGATGATGAGTTTGTTATTGAATGACATATCAGAAATATAAGTCCAAAATAACATATTTGATGGTCATCTAGGAGGAACCTAATTCAAGTACAAAGATATTTTATTTGAAAAAGTGTGTTGCAGCCTAAGGTTTACTGTAAATGTTTCAGCTTTAGTGCTATTGATCACTGAGTAGACTCCTAGTTGTGTAGTTGCTTGGTGCATAGTCTTACAATAATATTTTTCAGAACACACATTTTTGGTATTGTATTAAAGGCTAAATTCCAGCTGCACAAAGTTTAAATTGGTTAATAATATTAGATGATAGTACAGAACTAGATTATGACTTTCCTTATAAAAGAGACTGAATTTGCATTTTGTTACTCTAGCAAAATACCTCATAGAATTGCATAGTATCAGAATAACCCGAAATTAAAATCTCATTTTAACCAGCATATGTATCATTTTATTTTTCTTAATTTGTTTAAATTGAAAAATATCCTAGTAGCAGTCTGCAAAAATAATATGACTTTTACGTCTCAAGACTTTGCAAAAAATTGGTGGAATAGATGGTATTTGTGGCATGCTGATGGCTGAGACAGCAGGTGTCAGATAAAGCTATATAACCTGACATTCCCCTGCTTTTTGCTATTTCTCTTAGCAGAAATAAAGACTGCATAAAACAGAATTGTTTATTGAGAATGATATCTGAAAGCTGGTGGCAAAGCTGTTGTCTCAGATACGTGAAGTATTATGTATGTGAAGAGATTAGGAAATGCCTTGTATTTCCATGCTCTTCTCACTTGCAGCACAAAATTGCTCAATTAGCATTTGTATTTGTATTAGGGGTTGTTTTATTTGCTAGGGATGAGAATTTAGAATCAATTTTAAACAAAGAGAAAAAACTCTTTAGTCAAAGCAGTCATCCCTAGAGTAGGAGGATTGTTATTCAATTAAAACTGTTTGGATTTTATTTTTTTTCTAGGAGTCAGGGGATATGATCTTTTAGCTTTGTACTACTACTTGATATCCTCAATTATAGAAGGTCATTAAATGTGTTTAAATATCTTACATGAGGATTGTGTTTTCCAGAACAGCTTGTGTGTACAATATGTATGTTAGTGCTTTGACCAGATTTATCACTAGATACTAGTAAATTTGCAGGGATGTGTGTGGTGAGTTGAAATAAATTAGGGGGCCATCTGTTGCAGAGGCTTATATTTATGCTCTTAAAGGCCAATTTTAGCACCAGGATTACTAGAGTTAGTTCAAATGGTTGTGGATTACAGCTACAGAAGAGAGATTGAAAGAGTGATATAATTTACTCCTGTTTTGTATGCCAGTTAAAGCTAAAATGTATAGTAAATCTCTGCTCTTGTTTTGGAAATAATCTAAGTGCATAAGGAAGTATATGAACACGTTAATCAAATTGTGTACATATTTGCTGAAAATTCACAGAAAATTTACTGAAAACTGCCCTTTTAGAACATATTGGAACTTGGCAATAGCAGTCAGATTAAAATTTGTTGCTGGGGAAGAAAACTTGTTTGAGGGAGTATTAGTACTGTGAAAAGGAAATGGACAAAATAGTGTGTTTTAAAACATATGTGGAATAGACTGCTGTCCTTACTGTTTTGCTTGCTAATTATTCTATTAATTTATCAAGAGACTTCCACGTAATGGGTTCCAGAGAGTCATGCCTCTGGGCATAAGCGAACCCCAAGCTTGAAGATCACTTGTTTTCTCCTGGCTCAAGACCTAAGTTAGCTAACAAGGAGGTAGAATTCATGTTTCTACCAATTTAAGTCAGTAAAACTTGTCTGCACTCTACTTGCAATTGTATTCTTTAGCTATGTACTGGTTTTTGGAAAATCAGAATGTGCAGTCAAGGCAGGTCAAGTATGAAATTGCCAAACGTGTTTGTCTCTATCACACTTTCAATAGAAATGTTATAAAATAATAGATATGTATTGGACAGTACCTGAGTAAATTAGTGGATTGAGTATTGAAATGCCGTCTTTGGCAAATTGCTCCTTTGATGAATGCCTAAATTAGCAATTCATTACTGCCTATATATGTCTATATTAATATAAACAGGGGAAGGAAGCATGTGGAATACCAGACCTGGTGCCATGGTTCCAGCTGTATAAAAAGACATTCTGCTCTGTTCCTGGTTTTGCCCACTTTGTATTAGGCTCCAAAATTTACTGACACTCTTTTGGTTTCTCACCTAAGGCTCTTTACTCTGGAGATTATGTACTTCTTCCTTGTCATGCTTTTCCTCCCACAAGGGTGTATTTCTTTCTCTACTTTGGCATTCCTTTAGCCTTGATTCATTACCTTTGCCAGTAGGTTTGTTTTGCATATATTTCTGTCCCATTAAATTATCTATGGTGGAATGCTGTTGCGTTTCCTCCTCCATATGCTTTTCATCTTTCAAACTGAAAAGTGAAATGTGGGAAAATACCTAAAATAAAATATCTAAAATGAAATATCTAAAACAAGGTATGTGACAAAAAGGTGTTGCTGAGATGATTTGCAATAGGTTTGGGATGCACTGTGACAATACCCTGAGAAAGGGTGTTAGTACTTATCTAGACTTTCTCTAAACTATGTTATAGCATGCCGTTATTACTTTTAAAATTAACTCAAGAGATAATTTTTCATCCAGGTCTCTTAAATCAGTGAAGAATATACAACTGAAACCATTTTTTTGAGTCATTTTTTAAGATCTATGGCAGAATATACTGTTTACTGTATTAATCCCAGTATCCCAACACTTCTCTTATTGCAATCAATGGAAACCTTCCAGTGTATTCAGTTCTGCCACATTATCTGCATAATGGCACTTTTAAAGTCATGCAAAGCTTTTCCTGAGAACACAGTAATAAAAATAACGTGTACCTGGTTGAATACCTGAATGTATGTGTGCACCAATATGTACAACAGGCTTCAAAATGTATTTTTTTCAAGAAAAAAGTAAGCTCTGAATCTTTCAGATTTAGTAATTAATCAATGGCAACAGCTTAGGTATGTTCTGTTGTGCTTCATCTATTGACTCTGAGTCAATGTTCATGTTTCTTCTCACAAATTTCAATAGAATCAGGGAACATATGAGCAACATTTTAGTGTTACTCTGTCATACATGAAGTAGTACCTCTGTGAAAATACTCTGTGAAATATTCAGTGTAAGTCTTGGGGTATGCTGTAGAATAAAATAGATCTTGGTTATGTGGTATCAAAGTTTTGGTCTTGGTTGAAATGTTCTCTGATTTTGTATGTATATACATGTATGTGTGTAGATTGATAAAAAAAAGTGTAATTTGGGGGGAAATTTAATCTCAGATTTTAAAATTAAGAAGAATTATCTTTGTATTATTTCAATCCAAGGAGAATAATTTAGTTTATTGTTTCCTCTTCATATTATTCTAATTTTTATTGCACAGTGGGAGTCTGCTATGACGAGTTTTGCATTGTTTTCTCTACTTCTGTTTTAATTTAACAGCCCGTGTAAGCCATTTTCTTTCAAAGGGTGGTCATTATAATATTTTGCCTTATAACCGCAAGATTGACTTTAGGGAGTAGAGCAATAAATTATTTCCTGCCCTTGTCCTGTTAATATGTAAAAACACATTTCTCTTTTCCTTGATCACTGTCTCCTTCATGTTGCTGTTTGCATCTTTTAGTAATGTCTCCTTCTACACTAACCATCCTGACATGCGTTAGAAATAAAGAATGCTTGACATTATATAAATCAGAAATAATCTGATTTAAAACAAAACAGTAAATGGTGAAAAAGTTAACTGTGCAAAAGGTAATGTGTATTTCCTGTAATCCAAACAGGTTGTGCTGGAACTTTTTTCTAGACCTTTACAAAATGGGAAGAGCTGCTATTCTGTTGGTGATGATTAAAAAGCAACCTTGAAATCAGATAATATTATATCATTGTATAGAACCTGCATTTGGTCACTAATTCATCTGTGCAGCCTTTGTCTTGGACTAGTCAAGCCTTCTCTTTATTTAGAATTTGCAGGTTTATGGTCCATGCTTTAGTAGTTTATAGCTCTGCGACCATATTACTTACTTATAAAAGAACTGAAAGCAATCTTCCAGCATGTTTACAGCTCTCCCAATTACCTTAAGAGCATATGCTTTTTAAAAAATTGCTTCTCTTGTAGACACAAACAACTGTAAAAACCTCAGCCTGAAGACGAAAATGTTCCAGCAGCGGAAGTTTATTTTTAAATTTAATAGATCAGATTTTCTTTTAGGGTTTGGTAATTTGTTGAGATTTATTAGAGCAGTTACCAGCTTTAGCTACGTATAGACATGGACTGAGATTTATAGCAGAAAACACTTCCCGTATGTCGAACTGGGGACCGATGCCAGGCTGCACAGTGCAAGGCAGTGTGTTTTGAATACAGGATAGGTTTCCTTCTAAATTTATCACCTTTCTTTGCTAAGGGGGTGTTATTATGCTTGTGATACGTGTTTTCTTGCAAATGTGCTTCTGGTTCAGTTTCCTCGCTACTGAGACTTTTCTATTTTAGTTCCCCGGGTCACGTGATCCTCCCAGCCAGTGAGAGCGCTGCCGAAGTAATGGCAACAACCTTCTGGGATAAATGTAAGTGACAAAAACTCCTAGCTTCTGCCAGTTTCTGTCGCTCACACCCACTTTTAAATGCTGCTTTTACCCAAAACTTTGCAGGGCACACCTAGTGATGCCTATGGAAATGCTTAGAAGTTGTTTTTTTTTTTGGTTTTGACTTTTTTTCCTCTTTGCCTAACGTTACTTTTTCTTACCATGTTCCTTTTTTCCTGTATCCTGCAATGTAGTTGAGAAGCCTAAAAAAGCAACAGAAAACAAAAGAAATGCATTCCAAACACTGTCTCAAGTTCATTTTAAGTTGAATGGAGAATATTGTGCAAGTGTAGTAGTTATTTAATGTGTGCTTTAGGTAGTGTCAAAAATCCCGATCTGCAGTTCTGAAAGAATGAAGTGACTCGCCCTCGCCAGCCACAATTGATTATTTTGGTGGAAGGAAAATAGTAAACAAAATGATCCGAAATCACACGGTCACATCTTGGCCAGTTGGCTGGTATTTAGTGAAGGGATTTAATTAAATTAAAGGGCAGTCAGGTACACAAGACATTGTATCGTTTTCTGGGGAGTTTATGAATGAAGTGAAATACTTTATTTTGGTCTCAGCCAATGCTGAGCCATGATTATCCTGTATGATATTTAAATTGTGTTCATTGAGATTTATCATATACTTTCTATTTCAGAGGTTGTTCCTGTTAGGGTTAGTGTTGTCTTTCTTTTTTTTTAATACAGTGCCTAAACTTTATAGGTAAAATTATAGGTAAAGTTTACCTGGTAATTACTAATGAGTAGAGTTTTTGTCTAATTTTATTTATATATATATATATTTATTTAATTAAGAATAAGTGTTTGTGGAAAAAAACTGTTGAAAAAAGTTGGGATCTCATAATTTCCCATCAATGGCCTATGACTTGGAACCTGTATTGTATCCTCTGTAGGTGCAGAAACCATTTTCACACATTTCTTTGTTTTCTTTATGTGTTACACGTCTATACCTTAATAAGCATGCATTAGATACCTATTTGAAATCTTTTTTAAAATTTTTTTTTTCCTCCTAAAAATCCATTGGGTACAGAAAAATTTTACTTAATGTTTACACTGAAGTACAAGAAGTACTGGTGAGGCATGTCAACTTATCAGTGCAGCTCCTCCCCTCATCACAGGAGATGAAGGAAAATTGTATGTTCCAAATTATGCTCTGCTTTGCTGCAATATAAACACTCCTTGTCCTGCAGTGTCAGAGGCACAACAGCATTCATGTGTAAATACTTGTCTGAGAAGCTTATTAGAAAAAGCCACCTTTGTTATACATGTTGGATGAAACTTAGGACATAATCTATTGCCATTTTTGTTTAGAAGTTTAAATTGTTGGGTTGTAGATAAAGCATTGCATAGGCAGGAAAGGAGTGTCTCTATTGCTTTTTAAAAAAGTGTATTTGTATATTAGATGATAAAACAAATTCTAATTCAGTTTCATCGATTTGCCTTTGTTTCAATACTTAGTACAATGACAGCATGCACTTAATTGGAATTTTGAGACTTCACCTCACAGCGGGACTTCACCATGCTTCCCATAGTTTAGCACTAAGGCTTGTGAGCATGAGTTCCCAGCATGAAAGATGTGCTAATTTCTGTTGTGACCAGAGAAATTACAAGCAGTAAAACACAAATAATTACATTAGAGGATCTGTTTTAACTTTTTTTTTTATTTTTTCTTCTTTCTTTTATTTTTTTTCCCCTACTGGTTTATTTACTGCCTTCATTCATGCCCACCTGTTTTTGCTTCTTGAAAGAAACATCAGAAAACATGAAGAAAACATGTTGTTTTTACTGTGAGGTCAGTCAAACACTGGCACAGGTTGCCCATAGGTTGTGGAATCTCCATCCTGGGAGACATCAGAACTGCCTGGATGTGGCCGTGAGCAACCTGATGCAGGTGACCCTGCCCTGAGCAGGGTACTGTGCCAGATGAAGGGGACTCCAAAGTCTCTCCCAACCACAGTGATTCCATGATTCCTTGAAAAATAACACTGTTGATTTTAGGGGAGATCAGAAGTCAATTGTGGATTGCAATCTTAAAATGACACCCATATTTTAGACCTTGTCATTTTGCTGTCTTGGTTCAGCCAGCAGTCATTCATTTGGAGTGATAGCTGTATATGTCTTGTTGGCACCACCTCATGCAAGCCATCTGAAATGTCACGTATAGGCAAGCAGCTACCGACAGTGAAAAGGGTTCCTTTTCACCTTGTCCTCATGGCTATTCAGACTTACCTCTGGCAGCCGTTTCTTGTTGCATTCCTTCTTTGCACTGTGTCCTCAGGCACCACGGGCTGGCACAGGGAGAGACACTGACAGAAAGAGAATGAGAAAAGAGTAAAATGAATGAAAGTACTGCGGGAAAAGCAAAACTAGAAAGTGAAGGGACAGAGCCAATGAGCACTTCCTGTGGATATCTTGCTACCATATTTGAATCTTACTCCAGGATCTCTAGAAGCTTTCAAAGGTAATGCCTATATGTGCAGAAGGACGTAAGGAAACAATTATCATGCAGGCTCTCAGAGGCTACAGAAAAATTTAAGTTCCAGTCCCATATACTATGTGAGGAGTTGTAGTCTATGGGCCTTGTGAGTGGTACAAGGAAACATGAGATGGTTTGGCAATAATGGAAGTAGAACAGCAAAAAGAGGTACAAAAAAACAAACAAACTAAAAAAGTATGTATATATACATATATAAGTATAAAATGTACTTGCCAAACATTGAAGTATACAAAGTTCATTTAATGCACCTCACACTAGCATATGGATATCAATTTTAATTAAAAATACCAAAAGTTAGTAACTTTACTTGTGTTTAGGAAAAGTGATTTTTATTTTTTCTGCCATAAAGAAGTAGGTGATTTTGTTTAATTCTATTTATCTTCATGAAACATAAATATTTGCCCTGAAAGTTATTGCTGACACAAAACCAGATGGGTGTTACTGTGAATAAATGCAGAGTGGAGTTGGAAATATAGGAGGGTTCAGCCTTCAAGGGAGGGCTAGGCTGACAGGTCCCTGTTTGTAAGGAGCACAGTGAGCTGGCTACTTGGGGTGAAGGCTTAGTGGTAAGGACTGCACTCAATGACTCAGAGGGCCATTTCCATTTCTGGCTCAATAACATAACTGGAATTTAAACACAGTATTTTTCCTCAAGAAGGCACAGCTTAAAACATGAATACATCTTTTCTCACCAAATTATTAAACTTCTTATTCTTCCCTTTTTGATGGCAACACTGCAAATAAAAATGAAAGAAATTTGTACAAAGTTTTTTGTAGGTGGATATGAGCATTTGAATTCTGCAAGATGTGTCATTAATTTTGAGAAAACAACAATAACAACAACAAACCAAACCAACCAACCTACCAAAACAAAACAAAACAAAACAAAAAACCCACCCCACATTCCAAGGAGCAAATATCTGTAAAAACTCATTCTGGCAACATTCAGTTCATGATAGTAACTAGTCTGAGAAAGAAGATAAAAGGAGGAGGAAAAGATTTTCAATAATTACATGATATTAAACAATTTACTAGCTTCACAAGACATTTTTCTTTCATTTTATTTGGTGATTAGCATTTGCATAGTATAAATTTGGGAATTTTCAGATCTCTTTGATTTGAAAAAAATCTTTTTCATTTAGCATTCTAAGTTTATTTAATTTCAATTTCCTAGGCCTATAATTTGGGTCAACTCTGTTATATATTTCCCAATAGTTTCTGTTGTTAATATCACTTACTGCAGAAGGTAGATTAATGGCTAAAATGATGGACTTTTATCAGTCCCTCAGTTAAGTACATTCTAAAGTCTAAATGATAAAACTTGGATAATTTTTGAATGGAAAATAATATTTTATTTTTTTAAATAACATTTTTGTGTGATTTTTCTCTATTTTTATTAATGTGCAAATTTTAGTAATTGTATTCATGCAAATTCCTACAGATAATAAAAATATCATTTATCTTGTGTTGGATTATCTTAAATATATTGAATAGAAAGTAATAATCTATGGAGAAGTAACTCTGGAGACTATGCAGATAGGGTTTCATATACTTTCTTTTCTAAAAGTCCATTTAGATTTCTATATACAACTACTAGTGCTGTATCCAGTTTTAGATAGCTTTCATTCATGATGTTTTTGACTCTCAATCGCATAGCAGTGCTTTCTGCATGAACTGTAACAGAACTGCAGATCTATCAATATTGTGGCTTAACTGTTTGCTTCAGTCATTATATCCACTATGGGAGCCGTGAGGCCAGAATTGTTTGGGTTTGAATTCTGGCATTTTTTAAAGCCCTTGATTTGAAATCCAAATCAACACAGAATTAGGATCTTGTTTGGATTTTTTTGTTTGTCTGTTCTTTGTTTTGTTTTGTTTTCTGAAAGCTTGTATAACTCCCATGTAACTGCTTACAGTTTCGGCTTGTGTTTTCTTCAGGTGGAAGTAAAAAAACTGGATGCAGCTTTACAAATAAGATCACTAAGATTTGATTTTATGGTGAAAAAGAAGGGAATATTTCATACGTGGGTCTCATTCTATTAACATCACCAAGTTTGAGGTAATGGACAGAAATGATATTTGTGGGCTCATCTTAACTCTGTTGCTATAAATCAGCAACCTGCTCATTCCTTCCAAAATACTATAAATCTCAGACTGTGCTGCTGCCCAGTATTCAAATATGTCCACAGCTGGTGCCAAGCTGTATCCTCATCATCCAAAGAAATCATTCAATTTCTACTTGTATTTTACCTCTGGCTGTGTCAGAAGAGCCCTTTTTCTGTTGACATTGATATCTTGCCTGGATGCTTTTGGATGTGAAAGTTACCCTGAAGCCTTGATTTCACATGGTCTTAGAGAGCTGATGGCACATTTCACAAGAGTAAAGAGCAATAATATTTCTGTCCCAGCTAATCTGATTGCTCTGTTTTGTCAACCTAAATTCTTTCTGTATTTTTAACTGGATGCATTTCAGGTGGTTTTGCTTCTTGTCCTAATCTGTTGCATATATTGCTATATCTTTGCAGTTCAATGATGTTTCCATGTTATGCCAGTTCACTGGACACATAGAAGCTTGCATGCATACACACAAATATATAAACACAAGAGGACAGCAAGAGCACCACTTAGATGAATTTTTGTAATTATGTGACACATGAGTTCATAAGTATTTCATTAGCACCTTATTTTCTTGGTTAGTCTTAAAGTATTTACTGTTGCTTACTGACACAATTTTGTATACAACAAAAAATTGAAATGAGGAAAAAATGCATCAGGAAGGTTGGTACATGAGTAGTAGAAGAATATTACTTTATACTTCCTTTTGGACTTTTGACAAAGGGCTGTCTTTTTAAAAAAATATTGATTTGTTTTCTTCCTTTATTTCTTTTCTCTTGAAACCTAGCAACATGAAGGATGTGCTTGTAAAAATGTCTTTAAAAATAAAACAGAAAAAGCTAGAGAAAGCTAAGTCAAGAGAGACTCAAGAAGAAACTTTATGAATTAGGTGGTGAGTCAGTTATTTTATTTTATTTTTTTTTAAATGAGGAAAAAGCACAAGTAACTAATCTTTCTTCCCTAAGGGTATTAAACTGAGGCGAGTAAGACAAACCATTAAGCAAATTTGGTCTTTGGTAACTTAAATGATTAAAACCTAGGCAAAACATCAGACGACTAATTTTGCTCAAGGCAGAATTTTTATGCTTGGGAAGTGTATATGTTATGAAGTGAGCCAATATCATCTGCCTGGTGTTATACAACCCTTCATCCTGTCCAGCTGCCAGTTGTAAAACAACCTAGTTGGCCTAGCCAGGTCACTTTTTGCCCTCCCCCTTGAGTATCAGGGCTGGGGTAAGACTGTGCTCTCCCAGTGTGCCCTTCCTGGCTGGTTTCCAGTCATCAGTGACTGTCCGTGGGAATGTCTGGCAGCACCGTGGTGGAACAGCGAGGACCTGATGTCCCCTGTGGCATGTAATAGCTTGGGACTGCCTCTCTGGTTTAGGCACAGTTCATGTGTTCCTGTGGTGGTTGACTGGAGAAAGAGGAAGTAAGAACTATCCAACCAACCACTCTTGGGTCCAGATCCTAATGGGTCCCTGAGGGGGTGGGGTGCATTTGGGACACTTTTGGAGCAGAGCTTGCAGTTTAGTTTAACCCAAAAGAAATCTGTTATGCACACCCCAGCTGCTCCACATACCAAACCAATGCACTGGGGAAATCACTTCAAAACCTCACTACTGTGAAGAAAGATGGTAACATGGACACAGCTTATTTTAATTAACTAATAGCATTCTCTGTGCTAGCTAACTAACCTGTCACTAATTTGTCTCAGCTCTGGGTCTACTTTGGCAAGTCATAATTCTGCTTGCAAAAGACATGACTGTCATATGAGCCTGCCTATTTCTACGCTTAAACCCACATCTGCTGTCATAGAAACATCCAAAGGAAAAACAGACATTTTGAATAAAAGTGGAACATTATTTCCCCCTTGAAAATGCCTTAAATCTAATTATGTCTCTGGTGATAGAAGGCTTGAGGTACTGTTGGTTACCTCCAACATGAGATAACATGACTTAGTTACTGTTAGCTACCCCCAGGCTTCCTACACATACAACAATTCACTGGTCATAATCTCAAGAGAGAAGCAGGAATTTTTTTCAGCATAGATAACACATGAGGATTTACTTTTGCATAGACACAAGTCACTGTGCATCTGCTCTGTGCTGGTAAGTTTTTGCTTTAGTTTCACTTATTGAATCCAGCCAATTCTGGATTGGCTGAGCTGTCATAGCAACCAGATTGTGTAATTTGTTCACAGTGCTTATCCACGTTTATCTTAAGGCCCAGTTAGGCTGTTTTTCCTCTCATGGACAGGCTGATCTAGAGTTTTACCCTTCTGGCAGCTGAGTCTTGTAATTCCCATACCGAATTTGTTTGCAGTGCCAGCTTTCTTTCTCTGGTTTAGACACCTCTTGTGTTTATGCCTAATGTTGCTTTTATAGAAGGTGGTCAGATTTCCTATCACCATTTTTTTTTTTTTTCAGTCAAGTAAGCCAAATTCTTCTCCATCATTTGTTTAATATACTCTTCAACCTTCAGATCTTTATTGAATTCCAGCTGCCATTTTATAATTTAACATTATGAAATCCTTTTCCAACTCATTGCAGTTGGCCCTCACCCTTACTACCCTTTGTATCATCAGCAAAATTAGTTATATCAATATTCAGCCCTTAAGAAAATATAAACAGCAGAGCAACTAACAGAAAGAATTCCTTCAAGATCTCCCTCCACTGAAAAAAACCTGGCTCATGGTAATTGCTTTTGTGTCTTACCTTTTAGCCAATTATTTTAGCCCATTTCTCTGAGAGCTCTTGGAGACAGAGTCTGCTGAACTATTTAAAGAAATCCAAATAAATTTAATTTATTTTTATATTTGTATTGACTATAGAATCAACATCCTTATAGAGAATTTTACACAGTGACTCTTCTTCAGATATTGTATTTAAGGATTCTCTAATTGTGTTCGTGGTAGCAGTTTCTGGTAAATTACCCAGAAGAGATGTCTTGACACCTGATCTCTGCTAACTTAAATTTACTTCTCTCTTCTTCCTCTTTCCCACATCCTTTTAAGAGCTGGCAATCCATTTTGTCTTTTCCTGTCCCTTAATACTAAGAGTTTTACCCTTAAAAGTCACCAGCTAGTCCTGGTGACTTCTTATTGTATTCTTTGTTGATTTTTCTATAACATCTTTTACTGACACTTTAACTTTCAGACAGATCCTTCAACAGCCCCCCTTAAGAAAGGTTCTGTTATGAGAATTCCTCTTCAGATCCTTGCTATGAGCGTGGATGCAAAAATATCATTTAGTTTTTCTGCCATAGCCTGATCTTCTTTCAGTGCTCCTTTTACACCTTTATGTCTCATTATACCTCTAGATACTCTGGCAAGCTTCCTAATCTTGATGTACTTGGGGAAAAAAACAAAAACAAAAACAAACAAACAAACAAAAACTTAGCACTCAAACTTTTTTTGGCTCGTCTTATTGTATTTATACATTTGGTATGCCACAGTTTTTATTTTATCTTCTGTTGTCCTCATTAAGTCAACAACTTCATCTTTTTTGAAGAACTGCTTCAGATAATTTCCCCACATTGGTAATTAAGTGTGCTGCTTTTCCAAGTTTGCTTCACATCACTCAACATATTCTGTGTACTACCTATGAACTCTTTGCTCTTCTAGAAGTCCATTTGCTAGTTCCTTTACAACTTCTTTATTTCTATGCAATTACTGTTTTTGAAATCAAGCATTATTTTGGGGGATTTGTTGGCTTTGCTTGCTCCTATGTAGATGATTAATTTAAGAGCTTTATGATTTCTATTACAAAATGGCTCCTTACTAGCAAAAATTCTACATACCTGGCACAGATATCAAATTAATATCTGCTTATCTTGTGGGTTATGTGTCTAGATGCACCATGAAATATTTATTAATAGTCTAAAAGTTTTATTTTCTATTCATTCCCAAACTTGATATTTACTTGATTATATGGGAGCAGTTGATCTCTATCGACATAGTTAATTTGTCTCTGAGCTTTTTGGAACATATAGACTGTCATCAGCTACAGTTTAGTCAGGAATAGTAAAAACATACAGATACCTTCCCTTCATGTCTCTCTCAGTGCAGGGTTGTTTTAATGTTCTTGCTGTGTAAGAGTACCTCCAGCGAGTTTTCCTCTCTTTTTCCCTTTAAATAGTGTTTTGCAATTGAATAGCTTCCTCTGCTAAGTAGATTGTTTTGACAGCTACATTTTGGTTCTTGCTATTTATTCTAAATGAATCTTTCGAAGTTGTACTGTATCATGAATCTCCTGTGCTATATACATTTTACTATGTCACATTCTAAAATATGCCAGATACATATGCCCTAGTGACTTTATTAATTGCGGATATGTTGTTAGCACATATGTTTTTCTTTTCTGAAAACCACCCAATCTGACAGTATCTTTATGATTTCTCTGGTGACCAAGGTACTGCATTTGGTTCTGTATATTTGAGAAATGTGTAGTCAAAGTAAAAAGAAGTCAAATTCCTCTTGCACTTGTAGCCATCTGAAGGAGCTGGAAAAGCCTCAGCCTGGGTTAGAAAGGTCTGAGTGGCAGAGCTGCTCAGTCTTCACATCACTGTGGGTTGCAGTCTGTCCCAAACATGCAGCAATCCTCTTGGCTTTAATTGTTCCTGGCATCATGATGTTGTGGGGATTTATAAGAGGCACCTCAGGAAATGCATCTTCTGACTGCTGTAATATTTGCCTAATTCCCACAGTATGTGCATAGTCCTGTTTGCAGACCTTGCATTGCTGAACAGAGCTATTCTGACCATCTTGGCTGACTTCCTCTGTAGCACAACCTGTAAGATCTTTCTGAATTATTTTCTGTCTGAAATTATATATATATTAGGAAAGAAGCTCTTTGCTTCATTGTAAGAATGCTTTAGATCAGTCCTGACAAGCAGAGTAGTTTTGCAGTGAGTAATTATCTGTAATGTTAAAATGTACCGTCTATTTCTGGCCTTGTATCCTGGTAGATGCTGTGGTATCCTGGTAAATGCTGTGTGTCAGTGAGAAATAGAGGCAGATATGACTCTTTTTACTCTTCCATTTTCCCTATTGCGTTATATTACATGTGGGTTGCTCTAACCTTGAGGCCACAGGGTAATATTGGCAGTTCATGTTCAGCTGCCTACTAGTACTCCAGATCTTTGTCAGTCTTTTTTTTTCCTTGTGACAGAACACTATGCAATGGCTTCCAAGTATATATATATGTTTTATATATATACATATATTTTCCCTAGATATATGCCTTTGGATTTAGCTATATGGTTTTTTGGGTTTAGCTATATGCTTTTGGATTAAGCTATATCATTTTTTTTTCTGCACATCTCATTAGCAATGCTATTATTCCTACATTTATGACACTGAGGAAAATATGAAAGAGTATAGCTGTTAAACAATCTCTGAATCGCAGTTGGACATCCTTGTTTGTTGATGTTTCTTTATTCATGATTATGTTTTTCTAATCTAACACTTTTAATATATGACAATTTGTTTTGTTTCATACTCTTACCTTAATCAAAATTGTCTAGTTATTTTATCAAATGCCTTACAGTAGGAAAAGTACATCACACAATGCTATTGCTTTCATCAACTATTAATGTTGAATTAATAGTTGTTCAGGTAGTTTAAAAGGAATCACTGTATGCATAACACCATATAACCTTATCAGTTGATATTATATTAGTCTTTATTTCTTAATTTAAACCCTGATTTCCCTTAGAAGTATAATCAGACATTCGGCATAAGTTACTTTGGAATCCTGTTTATTCTTTTAAAAATTCTAATGTAATTTCTGCTTTTTTCCCTCCTAGATTTCCACAATGTTTCTGATTTAGTAGAAAATCATAGTTAATATTCAGAGAAGTCATTGGCCAGCTCTTGTAAGACTTCTGGCACTTTTTTCAGACATACCTGCTAACAAAATGTAATGTCAGTAACCATTGCTTAACATTCTTGTGAGTTATTACAAGGATATAAAAAGAATGCAGCAAAGATGCTACAAGGATATAACTTTTCACAAACCATAACCAATTTACTGAATGCTGCTGTAAGTTTGTATGTGTGTGTGCATTGCTAGTGAGAATACTAACTTTTCATTCTAAAAATGGTCTGATGCCAATATTAGGATTCGTTTTTCTCTCTTAATATTTTAGAAGAATGCCTTCCTTGCCTGAACTGCTGCCTTCTTTTCCTGTCACTTTGTTTCAGTCAATAATTTTCTAGAGTTCTTGAAGTGGTGTCTTTTACCTGCTTTCAATTTATGAATCTATTCCCTGCACATATGCAAGACTGCAATTATTGTTTGAGAATCTAAAGTTTTGATGTCCCCAGACTATTATTAAATTTATAATTTTTCATGTGTTGTTCACTAAGTCAAATTTAATTTTACCCCCAGCCCTTTTTTTGAGCCATGCTATTTTGTTGAATTGTAGCATTCACAACAGCTAGTAAAGTATTCTTAAAAAGCTTTCATATGCTATTCATATTTTCTAGGCAAGCGCTTGCTCTCAACTGATTATAGTTCTGATCATTTTCATATCTTTGAAACTGGCACTTTTAAAGAAGAAAGGATATGTATGTGTATGTACCTAGTTTGGACTTGATATTTGTACCTCATTACAGTCAAACTGTTATCAGTTACATCTATATCATTGTAAACTTTTCTACTATACAATTATCTCTGCTTCTTTTGTCAAATGATAACCCTATGTTATATCCAGTAATTTTAAATTTGAGAAATTATTGTGTATGATTTGTAGTACATACAAATATTCATTAATACTGGTACCATATATTCCTCATAAGAAAGCACCCTGTCACAAGGATGGCTCGTATTGTGTTTGGTCTTTTGCTGACTCTTTTTCTTCTTTCTTTAGATATTATTACTCTTTGATTCGTTAGTCTTATTTCCTTGATACATTTTTTAAAAATTCGTCTATCTTGCTAAGTACACCATTAACTTTATTTGTAGTGTACTTCATATATTTAATAACATAGTTGGAGTTAAGAACATAAGAGCTTTTCTGGATCTAGGCCCTAGTCTCTGTTGCTTTTTTATGACCACTTTCATCTCGCTTTTCACTTTCTTATCACTCACTCCTTTTTATATAATTTCCTTACCTTGACTACACATCCCACATCTCTCTCACGCAATTTAATTTCTTGGCTTCTCTGCTCCCCATCTCTGCTTCCCAGCCCTCCTTTTTCAGTCTTTTCTTTCTGTCCCAGTATATTTTGTCTCTGTACTGGTCTGACTTACCTTATCAAAATTACTATTCTTGACATTCATTCATTGAGTGTCTTATTAAGCCTATCCTAGAAGATGTCTGTAATTTTGGAGTGATATGTGCATGAAGAAATATTAGGAACACAGTCTTAAGACCAATTTTTTTTTTCTTATTCTTATTCTACAGTACCATCAGGGTTATAATAATCAAATTAAAAAAAAAAACTGTGGATACAATGGCTGATAATATTTTTGTGATCTGTTCCCTTCCCTTTCATGAAACATTTGATGCTGCTAACCTGAAAAAACCATAACTGGGAACATGAAAGAATGCTGTGGCTGAAATGTAGAACTAATGCAAAATGCATTCACTGTTCTGCATTGTCAGAGTTCATAGATTCTTGCAAAATCATTGAGACTCATGAACTTTAAGCTATGAACCTTAGCCCTATTTCGTAAATGAGAGAAATGACATTATTTGCTACTTGATGACAGTTCCTTTTCCTTCTATTTCTCTTTCTGTTCTTCCTCTCTTTCCTTGTACTTCCCCATCCTTTCTTCTCTTTTCCATTCCTCACAACAGAGCTATTCTCTTCATTCTGGAATGGCTGTTAAATTGAAATAGCAAAATAAGTCATTTTTCCATATTGCCTGTTAACTTCAGAGGATGTTAGCTTGTTCTGGGAGTCATTAATTAAAATAAAATAGTTATGAAAGAATATGGTGGTTCGGTTTCAGAAATTTTCTTCACTTCTTGGCAACCAGGACAGGAAAGTTGATTTTCAGTTCTGTACGTATTTGAACCAACATCTTTGTTCTTTTAGTTGATCCAGATGTTTCTGTCTGTGAGGTGGAGAAACCTCCCCTGTGTGTATATAATGTTTATTTTTTTGTTTTTAACCTGTGGGTCAGTTTGAAAGGTAACTGGTGCAGTATCTAATCAAGATGCATGGGCCTCCTCCATCCCAATGAAGTCTGCTGGCAAGCCCTTTTGTTCTGCAGAATGTAACATAGCAAATTTTAGTGAAAAATCCTGAACAAGTCTGTGTGAAGAAAAGTCATCTTTGTAGCACTCTTTCCTCTGGAAACGGGGTAGTGAAGGAGGAATTTAACTCTAGGTCAGCTGAACTGCAAACACTACTGTCAAGACCTATTGGTAGTATACATTCTGGCTTGGTTTAGGCTGGAAGGAATATTCAGCTTCACTGTAGCAGGTTGTAGTTTGTTTACATACTATTCCTCTTCCATGTAAGTTTGCAGTTACACTGGATGCCTGGTTCAGGAGGAAACTCTTAATGCTTATTCCCTTCTTTGACAAACTCTGTGCTGGCTGTCACCACTATTTCCCTCTTGTTCATTGTCTTCTCATTGTCACCATCTGTTTCATGTTTTGCTCTCTGTTCTTACCCCCAGGCTTTAGCCTCCTCACTGTTCCTGCATTCTCTCTGCAGCTTCTCAGCTTGATGACACTACTGATCAAGATTTCATTATCTGCTCTGTGTAGTAGCTCCCTTGCGCTGTTCCCTGATTCCTTCAGGAAAGTTCCTTGTTCCTCCTGCTGATGGCAGAGACCACTTAGAGGTCTCCCTAGAACATGCAGCTATCAGCTCCATCACTTCTGCAACAAACATGAACAGCAGGAAGGTTTGCACATATTGCCTTGAGCAGATATGCAAAACATAGCCAGAGCAGTGAAATGTTCAAACTGCTCAGATGTTGAAGAAGCATCTGACACTTGTTTTTTTTGTTTTGTTTTGTTTTGTTTATCTTCCCAGTCTTGAGTGGATCAGGAAGCTTTGATTATTATTATTATTATTATTTAATATATTTGTTTATTTATTTAGTTAGTTTTTTATTCTGGGAGACCAGCTGCCTCCTTCTCTTCCTTCTTTGAACAAATTTTGTGGAAGACTTAGGCTTCACTCTGCAGTGAATATATTCATATATACACGTGAATATGCATATATACATTCATTTATGTAAATATTACTTTTATAATGAACACAGAGATAATGTCATACATCAAGAAGTTCATCTTGGAGAGACACCACTTGGTTCTTCTGCCCCTTCTTGTTCCCCCAACTCTATCCTTTCAGACGTGAAAGTGTTTTGCATTTACTTTGAAATATATTGCTATACTTAAACTGTTGTGTTTCTGAAATATACACTCAGTGCAGATTTCTGTAAGTTTTACTTTGTCTTTTAAAGAATTGCCAATGCAGCTTTCAGTAATTTTAATAGAGCTTGTCCTGCAAAACCATGTGAGTTAGCCAAATAGTACAGACAATTGGATTCATGAACATGTGAGCTTTTTCAGGTTATTATTTTGCATGGGCAGAGTAGGGGATTTTATATTTTACCCGTATTTGCTTTGTTCATTCCGCAACAGCTTGTTTCTTTTAAAGGTGATTGGAAGAAGTGTTGGTATGTATATTTCTTACTCCTAAATAAACCTTTCACAGCTGAAAAATTAGAAATGAGAGTACAAAAACAGAGAAATGGAAGAAACACCTCTTCACTAAGCATTTCAGCAAGTGAAAAAAAATATTGTTATTTTATTTGGAAAGGAATGCTAAAGCACTGCTCCAAGTTTACAGAGGAAAAATGCTGGTAAAAAAAGACGACCCCATGGCAGTTTGTTTAGTTTAGGTCAAACAAACAATTGATGTTGTATTTTGGCCACATATAGGGCAATTATAAACAACATATTCCATCCTTGTCCTGACATTCTGCGGGTGTACTCCCCCCTAGCAAGTAGTGTAGCAGGATAGCAACAAGCCTGGAAAGCAAGACAGCTGGTGATGAGGAACCTGACCTCCACACTGTGTGCTTCAGGGGATTTTTGCTCTGGTCTGGTGCTGTGGACTAAACCCTGCTTCAACTGTGGGAGAGCTCCAGGAGAAAGTCTAGCTTTGTTTCAGCCAAAGGGAATCAGCCATAGAAATGCCGTTGTCTTGTTAAATTCTGAATATAAATAATGGTTTTATATGACAGAAAGCTATTTGAGATGGTAGGTGAAAATACAGTAAGGTCAAAAACTTGGGGGAAAGGTACAAATATTTAAGGAGGGAGTAATTAACCATTGGAAAAGAAACAATTCTGTAAGCCATTTTCAAGGCAGAGATTATAATTAAAAAAATATATATCTACTAATAAACATGAGTCATTGTATTAGATTATACTTTATGGAAGTGAGTGGTATATGGGAAGAAGATCAATTACCTGACTGCAGTACAGGACTCAGAAGATTTTCTTGGGTCTTTCATATGTGTGGGTTCTTTACAACTCCTAACCCATTGCCCACTCATTCTAATTCTGACTGCTGGTCAGAATTTTTGGTGTGACTCCAGAGAACCTTCCCCAATGCTATGCTGTTTATTAGACAGGGATGTCTGGGAAAATCTTTAATAAATGTTGCTAAATTGCTTTAAATCTTCATGATGATAGTGCAGTAGTAATGTGAAATATTGCTGTCTATTACTGGGCACAATTCTATTCACAGACACGTCCTTGAATGTTTTAAGAATATGCCTTTAGTTTTTTTTTTTTTTTTTTTTTTTTTTTTTTTTTTTTATCTGTAAAAGACTGTCTACTTTTAAAATAATTTTCTAGTTTGAAAAACTGCTTCTGTGTCAAACTCCTCTTCAGATGAAAACACCCTCAATACAGTTTGTAAAAATTTTTGTTTCTGACTGTTCTTGTGTTTTTTTTTTTTGTTTTTTTTTTTTTTGTTCTTTTCTCTTACCTGTTCATTTATATGGGTCCCCTTAGCAACATTTTTTAATAATGGCAAAATAGAAATGCTTTCTGTAGTCTTACTGTGGTTGAATCAAAAATAAAATTTGCTTGCATTTAGGTTTTCAGTCCCACTGTTCCTTCTATTATCTATTATAATGCACTTAATATTGTGCATTAGGGAGATCTACATATTTTTTTTTGTAGGTGTTGCAACCTTAACTGAAAGTAGAAAAATAGTGGAAAATTAGTAGAAAAATTGTGGGAAAATAGTCATCTGTGTATGGTATGATCTCTTTCTCTGGATTGGAGGAAGAAAGTCTCTCCCTTATATTTTGTACAATTGTATATTAAGGATTGCAGTCTCCAGAGAAATCACTTTGCAGAGTTCCTCTAGAGAGAATAACACAATAGAAATTCATCATTCTCTCATTTTGCTCCCAAGGAATTCTCTGTGAGATTTGCAGTCTCATTTTTTGCAAAAACTCCTTTGATTCTGGAGGCCAGGGGGTGCTATAGGTATATGCATTATAATCTATGTACGTTTAGTATTCAACACAGAAGGCATATAAAACCTGTTTTTTTTTTTTTTTTTTTTTTCTAAATTTCTGACAATTTTGTTTCTTAAGCAAATTCTTTCAGCAGTAGAAAGGGCACATGTGTACATGTCCTGATATATGTGTCTTATCTGAGAGAGAGAAAGAGTAAAAGGGGATCAGACCTATGAGCTTAGCCTTTGGAAATAGTGTGCCTTATACTGATAATGCAATTTATTTTGTCAAGGAGAGAATTTGTAGTATGGAATGAAATGAGGGATAGAAATTTTACTTCTGTATATAGATAAAACCCACATATATAAATATGTATAAATAATATATAAATGTTTATGTGTGTTTTTACATTGTTTTCACAGTGGGGAGATTTTGAAAAAATAATTTCCTTAATCAAATCTTTACACTTTGAAAATGAGATTTATTAAATTTAAATATTATACAAGATTAAATTATTTGAATCATGTGTTCTCAAAAGCAGTTAAGTTAATCGAAGATTTGTTATCAATTTTCTCCTGCTTTGATCATTCAGATGTATGTAGGCAGCAAGTAAGTTTGTGAGCCTAATCGGTTTTTCATAAGGTGATAATACAGTGTACATTTTCATTCACATAGCATGAGTGCAAGGGAGGCATCAGTAAATTCACACAAAGCATATCATATCTGTTTTTGTTTGTGTGTTAGTGTCTGATGGACTAATAAGTGACTAGACAGATGGCTTGTGGGAAGTAAGTTGAAGGCCAGGTTTTTTTCAACACCATATTGTTTTCCCAGAAGTGGTTATTTGAGACTGCAAAAATTAAATCCTGAACTCTAGGTTTTAAGTACCTTTTTGTCATGATTTCTGACTGTCTATTCTACCATGCTACATTATTTTACTGACTGTTGGCAAGTGATATATCTGATTTGAAAAAAAGGCTATTAAAACGATAATTTCTTTATTTCCCACTGCCTACAATGCAGAATTAAAAGCACATATCATTCCTGTCTTCAACATATCACAAGAGTGTGGTCTGTAGACATGTTTAATACATGCTAATTTTATGTGTATATACACCTCTGTGTGAATTTACACAGAGGTTTCTGTAATGATTTGTTTTGCTTCTGAGGCATCTTGACAGAATTGCGTGTCTTTCACATGTACTAGAAAATCCTTTCAGATGTAGAGGGGTTTGGAGATGAGTTTATATTCAAAAAATAACAACAAATATAATTTTCCATACAAAAATTAATTTAAATTTACCTGTTCAAAAATGAAGGGACTACAACCAGAAAGACTACAGTCAAGGTATGTGAATATTAATGAAACAGGAAAATAAGAAAGACAGTGGTTTCACATTATGAAGATTCTGATACCAATGTTGACTTGAAATATTCTTGCCCTCCTGTCAGTGACTCTAAGAGAACTGGTGTCACCCCTTCAGTAGAGCTGGCACCAACATCTACTGAATAACAATGTAATCTAAAAAAGAGACAAAGTGTGTGAAGTGTGTGAGTGTGTTTGTTTTAATCTTGGAGTAGAAAACCACTCAAACTGCAAAGAGTTCTTGTGGCCCAACTAAAGGAGCGGCTTGGGTTTAGGAAGGAGCTACTAGAAATGGAAGATTAAGAACTGTGTAAGTCAGAAATGCATTGCACAATTCTGAAAATAAGCAATAAGAAAAGGAACCATGATGTCCAAATCCCACCGTGGGGATAAGCTCAGGTGTGCAACCTAAAGTCCCATTGACGACAGTGCTCTCAATGCTTTGGAAAGTGCAGACCATGACATTGCAGGTTCAAGACAGGCAGTAAGAATTATATGGTCATTGTTGCACACTGGATTTGTAAGTCTATGACAGAACATGTCTTCGCATAAGGGTTTGCCTTTAGTCTTCTTGTTTCTTTCTCAACCTCCTCAAGAAAAAAACAGATACAATATTTCTACAAGTAGTCCCAGACTGATTGCTGTAACAATTACTGGAGAAATGGTTATGGAATGGTTTTGACATGAAGCCATTATCTAAGATTAGGGAGTGTTTCTCCTTTGATCTGTATAGAAATGATATGTGCCTGATTTTGCTGTTCATATTGGCATAAAAGTGACTTCTAGTGTGCAAAGTCTAACCTGTGATGGCTGTGTGTGTCCTTTCCCCTTGAAGACAATCAATCCTAGTTATGTTCAATGCCACAATTTAACTGTCTGGAGTCTGAAAACAGTCTTTACTTTCTAAAGATTCTCAGCTAGACAGACTATATTATTGCTATGATATCCAAAATGATTCTTCTTTGAAGAGTTGGCTTTAAGTCACTGCAGTGACTAGCCAACAAAGCTAGTGTCAAAGCTAGTGTCTTCCTTTGTTGGTTACCTTATGTATCTGACCACAGTATAAATGCAATACTTTCCTGGAGAACTGAACTACATTATATGGGCTTCTTAGTGTTTTTGGAAGCATTACTTTTCCTCCTGATTTGACCCAGGAAGAGAAAAAGGAAAGGGGACAGAATAGTTGGAAATAAATTCTTGGTGACTGTAGTTTTTTTTTTTTTTTTTTTTTTTTTTTTTCCCCCGCTGCAAATCAAGAGGGATTTTTGAAGACATTTTAAAAAGAATAGGATGTTTGTTGTGGTTATTCTATAAACATTGCTCGCCTTCCTATTTCCTCTTTACAATTGTTTTTGGAATGTTGTTTTGTATGTATGAGAATAGGGATTTTTTTTTTTTTTATCATCCAACTTAGTAGCTAACAGCAGATACCACAAAACTTCTTAGTGCGTCAGTCTGTTGGCACATGTAATAGCATGTGGCCTGGGAAACAATGTGTTTTCTCCATTTACATTAAATTATTCTCTCAGCTGTGAAACTCTACTTTAGGAAATCAGATGCACATAGATGTGTATACTTGATGCCTTACTGCTAACAAGAGAGAAGCTTTAATTACCTTTGCAGTGATGGTTTCACCAGATAGATACTGATCATCAAAGGAAAAGTATGAAGATTGCAAAATTGTAAGAACTGCTATTTTAATTCAACTTTATTGTTTATGCATAGTATGTGATAGAATTGTAATTATGTGATTGCATGATATTTCTATAATATTTCTTCTTCAGGCACAGAACACAAGTTGCATGACTCATGAATAAACTATTCTACTTTTCATCATCACTGTGTAATGTATGGCAAAGTTCTTATTTTAAATGTTGATATTATGGAGACTTATTAATTTCCTTATTTTTTTTAGTGATTTAATATAAGAAACCATTACAAAATCACTGAGGGCAAGAGGGATGTATTATTTTTATTTTAGAGATTGTGGATAGGATAAATATTGGGTGCTCCATAGTAGTAGAATTTAGAGACTTTTGAGAACTTATTTTTCTCAGGGCTTAGCATTATAAGACACTTTATCTATTTTCAAATTTAGTCCTGAAGCACAAGTTCTCACCTCCTCTGTAAATCAGATATATTTTCTTAAAGTATTCTAAAGGTGAAGACATTGTTGGAAACAGTTGATATATGATTAAAAAACAAACAAACAAACAAACAAAAAACAACAACAAAAAAGAACATTTTTTTTTTTTTAGTAATGATTTTTGATACAGGCAGAATAGGTGAAAAGAAAAAGTGTTTGTATATGGAAATGACCGAAGGTGAAATCAAAACTTAGCATGGAACATATTTTTATCATCTGACAGCTTTTAAATATTTCCAAAGACAGTATCTGTTATTTGATAAGGAAAATTTGTAAATGGATAACTACATACTGACTTCAGAATTCAGGAGGCAATGAGCACAAACCAAAACATGGGAAATTCTGCTTAAATGTAGGATATATTTATTTTATTTATTATATTTATTTTACTGTGAGTATGGTCAGACACTGGAAAAGGCTGCTCAGAGAGTTTGTGGTCTCAACCTGTGGAGACATTCAAAATCTGACTGGACATGATCCTAAGCAGCATGCTCTGCATGATCCTGCTTGAGCAGAGGTGTTGGACTAAATCTCTAGAGGTCATTTCCCACCTCAGTCATTCTTGCATAATTTGATACAGGGAAATACTTATGCAATTGTAGAAGTCTCCTTAAGGCTTCTTTTGGAATATTGTATATGATCTAAGTTATCAGTTCTCAAGTCACATCTGTGGCAGGAAATCAATTTGAAGTAGAGGATGATCAATAAAATGTAGAACCATTATTTTGAAAGGAGAAGATCTGGAAGGGGTACAAGGGGTACACAATGCTGTAAATCAAGGACCATAATCTTCAGGTAATGGATTGTGCTATTTAAGCTAAAAATCAGTGTTAGAACATCTGAGCTGAAAGTTTATACAAAATTAGATGATTTTAAAATACATGGAATGACACTGTAGAATAATTTTACTCTTAAGCTGAGAGATTTTAGCTAATAACTTTATTTTGGCCAAAATGAAGTAGAATTTCACAGAGAATTTGACATATGGATCAGGTTTTGTTGTATCTTTGATCTCTGTTTCAAAATGCTGAAAAGCATGAGATGTTCAATAAAGGGACTTAAGGGACTTTTTTTTTTTTTTTTTATTTTAATGCTGCCAAAATTATGCATTTCTACCACTAGCATTGTTCCTGGAAACATTGCAGGTTATCAATGGAAAAAAATTGCCTGTGCACAGCACAACAAATCACAGCGGTAAATTTGAGCCCAAATTGTTACAAGCAGCTGAAAATATGAAAAGAACAGTTGCACAAACTTAACTACCATCAGTGTCACTAGATCTTTTCTATAATGCAGTCCTACAGTGTATCTTAAATCAAATAACAATGTTTTGTAAGAGCCAAACAGATAAATGTGTGAAGTGGTGAGAATTACAGTATACAGCAGGATACAACTACTTCATGTGCATCTCTATTGCAGAACATTCAGTGCACTTAAAACAAATAATCAGGTTTATTAGAAGGATTTCTGATTATCTGAACACATGTGCTTGACCGGATTTACTTAAATAGATATAAGTGTAGAATGGTTCTCTGCCCAGGGTAATATTTGCATGTTAATGTTCCAAGATAATGTGCTGCATCTAGAGTCTGTTCTGGTGTACTCTAATCAAGTGCTATGGAAAAGGCAAAGGTGCTTCTAGTCTCTTTCTCATTTTTTAGTGAGACCGTGCAGCACCTGGGCAGACCTGATCTATTTTCAGATTACTAACAGCGCAGACATAGAGCAATAATTGGAGGCCTATGGGTTAAGTAAGACTTATTCAATAAGTCAAAGGTGTGTTGCAGCACCTTCTTTCTACACCTTTTTACATGCGCTGGAACCCCCTCAACAAGCATTGTGAGGAGGTCATATGACTAGAGGAACTCAAAGACTGAGCATGCCCTTGCCCTTTGCTTTAGCCCAGTGTCCTGTTGCTAGCAGGGACGAAGGTAAAAGCTGTGCAAAAGGGAACAGTAAATGCATATGCTCCCTCTAATACTCTCCATGTCTTCAGTTAGTTTAGGGACTTCCTGAGCCTGATGGAGAGTTTGAAAATTTAGTGAACTTCAGTGGATTTCTCTTCTAAGTTTCCATGTCCCTTTGAATCCAGGTGAACCTATAACATCTGCAACATCCTTTGGCAATGAGATTTCTGTCATATGAAGAATTATCTCTGTTGTTTTGAACCTGGCTCCTAATGGCTTCAATTTGATGCTCTGTGGTTCTTGCACTGGCAGAGAACAAGTAGTCAAAGCTCACTGAATTTCTTCATGTCACTTACGATATGGTTGGCCTCTCATACTCCCTCCAAATATCCCTCATACATTCCAGGCCTTCAGTCATCCTTATTGTCTTGAACCTTTTATATCCTTCCATATCCTGTTTTAGGAGGAACTGAGGAAGTGACCAGAACTGCACCTGTACTCCACATATAGACAAACCTTAGATTTATATATAGATCTATGGTACTGTTTTCTGTTCTGTTCTCTGTCCCTTCATTACGAATTCCTGACACTCTTTTTGACCTAAACTGAGCACTAAGTTGATGTTTTCGTGGAACATCTATCATGTCTCCAGGATCACACCCTCATAGTAATGGCCAGTTCAGTGTGGATCACTGTGGTGTTGTACATGCAAATTTAGAATTATTTTTCCTTATGTACTTTCATCTTTACTTTGAACATCTACTAATTTGTGGCCAGTCATGCACTTTTGCAAGGGTTTTCAGCAGTTCCTTGCAGTTTTAGCAAAAGACTTCAGTAAAAGGCTGTTGAAAACTAAAGCAGACAGTGTCAGCTGCATCAGAGAATACCAAACAAGTAAAAAGGCAGGTCTGCCTCAGAAAAAAAAAAAAAAAAAGTGTTGTCTTTTCCTGACTACATCATATGGTTATGTAGATGTCACTTTTAACTTTATTCCCATATATTCTATTAATTTGCCTGGACAGCCTGCAAGTTCACAGACCTACACTGGAATGTTTTTTAAAAGTTGCCATATTTGTCATTCTTCAGTTATACTGTACAAATGCAGTTATAAGAGTTTAGTGTTCATTGTTATAATTCAGCCATTTCATTCTTGAATTCTTTTAGATGTCTTTGGTGAATACCACCTGATTTTGATAATTTGTTTATATTAATTTTGTAAAATCTTTCTATAGCTTATTCTATATGTACCTGAATTTCAGACTTTTCCTGAGTCCTCACTAAGAAAATTCAGGTTTCCTTTCAAAACTGTCCAGTTACTTTTACACTTTTACACAATACTGCAAAAGATTGCTCTTTTTTTTTTTTTCTTTCTTTTTTTTTTTTTTTTTCCCCTGCTTGCTCTTTTCGTACCCTGACTTTCAGTTGGCCTTGTAGACATATTGCCAGGCTTCTGCTCCTGATGTGTTTCAAGAAATACATAGTATTAGTTTCTCTTTTGTTGTTTCTTCAACAAGTTCTTTGGCCTGCCTTATTGTGTATGTACATTTAATCTGCCAGAGCTCCTCATCCTTTCTGTTTCTTCATTTATACACTGCTTCAGACTTTGGAAGATTGTCTTCTTGCTTCTAACCTAACTCCCCTGCCCTGCTGACTTTTCATTGACTTTTCTCAAACCATTCATAACTCTGTTTTCCTGTAATGGTGTTGTCAATTGGCCACTTCTAAGGATTTAATTGTCTTAGCTCCCCCTGTGGGTTCCTTTTTAATATGACTTTATTTTCATGGCCTTCTGAGGTTGAAGACAATTGTGGTGGGTGTTCAGAATTTCATACCTTGGCACAGGTGGCACATTTGGATATGTTATGGTTTCTACTATAGATGGACTCTTCAGCTATTTAGGCTTTTTGAACCAAGATGGACACTACGTCTGTTGTGTTGTGGAATGTCTAAGGTTTTTTTTCTCCATGAAGCAATAATTGATTGTCTTTAAATTGGTGATTGTATTATATCATCATACAGTTTATTTACTTTCATAGAAATAACTGAAATCTGCCATTATTATCGTGTTTTCTCCATGCTGTCTCATGTTTCTAGGCATATCACAAACCATGTCATCGTTTTGGTTGGTAGACTCATGTTCAACATTTCTTGTTTAGGTCTGTTATTTCAGTCTTTATAAAGTCAATGCTACTTTTTGAGGTGCCTAGCTTACTCATTTGTTTTGATTAAGGTCTCTTTAACATAGAGTTACTCTATCATTGGTTACCTATGTACTTTGCCTGTGTATTTTGCATGCTAGCATTACAGGTATTTCACTAATTTTTTGATATGTCTAGGATATCCATGCCTTCATTTAGGGCTAGACATTGCATTTCTGCTATCATATTTCTTATGCCTTTTAGCATTTAAGTACAAGCATGTACACCAGATTTTTTGTTCTCTTGCCACTCTATTGAAAGTTACACCTTGTCTGATATTGCCTGTTTGACTGCTTTCATCCTCTGAAACTGATAGCACTGAATTTTCTCATTCTTATCTGTAACAGAGGTGTTACCTTGTACATGGCCTCTTGGTCCTCATTGGCCTTTAAAAAAAATAATATTATTTTCTCTTTTTTGTCTCTTCCCTCTCTTCTCTCCCCTCTTCCCTCTCCCTCCTTTCCTTTCTTAGTTTTAAGTATCAGCAGCTTGGTTCCTGTTTTCTTCAGCTGATGTGTCTCTTTTTCTGCAGGAAGCAGCCCTAATTCCTGATGAGTCTGAATCTCTGTTCTTTTTGCCACATACTGAAGTAGGCATTAAATCTTTGTTCTTCTCCTCTCTTTCTGATTTTAAGCAGAATACTGGGAGCATTCAGGAAATGCCACCATTGAAATCCTGTTCTTCAACTTGTTTCATAGGAATTTTTATTTTTCCTCTGCTTCCAGTTCAGCTGCACCTCTTTCTTAGGATCATGCTTTAACTGCATTGTTCAGACAATATGACTATATATAGCATTCAGTTAATTTAATTATCTCAGACATTAAAAAGGATTAAAATAATGAGGAAAGTACATCTGCTTTAGTAGCTGGTGTTATGTTGGACATTATCTGGTGGAATGGTATCTTGTCGTGGGAAGTAGCAAGCAAAAAAGGAAAAGCTTAAAACCCAGTAATTTCTAGGGAGCTCTCAGACATTTAAGAAGAACTTTGTCTAAGTGCATAAAGGTACACATATATATTTCCTAACCAACTGAAGTTCAAGAAACACTGCTTTGTTTTTCCTTTGATCCTTGTCTTAGGAAGAAAAGAGGTTTTTTTTTGTTATTTTTTTGTTATTTTTTTTTGTACTTTGCTTCTAATGTGCAGGGACAGCAAATATCCATCCACCATTCTGTATCTTGCAGAAAAGTGACAGGATGATACTGAGCATGGGTCTTCTCATTCTGAAATTATATCTTATTTTTCTACATGTATATTCTTAGAAACTTCTTGTTAGAGAGATCATCCTATTACTGCAAGAACGTGTGAGATTTTACTATAGGATTATGATGCTATAGAAGGGAGAATAAGCTGGCAAAGGGCAAAGGTGGAGCTTGCTACTGAGGCAAAGAAGGTCAGAGAAACAACTATAGAGACAGAATGGAATTATGTCACTGAGAGGTAACCTTATTCCTATTGAACTTTTTTTTTTTTTTAATTTTTATTTTATTAAATTAATCTTGATCCATTTTAAACAGAGAAATAAATACATGACTTTTTTTTTTTTCCTTTGCTAAGCTTTAGCAACCAAATAGTAACTAATCCTATCAGCTTTTATCTCTACATTACCAGTACTGCCTACAGTCTTTTCCTGTATTGATTCTGACACATCAGAGCCTCCTGATGCAGTCTGCTGTATTTTTTCATGACTCCTAGATGTCGCATGTGAAAATAATTTGTCTAAGCTGCTTTTTGAATTCCAGCCATTAATAAAGCTTAGATATTCTGCATGGGTAGACAGGCAGATATTTCAAAACTCTGTTTCCCCCTCTGTGTCTTACTGATGGTTGTAAGCAGTACAAATAATGCATTCACATTCATGGTTTTAGTATAATCTGTGGGAAGCCTTGAGTAATGGTGAGGAGTCCATGGGGCTTTTTCTTGTGAGAACTTGTATGGTGATGGAAAATTTGCTGTGTGCTGCTGTGAACCCTGAGGAGTTATCCCCAGTGTGAGGAAATCTGTGGCCAACCATTTTTCTCAGTACAATCCCACTTCTTTGCTGTCACTTAAGAGATGCATTTGGTTCCCATTTTCCAGGGAGAAGGTACAACTTTTTTACTCTTATGATTCGCTTCTTCAGACCTGTTACTGTAATGTTTATTATTTTATTTTATTTTATTTTATTTTATTTTATTTTATTTTAGTTATGTTATGTTATGTTATGTTATGTTATGTTATGTTATGTTATGTTATCTTTTGTTGTTGGGGGAAGTGAGGAACATAAACTGATGAAAACTTGGGGAAAAAAATCAACTGGGAGGACAGAGATAGGAAGAGATAGCTAGATCAGAGACTAGGTGAGAAATAAGTTTAGTATGGCTTGGGTCAGCACGGACACTTTCAAAAGATGGACAGATACCATGGTAATGAATATTAGGTAAACTTAGGTAAGTCGAAAAGGACAAGTAACTGTGTATTTTGCACAAGCCTTTATCAGGTAGATACATCATTTTAGTTGTGAGGTGCTTATGCTCCTGTTACATGATATATTCAAGGGTGAGCAGACCCCAGTTTCGATCTGTGTCTGTCCTGTTAGTTGCACAAAGGGAGCTCTTAAGATGTATTTCCATTTTGCTTTTCTGTGCTCAAGGGTTCATATAACTGTGTATTGTTATGCCCCTGATTTCACTCTTCTTAACTTAGCACTCACCCTTGTTTAATTTTAATCATAGTGTTCAGCACTGTTTGCAAACATGAAGTGGTTATGTCTTCTGTCCCCTTGAATGTGAGAATGTCATTATGACCGTGGGTCACTTTGGGCTGCCTGTCACCTGTAGCTGTGGAAATGAGTTACTGTAGACATGACTGGGTTTTTCAGTGCCCTCAGAAGTTGAGTCTGTATTGAGCAATACTCCTCCTTTTGTGACATTGCTTCCGACCCTTATGATCACATGCAAATTTTGAAAAATGTTTTAACTTCTGGTAATAGTCACTTGGAAGGAACTGGCAAACTTTAAAGCTTTCTAGGAAGATTTCTTTACACTTCCTTTAGAGAGGATTCCCTCTAGAAAATGGCTCAGGACCTTGTGGGAATGTGTCTGATTCCAAAAAAATAAGAAGCTAGAGGGAAGACTCTTCCTGTGCCCCAAGGACAAGGGTTACAAGGATATATCCGCAAGACTGAATTCTGTGGATGTTGTAGAGTCTTCATGGCACATCACTCTCTAGTTTAAGATTACTATTTTGCAGTCAACTAGTTAAAAATCCATCAATAGGCTTGCCAACTCTTGCCCCAAGTCTTGACTTTTTAGAAATGCTATTTTACTAGAGGTTTTCGTCAGCAGGTGTAGAGTATTTCAAAGCTACTTTTCTTACATATGTGTAAGCAAGATGCAGTCTACTTATACGTCACTGTCCTGGAATCCACGAGATCAAAGACATTTTGATTTCATCTTTGAAACAGAAGTTAGGCTAAGTAAACATAGTTTGATTCAAATGAGCTCCAAGAACAAAAGAATGGCTACCCTGCATCAGATCAAATGTTTATGTAGTCCCATGTCCAGCATCCAGCATTGGTAGAGTTGTATGTGTAGTTAATGATATAAGAATAAACTCAGGTTAAACTCCCAAGAATGCTCCCCTAGTATTCAGAATTCTGCAACTCAGAGGCTTCCTGAGTTAGTTAGTGGTAGTATCTTTCTCCTCCAGTGTGTTGCTGGCAGTGTGAATAGGGGTTGCCCTGGAAGACAAATAGGGTAAGGAACAGCTGGATGCCAACTTTTAGTGGCTGGTAGTTAAAAACATAGCAGAACTGTCTAGTTTTGAAATGAAGAAAAAGATATCAGATACACTCTGCTGCCCAAAACATGGTTGCAAGAGAAGCAAGTTTTGTTACCAGGTTCATTGGATCATAGAATCATAGAAAATTTGGGTTGGAAGGGATCTTTAAAGACTGTCTATTCCAACCCCATCTTTCGCTAGATGGGGTTACCTGAAGCTATGTCCAACCTGGTCTTGAACTCTTCCAGGGATGAGGCATCTATTACTTGGAGCAACCTGTTCCACTGCCTCACCACCCTCTGAGTAAAGAATTTCTGACCTTATCAAGATATACCCTCTTTCAGTTCAAAACCATTACCCTTCATACTGTCACTACAGGGCCTTGTAAACAGTCTCTCTCCATCTTTCTTGAGCCTCTTTTAAGTACTGGAAGGCCACTATGAGGTCTATCCAGAGCCTTCTCTTCTCCAAACTGAACATCCCCAGCTCTATCAGACTTCATAGGAGAGGTGTTCCAGCTCTCTGATCATTTTTATTTGACTTCTCTCTTTGTAATCTTCATAATACTATTCTTAAAATGATCTGAAATGTTAGAGCTTTACAAATAAAAATTTCTGTTTTGTTGCAGAAAAGGTGTTATATGCAGATGCCTGTGAATATGTCTTTCAGAGGGACAAAGTGAAGTACATTTTACTTATCACTTGCATTAATGAACCACAGTCATGAATTTTGAGGATGAAGTTGGAGTCTTAGTTCAAAGGTGGAGAGTTCCAGGGTCTCCCATGACAATTTCTACCTGAGAGACATTATTTGTCAGAGGCAAGTTGGTTTAGTACATCTGTGCCAATTATTTCCCTCTAACCCATAAAGATGGCATTGCTGCTAACACCTATTTTTACTACTGTACTCCAGAATTCAGACATTTATTTCCATGAGAAAGGCAACTCCAAAGTGGTGTTAGCTGAAGAAAACACTTTTCCAAGTGATATTATATGTGATAATTCAACATTGTTATGGAGCACAAGTATTTGCCAGGACCCACTGAGAGTGTTGAGTGAGAAAAAAAAAGCACAGGCTTTGGTTAATTTTAAAACAACATTCATCTAATGCAGAAAATATAAATCATTCTGATTTCATTGCTTTATTCAACAGCTTTGAATCTGTACACATTCTTACTCCCCATTTCTTTTTTCATCTCAGACTTTTGAAATATATCCAAATATGTTGGCAGACTAACCTCCTCTGTGAAGTCTATGCTTTTATACTTGGTAATATTTGCTTTCTCTTTTGGAAACACTGGAAAAATTGTATATTTTGTAATGTACTCACTAAGAATTTTTTTACTTCAAATTTGCTGTTGCTTCAGACAAGTGTTCTTGGGGGTTGACATATTTATTCTATATGGTAGGATATTCCTTTCACAAACCAGACTTCTAGTTAATAAGTGGTTATCTATCATTTAGCCCCTACCTGTCCTGTCCAAATAGCGGTTAATGTCCATTGTACAAATATTTCATTTCTGAATATAAAATGGTAAGAGCAATAGCAATTAGAATTTCATAGCTAAGTCTTGAAGTTATTTCTCATTTTTTATAACATTTTGTCTATTTAAACTGGTTTTAAAATATGTCTTTATGACATTCAGATTCATTCAGATTTCCTGCAATACACTGTGATAAGAATATCTTAAAAGAAAATCCTCCAGGCTAGCTTTTCCAGTGATGAAATCAAAGGTAAACACAGCACAGGTAAATCACATCACCTATTCCTAATTTGGACAGATGCCCATTTTCCTATATAAAATAGCTCAACTTATTGCTTTTTTATTTATAACCCCACTGCTCCAGGGTGTACCACTTTCTGCTTCATTGCTTTCCTGCAGTGGATCATCCAGCGCATTCTGCTCTGATGTATTTTCCTTGAATTTGTTTACAGTGGGAAATCCTACTGTAATAGCTGTTATATTCTGCAGTACTTGAGGTGCGGCCTCACCAGAGCTGAGTACAGGGGGACAATCACTTCCCTAGTCCTGCTGGCCACGCTACTTCTGACACAAGTCAGGAAGCTGTTGGCCTTCTTGGCCACCTGAACACACTGCTGGGTCGTGTTCAGCTGGCTATCGACCAATACCCCCAGGTCCCTTTCCACCAGGCAGCTTTCCAGCCACTCTTCCCCCAGCCTGTAGTGTTGCATAGTGTTATTTTGCCCCAAGTGCAGGACCCAGCATTTTGACTTGCTGAAACTCATAGAGTTGGCCTCAGCTCATTGGTCCAGCCTATCCAGATCCCTCTGCAGTGCCTTCCTACCCTCAGGCAGATCAGCACTTGCACTTAGTTTGGTGTCTTCTGCAAATTTACTGAGGGTAGACTCAATCCCCTTGTCCAGATCATTGATAAAGACATTGAAGAAAACATACCTCTTTTCCTCCCCCTCTCCTCCCTTTTGTATTTCAAATGGTTGTGATGTATTAGCTTTTATCTGCTATTATATATTCTTTCCTTTTGTATTTTTTTTTTTCCTAGAGAATGTTCATTTTTTTGAGTTCAGTCTGGCTACATTTACAAACAATACCACTTGCTTCACAGTTACTTCACAGTTTTCATTTTCAAGGTCTTAAAAAATAACAATTCATTTGAAGCCAAACTACTACTGTATTAACAGATATCAGAATGATTCAGCTTAAAGCAATATGCTGTTTCCTATATGTTTTTCTGTGCCAACACTGACTTTATCACCAATGGTAGCCATAATGATCTTTGCTATAAATGCTGATTGCATGGCCATTGTGGCAGTGATACCCTACTGAAAGCATTAACTGCCAGCTGAAAGCATTAATTCTGGGACAGTTTTTGCATGTTTCAGTTTATTCTCTCCTAGACACTGGGGTATCATCATGACAATAATACTTTAGTATTGTCTTCAAAGTGAGAATGTGCAAACACTTTAGAGATTTAACGAGTTAGGACAGTAAATGAGGACTATAAGTAATTTACCTATCAACAGTGACTCATATTAAAGTAGAAACAAATTAGTAGAGTATTCAACCTGATTGCAAATGTGGTTTTTATCCCTTTTTTCAATAGGCTTCCGTTAGCATGCAAGGAACTTTTCATTCATCTAGATGGTTTGGAATAGCAGCTGTATTTTCCCAAGTAAGTTTGTACTGGACAGCACAATTGAACCATTTGTTCCAAAGCAAATAACCCCTTAGATGATCCCATGCTGACTTTGTGGACCACACCAAGGAACTAACTCAATGTGAGTCCTCTCTTGAGTGGATTATTACATCTGTACCATGTAGAGTTGGAATTTATGTCACTCATATGGCGCTGAGGCACAATTCTTAATAAGATTAATGTTGTCTTGGATAATAAGAGAGCTGTACCTGAGTGAAAAGGACATGCATTCTGTGCCTGGTTGCAGGTAGCTGGTGAGGGAATCAGGGCCTTAAGGATGAATCATACAATGAGCCAAGGGAATGTTGTATTTGAACTTTTGTATAATCTTATCTTGTGCTTCAGTAAACAATAGCTTTGCAAACAACATTGAGGGAACCAAGAAACCATGATCTGCCTGTGTAGTTTTATGACAAAAAGAGCTACTGTAATCCTTGGATGTTGAAACAGGGAAACAGCATGAAGAATAAAAAGTGCTCTAAGTATACTAGCACAGAAAATAGTTTAATTTGTCTATGTTTTTAAAAGGATGTTGAAAAGTTGAAAAAGGAGACAAAAATCAGTTGAAACCTGGAAAAAATGTCTAAGAGAGTGAAGGTCTTGTGTTTCATCAAAGTTTAATATACATACACTATTATACACATACAAAATAATACAAAATATACACTATTAGTATACAATAGCTTTTAATTATTTTCACAGATTTAAGCACATGCTTAAACCTTTGCTGAACTGCATTCACAGTCACAGTTAATACAGAATAACAATGATTTTTTTTTTTTTTTTTTTTTCCCCTTTCTTGTATTAAGCAGATACCCATCTTTACTGGACATTATTTACTCCTGTGTATAGGAATGTCTAATTCTACCAACAGGATAGACTGGAAGAGAGAACAGATTGAGTTTAACAGTACAGTCAGATTTTAATTAACACCTTTGAATAACCACAATGCTACTAAATTGTAATGAATTATGAATTAGAAATGGATTTGGTGTTCCAAGAGATATATTTTGATGATAAAGTGGTATGGTTCTGCCTATGTTAAGTTTTCTAAACATTTATTTGGTCCTGAAGTACCACTGATGATGGTATCATTAGACACACTAGAGTAGGTGAGTATCCAAAATTTTTAATGTTGAATCATTTATTCCAACTAGGAACATGGTATGTGAACTGGTTGCAGAGCTATTGAACTGCATTGTGTCTCCTAATGTGGTTGGAGGCTGCGTTGAACTGATGCCAATGATTTACAAATTTTTAGAATTTCTTCTCTCTCTCTCTCTTTTGTACAGAAAGAAGCCATTTGTGATTAAAAATGAAAAAACAAAAGCAAACAAACAGACAAAAAAATGAAAACATATTGTGTGTGGAATATAGGGAAAAGATACTTTGCAACGATTACCAAACAATGAAGAGCTATTTTGAACTCAGTACTTTTTTTCCCCACTTGTTCATTCAGAGTAATGAATATTGTATATGGTAGTTTGCCTGGGGCTCCTTCAAATGTACCAGGAGGATTCTTGTATGGAAAATGACTGCTGTTGCTAAGTAGCCACAAGAAGAAAATTGCACAATTGGAAAATATGTCTTAAGGGAAAACATTATTTATTTATTTATTTATTTATTTATTTATTAAACCAATTACAGTGGCTCTCAGAATATTTTGACTAATCCTACCACTTCTCAGTGCAGTTGTATCTTGTTCAGCTGCAGATCCTCCAGTGAAATGCTGACAGACATCTGGATTACAGTACAGTGGTATCTTCTCCTACACTTTCATTTCTGTTTAACAGAAACCATTCCCATACATATATAACACCTGTGGACAGCAAGGATAAAATTGCACAGATGGCTTTCAGGAATACCATTTGCATAGTTTCTGGTTGTTAAAAGTTGCCTTATTTCAATTACAGTTTTCTTAGTTTTGTCAAAAGTTCAGATCCTAAAAAAATATGTTATAAATAGATCTGTTTCTTGAGTCATACACTTTATTGGTGGATGATATTCAATGAGCAAGTTTCATAATTAGATCAAGAAGCTAGAAAACAGTATCTCTTTTTTAGGTTTTGTCCTGCTCCATTACTAAATTGGTATGTTTTAGGCAAACACTGCAACTTCCCAGTGTTGTATAAAGAAAGAAGTTGCTGACATTTAGTATTTATAAACAGTTCTGAGAACACTGTTGTTTCTAGGGTATAAAATGTGATATGAGATTGGGTGGGGTATTACATAATTACAAGATGTATGTAAGGTTGGGACATAGGGAAGTGAAAAACGTGTCTGTGTCAGGCACAAAAGACCCATGGATGAGGATTTTTTATGAATTATTGTTGTGTGCTTTAGTGAGGATAAGTAACAAACTAGCAATGCTAAGTACTGGAGTACTGCTTTTATGATATATCTACCAAGGTCTGCAATTACATGTACAAATATAAAACTAAGCTAAGCTCTGAATGATGTGGCAGATTCATTTTACATATAATTCCTTTGCTTTAGTCACTTACCAAAATATTAAAGTTATCCTGGTAGTTCAGGCATAAGAACTATTAACTTAAAATTTGGCAGGAAGCTAGTAATTTGTAATGAGAAATGTTCTGTTGAAAAATAGTTTCTGTTTTTCAGTTGGAACACTCTAATTTATGTTAATGTAATGCATTAACACCTCTCTCAAGAAAACAAGAGAACAGTTTGTAATTACCTTTCTATGTTTTGAATGGAAGAGTTGCATGTGTTAGTAACATTGTCATCCAAGACTCTAATGAGAATGTAGAAACTGTCTTTCTTTGACCTCACACTTAAATATGTGTTCGAGGAAGGATGTGTCCAGAGAATGATATCAGAAATACAAATCTTGTTTTGTATCTAACAATTTTGATCTAATGATCTGATGAATATTTTAATGAATATTTTTTTTCAGACTCTGCCTCTTTCACAGACAGAAACTTTGCCTTAATGCTGTCAAGGGGTGGCTACATACTTTGTAGGCTTCTGAGTCTGCTTTTCTGTCTTGGTGCTGTGGGTCCTCTATAGCACAATTTGCACAATGCCATTATAATTCAGACACCAAGTGAAATTATCTTCCTGTCTTCTGGAGGCTGCACTTTACAGTATTGATCTAAAACTTATTTTCTGAGTTTTATATGAAAACAGACTTTGAATAAAGTGCAAATTGTTCTAGGAGGAGGACTAAAATGTAAGTTTTCCTTTTCCCAAGTGAAAATTCTAACCACAAGACTTCAGTTGTGCTTCTACTCATACTTTCATCACTTAAAATAAAATAAAATAAACAGCCAACTTTTGTTAAGACTTCTTTTTAAGTTGTGCTACATGTGTTAGGCATACTCAGAGCACTCCTTCCAAATTGTCATTTGTGGATTTTAATGCTGTTCTGCCTCTTTTTCATATCCCAGCCTGTTTTAGTCATGAAACTGGGTACCCAGCTGCTAAGGGAGGACAGCTTCAGTGTTATGCCAAAACAGAAGAGCAATTATATCCAGGACTTTCAGATAAAGCAAGGATATTTTTAATGACTTTAGGTTTCTCCAGGGGTCTTAAGAGTTGATTTGATGGGTCTTTTTGGATTCTACTTTTGGATGTAATGAAGGGAATGGATGAGTGTTAAGAAGTTTTTCTGTAAAGAGAATTACCACTAGATCATGCAGAGAAACATCAAGAAACAAGGTTCAGAACAAGCAAAAGAAGATAATTTTCCACAAGTGAGGGATATGTGAAATTTCCTGAAAAAGGCTGGTATGAATACAAACAGTTTAGACAAGTTGAAGGGAGAGTAAAAATGACTTGGAAGAATTCCAGTGAGGGTTATTGAATAGATAATTGTATTAGACTCAACTACTCCTGTGAGCAGAAAATAAAAACTATGAGAATATAGAAGAGAAATGCCACATATACTTGTCCTGTTCTTTCTCTTCACAAAACATCAATTTGTAACCAGAATTGCTGAAGGTGGGACACGGGGCTATAGGGATCCTGGGTTTGAAGCAGTATGGTATTCATGAGGAGATACTTTATATCTCCTCCAGTCTACTTCCATTCACCTGAGACTGTTTCCTTTTCCTAAGGAAGTATGAATCAATGTGAATAATTTAATGCGAAACATTGACAGTAGCCTGGGAAAACAAAATCAATGCTTCAATTGTGCCTTTGATTCATGAAATGAAAAGGTCACAGGAGAGAGCTCTGGACCAAATCTGAATTTGAACTTTATCAAAATTTGCCATTTTTGAAAGTAAAATGTGTTGATAATCTGAGAAGAAAAAATCCATTTGGAAAGATAATAATGGATATATCTGAAACCAAAGCATTTTTAAAAAATCTTATGTCTATTTTTTTTTTTTTTTTTAATTCAGTTCATGTTTTTAAAAGCTGTCTTTTTTGTCTTTAATTTATATGGGTAGGAGTTAAATACACATAATATATTTGAAATATATGTGTTGTTCCATACATTTAGGAAGTGTTAATAAAGCATCTATGAGATGAGATGAAAATTACTTAATGCCACAAGAAAACTATTTTTGCTAGCTATGTCAGTTTTGTAACGCAGTAGGCCACATTTCAACAGAAAATACAAACATGAAAGATAAAAGTAATGGCGTTTTTTAGCAAAAGATTTGGGAATGCCTTTTAATCACGTTTGTGGAGAGGTTCTCAAAATGAGTTGCTTTCTGTGATAAATAATACTTATATATACCTCTGTTTATGTGTAAGCTATACTGGTGAATTATTCTGAGTCTTCCCCCCCCCCCCCAAGGGCATGAGTAGAAAGTTTACAGCTTTTGTCTGCAGATGTACACCTCTCAGATATATATGTAGATTTGTATATATCCAAGTATGTATACTCAGGTACCAATACTAACATAATGGCCCCTAAGATTGCCTGTCACCCACCCATAGCTGCTCCAGAGTTTATAGGTTTCTAACTACTGGGTTATATATGCCAACTTCACTTAGTGTCTTGGATAGCCTAGAGTGTCTCAAATGACATGAAATGGATATATTTAGGCTTAGTGAACTGCACTTAAAGGACTGTTGTTAAATGTAAATATAGCTGATTGTTTGCTATTTGGATTATATGGTATTTTTTCATGGGTCTGAAGGAACTTCTGTAGTCCCAAAAGCAAGGAGTACTAAACTTGACCTGGTATTATACTCAGGGAAGGAGACAAGATTTTGTAAGACTGTCTGGAAGCCAGTAAAAGAATGGTAATGAAGATTTGCATAACTACTACTCTTAAGTAATGTGGATGAAGCCAACCATCCAGACATGCTCTACTTGCTTTTTTGCTTCAGACTTCTTGTCTGTACAACACACTGAGGGAACAAGGCCAGAAAAAATCCAATAATTGCATAGATTCAGGTGTCTATCTTTCATAATATAAGTGGATGCAGACTTCTGAAGAAAACAAAAATGAGTGTAAAGATTTAGTTGTGGAAATTTAAGACTATTGAACAACATCTTAGCCTTTTCAAAATGCTCTAGACCTGCTAACATATTAAAATTGTTTTATGATATTTTGTGACTGCATCTAAAAATGCAGTCTTGTTACACTGGATTCGCTTAAAATAGGTATTATTCAATAGATTATTTTTTCTATTGTCATACTTTGTAATTACCTAATGATGGATTGTGAAAGGAGAAAGTATGGAGCATGTAGCTAGAATTAAAAAAGACATTTAAGTGGAATTCGAAGATTCTGGAAAGCAATTGGGCTGATGCAGTGACAGGCATTACTGGCCACTTAGTTGTCAGTAAGCATGTCTCACTCATTTGAAGAGAGTTTAACTTTGGTAGTGTTTTCAGACCTTCAGCTGTTACGGATGATCAGATTCTGATAAAAATTAAAGTTGTTCCAACTATTTCTTCTTTGAAAGGAGTAACCCCTTCTTCTGGAATTTGGTTTCTGCAGTGCTGTGTGCACTCTTTGAGATGAGATTATAGTATCTAAATTTTCACACTGAGATTGTTCCACACTTTTCTCTCCTAATTGCTTCTGAGTCATGTTTTTAAGCAACACAAGAAACTTTACTTGAGAAAATATGTCACTCTGCAAGTTGGTGGTGCTGTAGTTTCAATCTGAAAGGATGTGTTAATGCACCTGCTCTATCTTAGGAGAGAGGAAGTTGGAGACATGAAGCTATTAAACAATGGATCTCTATATAACATGAGGTAAATGACTCAAGTGCTTTGATCTCATGCCCTCGTATCTGTCCTGTATAGGCTAGATGGATTGACTTGCAAACCTTATTGCAAGATTGGCGTGTTTATGGGATTTTAGAAACTAAGACATGTGGGATACTAGAAGGATGTGGCTGTTTTCAGGATTTTCTGTAGCATGGTAACTGAGTTCCAGGCCCTGCTTTATTTATATATAATGTCTCTCTCTCTATATATATATTTATATATATAAGCAAGCAGATACAGGTTGTTAGTTTTTTAACTTATTTAGGTAGAAATAACAAAATACTATAGGATCATATAGTCTTGCCTCTAAATCATTTCTTCATTTCTTGAAATATGATGCTCTTTGATAGGAATTTACAAGAGCCCATGTTTTTTCTTTTTGCCAAATATGATCTTAAAGTTGCTATATCTGTTAAAAGAAAAGTACATGAGGTTCAAATGGATACATTTTCTCCCCAGTCTGTAAAACAAACATGCTTATCTAGATAGTGTTTAAGATAGTAAGGTTACTCTGTTTATCTTCATGAACTTTCACTCATGAGAGCAAAAGAAGTCAAATGTGCCTTTGGCTAGAAATGTCACAGGGTATCCCTAGCTGCTATTGGCACTTTATGGGAGATTAAAACAAATGACTATTCATTCCTTTAAGGAACAGAAACTGTGCACTTGAAAAAAACAAAAATAATTCAACTTTGCTGGAATTTAGATATTGTTGCTACAATATCTTTTATGTTTTGTTTGTTTGTTTATTTTTCTTAGGTTCAAGGGAATGTAAGCAATCAGTGAGAGACTTCTATCACAGACTCAACTGCTAGTTGTGTCAGTGGTGCAGTGGTGCTCTGTTTTAGCATTTGCTCCTGCATTTCCTCAGAATCAGCATTTCAAAATATAGGTAGTATAAAGTCATACTACCTAGCAGTGGATTTTTTTTTTTCTTTTAATAATAAGGGCCATAGTATTTAAACATATTTAGCATTGATAAAAATTTATTCATGAATAATCATATTGATTTTACAGGGATTATTTATTCATTGATTTCAGTGAGGATGCAGCCATGCAAATTTGTCAGTTACTTTTTAAGTTTATATAATGTCCATTTAATTTTATCAAGGGTAGTTTAATATAGTTTGGATATGTCAGATAAAATAAATAGCCATCTGCATTCAGAATACAGTTCTGTCACAGAACAGAAGTAGATTTGTAATTGTGCTTTTATTTTTTATGTAAATTATATTTTATGTTACTTGATCGTGAACAATGAACAGCAAGTTAGGAATTAAGTGGGGAAGAGGGGCTCAAACTGGCTGTGAACATAAGCTGTGTGCAAAGTCAAAAATACAGAATTTGCACTGAAAACATTATAACTTATGTGTTAGGGATATTTGGAGCAATGATACCACACAGTGATGTTGGAGATACCTTTACAATAGCAACAACAAATTGTTCAACGTATATTTCAGACTGATAATTAACCATTTTTGTTTACTAGCCAAAACACAATCTGTCTGACATTTCAGTCTTCTGGGCAAATATGGCATCCACACTTCACTTGCAATTGCTATAATATTGTTAAATTAAGTCAAACTACATAGTACGAGTGAATTTAACTCCAGTCTCATTTCTAAAGTCAATACAACTGATATATGGCATCAGCTCAAAAAGACACACTTGTTCAAGTAGATTCTAGATACTTGCCCTAAAATCCTTACCTCACTAAATATATTCCAGAATTGCATCAAATTCAGTGGAACACTCAAGCACTATAAGAAAATAGTGATTCACTGAAACATAGGTGAAAGAATACGAACTAGTTTTCATCCAAACAAAGCTGTGAGCATTGCAGGATACAATTTTGCATGAAAAGAGGAACTTTTTCATCCACTTCCAAATGTTTTATTGAAGTCTACTACGTATCAGGGCTCAAACTACCTTAGGATTGCACTCTATCAGTTTTTTGTGTCTGAGGACTGAAATATGGGGGTTTTCATTGGGGTGTGTTTAAGTGTGGAATAAGTAACACAAGCTGATATCTAGGTGGAATGCTGTGTAGTACTCATTTTACTGTTCGGAATACTAAAAGATATTGCAGCAGCTGGTGGTGAAGGTGTAGAGGTAGTCTGCAGCAAGTAGTCATGGGTGCAATGCATGTGTTTTCTGGGTGTGCAGATTTTGCAGATAAGTTGACACTAGATCTTTGGAGCTCTTTTGATTAATTAGCAGTAACCATATGATGGTGGAAAGCAAGAAAAGTTTGATTCTGCTTCAATAGCAGGTACAGGCTTTCCATGATAGTACTAATATGATAAGGAATATTTTTGTAATTTGATCTACTCATATTCAATCTTTCTCTGAAAAGTGAAAACATAGGCATAAAGGACTTGCTGCAATAGTAATGCAGAGTTGATCTGTCAGCCATAATAATTTGCTTACAACAGCCTCTTAAAATCTATGTGAAAACACTTTTATTTATAAAGATGTATAATGTACGTACCTTAATATTATGGATGGACAATTTTTGAACTTTCCATCGCTAATCCTGTATTTTTGGCTTATTGAAATTAACAGTATATTTTATTTCCTGTTTCTTAATTGAACAGTATATATTACAGAATAATATCTTTCTCCCAGTAAAAATATATTATTCTTTAATATTATTATTATATATTTATTTATATATATTATTCTTTGCCAACATTGGCTAATTTCAAATATTTAGAAGTTCCTCTAAAAATGACATTTTACTGCTTGGGTTTTTGCATAGAAATGTGGAAAAAATTGACTAAGCATGTTCATAAAAAGTTCTGAAAAGCAAAATATTTCTTCTTGGTCTTAAACAACAAGCATTCTTTCTTTTGCAAGCACTGAATATTTACACAAAACAAAATAATTTGTTAAGGAAGGCATAGGTTAATAGGGTTAATAGAAAAATAAATTAACCATATAACACATATACGTAATCCATGGTGTATTTGATTCAGTTTCACCATTACCAATGTGAATGTGTGGTGGACAAATGTCTCATTGGCAGTTTGCCTCCCTTCTGCTTTGCCTTGGTTTCTCTGTGTGTGCTTTTATGGTACACATAAATTAACCTAAGTGCTGGATGCTTCTGAAAAAGGTGATCTCCTTCTCCCCACTCTGTCTGTGTACTTCTGTAGCTTCCACTGTGCTGGGTCAAGAGCTACACCAGCATGAAACTCACATTTCAGAACACAAATAAAAGCATTTTGCAGATGTCGGTCTCCAAGCTGGGAGCATGGAAGAGGACAGGAATGCAACGGTAGGAGGAGGGTTACCACCACTTTTGTCAGCGGTTCACCACTTGAACTGTATTGCAAAACTATTCTTTTTAAAGGCCTGACCAGCATGCCAAATTGCCTTTCCAGGCTGGCTTTCAGGAATTTGAATTCCCTGAACTCTGAAATGGGGATGTGTTTCCTCTGTGAAATGCTCATTGAGTGCTTTGGGTCAGAAGTGCCCACTGACTCACTGTGCATGACCCTCAAGTCATGCAGAAGCTACTGAGAGTGAGGCATGCCCAGCTTGTAACAGTCTGCATCACTCTTGAACTTTGGCACCTAACAAACAGGTTGCAAATCAGTATTTGTAACAAACTTAAAAGCCAGGGACTCTAGCTATAATCACAAATCAAATTCACCCCAAATTATTACCAGACAGCTGGACCAGTTGCCCTGGAATTAGCTTGTATCCAAGATACTACTTTCCACAAAATGGTGTATGGATGCAAACTAAATAATGACAGTGGTCCCTGTACTTTTTTAATGCCTCAACCATGCTTGGAGATTGTTTGGAGTAGTGTTATTTGGCACATGCCAAACTTACTCCAGGGAATATTCCAACAGTTAACAACTGCATTCCAGTGCCTGAGAGTGTCTGCAAGTACATTCTATTTTCAATAAAGTCAAAGCAGTTTGTATTCTCATCCACCTCTAGCTTACAAAATGAGTATTTCCCTGAGGAAAATGCCTTCAGCATCTTCATTGAGGCCTTGTCTTTGCCGGCCATCCCTAATGAGGTTGGCTGACACTGGTGTCCACTTGCTAACCTTCTTGTAGTGGCTGAAGCCTTTGTGGTGCCATCTGCAGTGTCACAATATTGGGTATGAGCTCTAATGTGTCACCAGTCCATGTAGCTCCGATGATGTCAGGACTGTTTGTACTCTGGGATGGAAAATCAACAGCAGAGGCTGCCAACACTACCAAGTATTTTCTTTTTCTGTGATGAGGCCTTTCTAAGCATACATAGCCTACTCAAACAAGCGTGATAGGAAGGAGGTTGTATGAATGATGTACTGTTGAGGTTTTGATTATTTGATTACTTCATTTAGGAAATATTAGGAATAACCCTATCACGTAGTTACACAATAAGAGCTGCGTTTTCCTAGTTTTCCTAGACAAAACAAACAAACAAACAACAACAATAAACAAACAGAAAAAAGAAAAAACAAGCAACCAAACAAAAACTTTAACATTTAAATTAATTTACCATAGCTGCAAGAAGTTTATGACAGTAGTGTTGGCAGCTTTCGAAGGTTTCTCAGCTGTAATATCACTTTCATGGAAAATACCAGCCAGATAAAACTAACCCTGGATTTTCTATTTTTTTCAAATCAAGTATCAATATTTTTATATTAGATTTCTCCAATGCCAATGATTCCTGTTCGTTATTACCCTTTCTCTAAGTCATTGCTAATAGATAATAGTTGCTTCTATGGTTTGTAGACTGTTGTACTAAACGAATATGTGGGACTGTGTATTTCACATACTATTAGGAATGGGAAAACTATTGCTCTGATGAGTTTCTGAACTTATAGGGTGAGCCTGTATTGCAAAAAGAACCATTGCATTAAATTATTGACTGCTCTGTTTCAGGAAGACCTCCATCTTGTTGCACAAAACAATGAAAATGGTAGTAGAACAAATAAAGATAGGGGTATGCTGAAATAATAAATAACTTTGACCTTTTTTCTCCCCCCTCAGTGTTGGCATTCAGTTGTGTCCTTTGATCTTCCCTGCCTTAAACAAGCTAATATCTGCCAAGAGAGTGCAACTGTTACTGAATCACTAAGGTCCTATTTGTTCCGCTTGACAGATGACAATGCATTTTTGTCTTTTTAAAAAAGCATAGAAGTGGCTTTTTTTTTTTTTTTTTTTTTTTCTTGGAGGATGGGGTGGGGGTGGGGGTTTGTGTCTCATCTCCTTGTGACAGCATACTGCAGATAATTGTGATGCCATTTTCTGTTTGATGCTGGTTAGAGCACGCTGAAGTTGAATGATTTTGTTGTTGCTCATTATCCATACTATTTTGGCAGGGAATGAAGTCTTCAACAGTTGTAACATATATTGATGCTTCAGTGACATACTGGCTAGTTTCACAGACTGGTTGAGGTTGGCCGGGATTTCTGCATATCCTCTGGTCCAACCCCCATGCTCAAGCAGATTGCACAGGACCATGTCCAGTTTGAGTGCCCTTTGTAATTCCTTGTAATACCCTGGTCCTTTGAACAAATTCTGTTATTGGCAATTCATTAGTTCTGTATAAATTTCTTGTATTTGCAGTTGCATTGTTTGATATCTTGATCAACTCTTGATGAGTTTATATTTTGAGTTTATAAAGCATATCTCAGTTTTATTGAATAAATGTAACCATTTAATGGAAGCAGGAGATACAGGTCTATTTGAATCCTCTGAAGAAATTGCAAAGCTTTTTTAGGGTGCTATTTCCAGTCACTGGCATAAAGCTGGATATTTAAATCTATGCTATTAAGTAAACATTCTTTGTTTTAAGTGTACTTAGACTTGGCACAACAAGAACCTTCTGATGGTGATCTTAGGTGCTCCCAGGTACAAACAATCATCACTGTAGAACTGAATATTTTGCATCGCTTTTTAGTTCAGATTGCCTTGACTGTACTTGTAGACTTGTTAAATCAGTTTTAAAATGGACTTCTTCTCTGGACTAAGGAGTATACCTTATATCACAGAAACAGAATTTTGGAAAGTTTGCAAGTTATTCCCAAAGAATGAGATATAGCCTCTGTGGCTGTTAATTTTGGACTTCTCTGATGCTTGGAGATGATGTGTGAGGATCAGAGACGTAGGCCCTGATCCAGCAAAGCACTTAAGCTCATTTTTTATCTTACCTCATCATGATCAGTTCCACTGAAGACAGTGACTGATTCATAATATCATGGAAGATATAGTACGAACCTATTTTGTATTATATATTTAATACAATCTCTAACGTTTTATTTTTTTTAATCTTAAAGTATCAGAAATATAATTAATTTCAAGATCTTTCTGGGCCTGCATATCTGTAGAATAATTGTTATGGAAGAAGCTGTTAATTACCTCCAAAAATACATCTTTTGAAATATACAGTACATTTCTGCTACTTAAAAGAAATCATATAATCCAAGGGAACCTCTTACTTGAAACATCTCTCTTCTAGATGGGTTGATTTTTTTTTTTTGAATAAAAAAATATTGTGTTATTATTTAAAAAAGAAAACAACTATCAATCAAAGGAGGACAGAAGATACAGCTTCCATTTCCAAAGAATTGATGAATTGTTAACTCACAACATCTATCATCCTCCTATCTAGAATATCAAATTTACTATTTCACTTGGAGTCTGCACAAGATGACTGTAGTCAGTACCTTTCCTGCTGGACATGACCATTTTTAATGAACAGCTGCTGACAGACTGCTTTTCTAGACAATGTACTAGATGGATGACCAGTAGCAACAGTGAGTCAATCAGATGTGTCTGTAGTTGTTGCTGGACTGGTGGTGACAATAACAAACCAGTTTTTGACATCAGGGAGAAAATACACGGAAGTGTAGCAGCACTGATTAGTTCAAGAACTAATAAACCTGTGGATATTTCCATTTGGATTTGAAGTTTATGAGGACAGGCAGGGAATAAAACTGAGATATCTTCCTTGCATGGCAGTGGCAACAGTCCAGTGGCTCTGTGATAATCTGCAATTGCGTAGAGAAGATAAGGTACACCAGAGGACTTGATGTGCAGGTTACATATTATTAACATGTATATGTAGTCGTACTTGCAATACCAGAGAAAAAAGATTAGCAATGATTAATGGAATACCCAAAGCAAAACCAATTCTCTGAAGACAAACAGAAAATGAGGGACTTCTGCTACCATTTACTAAAGGCAAATACTCCTGTAGACAAGAATGGGTTGCTGAAGTTAAGTTATCTTGCAAAGAGTTACCTTGGCCTCACAGTCACAGGAAATATAATCTCATGAGGTAGTATGGCTAGCCTCACCACAAGGAACTTTTTGTTGAAGGGCCACCTGCCAGCAAAGAAATGTGAATGTGTGAGGTGTTAAAACAAGACATAATATCTTTGAATATTGTTACTAGAAAGAAATAAAATGAAGGAACTGGGCCATGCCATTAGTTTGATTCTATACCATCTTCTGGCTTGGGGTTAAGCTCAGTCTTCTAAACACTTGGACACTCTGGTCACTTTGGTACATGTTTGGTACATGCCATCACAAGTATGTACAGGAAAACATTGTCAGAGAGAACTAGACATGAAGAATGATGCTTCAGATTGACTCTTTTGATGAAGGCAGTCATCTCCATCAAAAGAGGCAGCTGGCTTTATTTTGTGTAAGCCATGAGACCTGGCCAACCATGTAGCACCTCAGACTTGGTGGGTGTTCAAACATATATGCTAATGACTTCTGAGAACATGCTGATCCATTATTGGGACAGTGGGCTACAAAGGCATTTTGGGTCTGAATGGGAGCATGTCACAGAGATGCTGAGAAGGTAAGGAGAGGACAATAGATCCCTTATATTTCTTAACTCTCATTATTATAGAATCTTAGCCAGGGTACTGAGACTCTTAAGACATTGATCAGGTCAGCAAATAGATGAATTGAAGGGAAGGGTGTCTTTGCCTCTTGAATCTTCTTAGTTCCTATCTAATTTAAGGAGAATCACAAGCCAATTGAAAAAGACAGGTAACTTATCTTGATGAAAGTGCAGCAGAGATGAAACCATGACATGGGATACTGAAATTAGGCTTCTGTGAAGACCAGAAAAGAAACAGATAATCAATTAACCTATTAACGTCTTCTGTGTGAATATTTTGTTGCAGATCTGTGTATTAGATTCACAGAATTGTGCAACAATTTAAATTGGAAGGGGTGATAAAATGTCATCTCATCCAAATATCTGCTAAAGAGAAGGCTATTCATATCAGTTTGCTCAGGGACTTGTTCAGTTGAGTCTCAGACTTGAAGGACAGGGAGTCCACAGCCTCTAAGCAACATTTTCCAGTATTTGACCAATTTTATGGTAAAAAAAAAAAGTCCTAATATCTATTTTGAATTTCTAAACCACCTGGTCTAATGTTGCCTCTTGGCCTGTCACTGTGCACTTCCAAGAAGAATTTGTCTCTTTTTTTTGTATTCTCCGGTAAAGCAGTTGTAAATAACAATAAGGTTTACCCTGAACCTTTCTTTCTGTAGAATGAGTAGGTCCTGCTACCTGAAGCAGGTTCTCTTATGCCTGGCATCCACATGCTTGGGTTCTCTGAAATTTCTTCTTGTACTGGGAGACCCAAAAGGGAATAAAGGAAACAGGAATTCTCACACTGAGAGGCCTAATCTGAGACCTGTTATTTAAATTTGAATATTATAAAATGGGCAAGCACTTGCTTTCCCCTTTCCTCTTTTTCCTTTCCCGTTTCCCATTAGCAAACATCTTTTGAAAGAATAGTTATAGAGTTGTATTTGTTATAGGTATCTGTTGCAGTGTCACTTGAAACTAAAGCAAGAGATAAGAAAAAAATAGTCATCAGGCAGAGATTACAGCACAGTATTTGAAATGATGTAACTGGGACAGTTTACCTAAGGAGAACATCATAATGCATATTTTGCATGCCGATGGGTACACTTGCACAGGCGTATTTGCATATGTGTTTAAGCCTGAAATCTGAGAGGCCATTGTTGTTCCTTAGTAGACTGTCATGCATTTAGCAGGAAAATGAGTATTGAGAAATATTGAGAAATAACACTGTGAGGCTAATTATTTATGAAATATGACTGATTAGTAAATGGAGCTGACATCCACTAAGAAAATCTGCTGAAACAATGGAAGACTCTGGGGGAAGGGATGGGGACAAGAGGCAGGGGAAGATGTGTGTTTATCTGTACTTTACAGACTGTTCATTTTTTTTTTTTTTTGGTTAATTCTTATATCTAGAATATCTAGATGTTTTTTCTACATAGATTCCTGCATTACTCATGTTCAAATTGGTATGTATAGGTTCACCAGAGGTACAACCTGTTATCTGTTAAGTGATCTCAAGATCATTATTTGGATGCTATGTGTTATACTAAAGGTACTTTATCAGTTTAAAGCACAAGAAGGATGTGGGTCTACTGTGGGTCCAGAGGAGGGTCATGAAGATGATTGGAGGCCTGGAGCACCTCTCCTGTGAACAAAGGCTGAGAGAGCTGAGGATGTTCAGCCAAAAGAGAAAGCTCTGAAGAAAACCTCACTGCAGCCTTTCAGTACTTAAAAGGGGTATTTAAAAAAGAGAATGACTTGTTACATGAGCAGATAGCGATAGGACAAGGGGGAAGCTTTTTAAACTAAAAGAGGGGAGACTTAGATTAGGTGTTAGGAGAAAATTCTTTGTTCAGAGGGTGGTGAGGAAGTAAAACAGGTTTCCCGGAGAAGCTGTGGATGCCCACTCCCTGGAAGCATTCAAGGCCAGGTTGGATGGGACTTTGAGCAACCAGGTCTAGTGGGAGATGTCCCTGCTCATGGCAGAGGGCTGGAACTAGATGATTTTTAAGATCCCTTCCAACTCAAGCCATTTCATGATTCTATGAAAGTTTTCTTGGTAGATTCCTTTCAAAATACTAACTCGTGATCAGTCACTCAAATTGATTTGTCTTTGAAATAAGCACAATAAATTAATATGAACATGGGATACTAAGCTCCATCTTTGTTTTTCAGAGCTCATTCAGTTCTTAAAATGAAGTGAGATCTATGAGGAATGATATGTTACGATGCAACATTTGTGATTAAGCAAGGTATATTCTTTAATGTTAAATCACAGTATTGTAGTGCTACGTCTGCCAGTGAACATCTCATTCACAAGTGGTTAACATTTTGCTTAGGAAAGCAGAGAGATGTCTTTTTTTCTTCCTTTTTTCTTGCCTCCCCTCTTCACCCCCAGCTTTCTTTTTTTTTTTTTTTTTTTTCGAGCCTGCATGAGAACATCTGCTAACCCTTTGAAACATCAGTATTTGCTAATATCTTTTGAGTTTGTCCAGAGTACTCAGGTATTTTGGCCCATTTTATGTATGTAGTAAGTCATTTATCCTGTATGGCTTGGGCATAATTGTTAAGTCTTATCCTCTCCCATCTTTCGTAGGCACAAAAAACACTGAAGAAATTCACAAGCTAGTTAATTACAGCATATTTTCTACTCCTTTAGGAAAGGGTACATTTCTACAGATTGTTTTCTAATGCTGAATTGAAAAGGAAGATGGTATCCCACTTTGGTGTCAGGAAATGCAGTCTGCAAATCTGGGAACTGAAATTCAGTATTATAACTGACACAATAATCTGCACTCAAGCCTGAACTCTTACTGTGCACCAGAACAGTAATGAAAGGAGAAAACTTTTTGTACATTTATCTGGATGGTGGCATATTGGTCACTTTTTTGGGAAGTTTCATGCCCAGTCCAGTCAGGACTAGGAGCTGAGAGAGAAGAGAGCATGTTCAGTCAGGAGAATTTTTAAGAAATATTAACTTCTAAAAATTTTACAAAATAGTTTAAAAATTGGCCAAATGTGGGTGGAGTTTCAGGGAACAGCAAAAGGCATTTTTGTGACAGTTTCAGGTCCTTGCCAGATTCAAAGTTGCTGCTCTAAAATCTATAGCAAAAAAGGGCTTCTCATTTCAAGAAAAAAGGTTTTCTAGAAATCTTTAAGATGGGAAAAGCAAAACATTTCTGTCCAAATGGCTCACATACTTCCAAGTCATTCTTTCTGAGCTCATCCCTGACGTGTAAGATTTCCACCTGAATGGCAAAAATCTGATCACATCATAAATAATTGTAAGCACTCTTAAAATGAAAAAGCATTAGAATACTTCACCAAAAACCTACCCTGACATCCCAGCCTAGTTTTTCTTTTGCTTACACAGATAATTTCAGATAAAATATATAAAAGATCTTCTCAGTCAGTGTATAGACAAAACTGAAGGTATATCTAAAAGATGAAAATTAATAAATGTGTGGAATAATTGTGTTCCACTGTTTCTTGTTTGGAACAATAAATATTTTGAGAAAATGCTATCAAACTCCCTAAATATATTTGACATGTGAAAGCAGAAACTCCCCTTGTAATTGTAAAACAAACATAAAAAGTAAATGCAGAATTAAAAATCTTTGGTCCAGCCTTTTCATGCCATAGACAGTTTTGGTAAATTATTTGGGGGCTGGAGAAAAAATGTAGACATCTTCAAATCAGCTTATAAAAAATTTAAATGTTATAAACTACCAATAACAGATTGAAGAGCTTATCTCTACTAAGAGCCTAAGGAATTTTTCAGCATACCTCATGCTTTGCCTAGTGGTATCAAGGGCTTTATTTTATTTATTTATTTATTTTCAGAGATTTGTAAAGCAGTGGGGTAGATGGTGCTGTTCTCCAGCTGTCTATCTTGAGGAGTTTCCTCACTGGACTAAACACAACATAATTTCTCTGTAATGCTACAGTGGAATCTTGGAAAAACATAATGTTCCTCCTGTTATGTGCAATAGATTCTTCTTTAATTGCAGCAGCTAAAAAAAGCTTCTATCTTTATAGTTGTGGAACCAGAGCAATGAAGTTTATGGTCTCTCACTGTCAGCAGGTTTACGGAAAATTTATAGTATATCCTCTCAGTTCTGAGTTTACCACTTTCTGTTAGAATATGTACTAAAACTAGCACTGAAAAAAACACCCAGTACAGGATGAGGAGTTTTGCTATCATTAAGGATTCCTATAATTTTAATAGTTTTCATATATGGTTTTTACTTTCATTTCCTTTTCCTTCAAACTGCTATTTTATCTTTTCCAGAATCAAAAATTTGTTCTGTTCAGGCTGTTTCTTCCTCAAATTCTTTTTTTTTTTCTTTTCTTTCTTTCTTTTTTCTCCTATAAATTGAACTTGTTCTATTACCATACCCCGATTGACTTTGAGGATTTTTAGTTAATAGAAAATGAATCATGGCACTAGAAATCCCCAAACCTTCTTTTAGTTATTTAGATAAGGTTTTTTTTTCCTATATATTTTATTATCCTTCCTTTTCCTTTTTCTGTTTCTGAGTGGCTTGTGCCACTTCATTTACATTCAGTGGAACGAGGTTAATTCTCTTGTTTTTGACTTATTTCCCAGATTTGAAGAGAAAATATGCTCATGTTTTCTGTTATAATAAGAATTCTGAATTTAATTCAGAACCCTCCTGTTTCTAGCTGGTAAGTGTGTTGGACCAGTGGTCCAGTTGTCTGGTTGAGTCAAACTGTACAGACTCTGCTAGTTTAATAATGATCAGTCTAGCTGGTTGTCAGAAAGGAAAAAAATAAATAAATACATGTAAAAAGCAAACTGTGGGCATCAATGAATTGAAATGGGCAGAATTTGCCTTCAGAAACAAATTTGAATATTATCCAGCTCTACATGATGCAAACTTAACTACAGAAATGTGATTTAGTTTTAACATTTCTACAGATGGTATTTCATCAGTGGTATTTAGGGTGAAATCCTCATTCTGCAAAATTGGAGTTGGGCACTGGAACTTTGATATAACTAGAAAAGGAAAATAGGCTGAGATATTAAAAGGGGAAAACAGGATTTAATCAGTCACTTTCACGTAATCAATTTATTTCTAATTTCCATGAGAAAGAGTGCCTAAATCTTCATAGATTCAGAAACTCACCTTTTGTCTCAATCTCACTAAAAAACACCACATGTGAAGAAGCAATTTCTGCTTTGAACTTCCTAGTCAATGTCTGTAGTGCTCCTCAGTCACTGTGGACTCTCCCCTCCTGTTTTTTCAGTATTCATTAACTGCTGTTCTGTTTTTCCTTCCTGTTTTTTTCCCTGTTTTAACAGATGTGTACGTATCATGTGTGGCTCAAAACCAGCAATAATCTTAATTGTATATCCCCAAACTTCAGTCATATCCCAAAAAACAATCTATACCTGATGTAAATTTAGCAACTTTTCAGTCTGCAGAACCAGTTTCCCTCAGTATTTATAGGGGTGTGAGGAAGGCTTGAATAGATGACTTTCTCCTGTAATATGTGTGCTGTATCGCCAAAACAATACTAGGCCCTTAATTAAAGTGAAAGAAATACATAGGGCTGCAGCTGAATAAATGTTAGTGGAGAAATTATCAAATCTTAAAAGGTACATTTCCCATTGACTTGGTATTTTTTGAGCCTTTATGTCTAGCACTGGAAATGAAGATGTTGCAGGAAATTTGTGTTTTTATTTACTCTATAGTTACTACATGTGATTTCATTGTTATTACCATTATTATTTTTACATATCCAGTGTATAAGGGAAGCCCTTTTCTATGAAGGCATACATGAAGTATACAAAGGCATATATGAAATGGCATTTAGTGTAACCAAGTTTTTGATTAGGCTGTTTGCATCCACTGGTGAAAAGTACCACCAAATCTTTTTGCTATATCCTGTATGTATTTCCATATTGTGTTCAAAATGGATAAAACCTGACATCTAATGGATCACAGTGATTAACTGGGTGGTGGAGTAAATCCTGGTCTTTAGGCAAAAAGACTGGGTTTTAGGAACCTAGGTCTATTTCTTTGGACAAGCCCACAAGCAGACACATTCAATGCCATCTCTAAAGCTCTATATGTTAGTTGGGGCAAGTAGGGTAGTCATCACCATACGGGACAAGGAAAATAAACACTTTTGATAATCTGTTGCATTTCACAGATTTTATTTTATGAAGTCTAAATACTATTTTGACTTTTTTTTTTTAAATGTCTAAATAGTATGCATAATAAAAATAATAATAAAATATTATGCAATATGGATAAATAAAAAAATCACCTTCTTCCTAGAATTTTGCTTGATTAACTAGGCCCACCTTCCTCCCGCAGTCTTTGCCCTTTCTTGCCCCCTTGATCTTCCTCAAAGAAAAAAGTTGACGCAAACATTACAATATGCTATTACAGGGATTTCTAACCCACCTATAAGACCTTGTTGGTGGCACTTGCATTTTTCTTCGGAGATGTGTACCAGTCTATGTGTTACAGGGAATCTGCAGCCATCTATTCCCGAGCTCTGAAACTGTCTGAAACTTTCTGCACTGGCCTGCGAAAAATGGTCATAAGGTCTCTGGTTGAATTGTGTAGAGCAGACATTAAAGAGCAGCTGCTTTTGCTTAATCCTAAAGTGTGTTTCAGTGTTGTTTGCATATGGTGGAAATTTTAGATATTTGTCTCCCTGAAAACATACAACATTCCCAAAATAATTAATGACATTTTAAAAAATTGCATGTAAAGTTCACTAAGGTTGCACAGGACACACTCAGAAGTCAACTCGGCGTGCTCACTCTTCTATCTTCCATCTTCTGCCCAGCTATTATGCTGTAGCATTTTATTACATGTCAGTGTAGTATTTCTAAAATAGCATACACATCAGATAATGGTTTAAATAAAAATTTAAAGTCCATTTTGTAACACACATAAGAAGTGGGTACTTCTTAAGGCAGACAGACTCACATTAATTCCCAGATTATGCAGTATAATATGAGACAATGCTTCTTCTACGTATTACTGAAGCACGAAATGAAATCTATAAGAGTGACCGACCTTAAACTCGTAACTGCCATTCATTTCAGTCTGTGTAGCCCAGCAGACTGGCTGTTGAGAGCTATGCTTGCTTGCTGTTTTGTGAGTCTCTGCAGATGCACATTCACCCACTCTATGCAAACATGCACACACTCTCTTTTTTCTCTCTCACACTGTCTGGCATATTTTCAGTATAACTCTTCGAAGACTTTCTGAACTGCTGGGTATGATTGTCTGATTATTATTATTTTTTTAACTGGGAACATGTTTAGTCCAGTGTTATTTAAACAGGCTTATCTCTTTGATCAAAGTCTGCAATTTGAAATTTGAACAGGGTAGGGAGGGTGGTGGGGTGGGTGAGGAAATCTATCAAGTACATATTTATGTGTGTGCTGCTGTCTTAGCTGTGTGTCTGCAGAGGTACAGATATATATTATGTCAGTATAATCTTTGAAATGTAAGTAACCTGCTATTTTAGCAGAAATTTTAAAAACACAGTGTTACTAAAATAAAACAATTTTTAGTAAACTTTCCTAGAGGCTATTAGTGACGTGCATATTCAGTTTTTCAGTTTCTTGGTTTTTCTGAAGGTTGAGACGACTAACTGTGGAGTTAAGTATAGCATAGACTTTGCTAGTATTCAAAGCATACTAATTGGAGCCCATATATTAATGTGTTTAGGGTTGGCATTAATCTGTTTAGCTGACTGAACCACAGACCACAGCAATAATACTAGAGAACTTGGAACAGTTTTTGGAGGTTTTCATTTAGCTGGTTCAGGAGAACTGGTTTGTGCAAAGTTAAAATTATATGGAATGAGATGGCAAGATGAAGCATGCATGCCACACCTTTTCATTATGTTCTCTCTCCCCCCCTTTTCTTTCCTAAAAATAACTTTGAGAGACATTTCAGTTTGTTTTAAAGCTGATCCCATTAGTTTATTTTAGATTACTTGATTTTCTACTCTGATTTCAAAAATCAAGTTTGCTGAGCTTTTGTTCATGGGAATAATAAAAAATATCCTGTATTCAATTCACGTGTTATGCAGTCAAATATTTTTTCCTAATATTGAAGATTTTACTAAGGCAAAGTCTGAAGGATACTTTACTTCATAATTTTATGAGCTAAAAAAGAAGGAGATAGAAAATTCTAGGCTAATCTAAAGCTTTTCTTCACTTTTAAAGCTATTTTTATCCTCTAGCTAATTCAAGTTGCTATTACTGATGCAAGCATGTTATAAATGTTTTCTCCTACATAGATCATCCTTTAATTTCTGTTAGTTCGTTCTGTTGACTGAGGCTAACTACACACACACACACGCACAAGCACACACAGGCGCACGCGCTTGCACACACTTTCTGCTTTGCCATATCTCAGTTACAGCATAGTCCTGCCCAGGGTCATTACAATGTACACATTACATATTTCTAGCAAACACAAAAATGAATCAAACGGGAGGAGAGATAAGCACAGATAGATTGGAGCCTGCTGAGGAAATAAAAGGCAGTAATCTGGCTGACCACTGGACTAGTCTTCCTGGTCTAATTTCAGCGTCCTTTCCCGTTAGTTGCTGTGGAGCGCTGGCTACTCTGCAGTGAAAAATTAAATGACTAGTAAGAATAAAGTAACATTTAGTGGGACAATTGTTTGGTATAACTCCAAAGCTAATTGTTTCTGAAGTGATGTTTAAACCAGCGTCGGCACTAGGCAAGAGCTCCTGGCTTGTGGCCAGCACCTTGTAACGCATATTAGCGCAGATGAGGAGTTCTCAAAAGTTAGAGGGAGAGGGAGAATGTGCGTTTCCAGTGCTTACCCTGCATTTGTTTGCATCCTCCTCCTTGCTGAGATCAGAGGAATACCTGTGTAGTGCTGCTTTAACATGATTTCTGCTGAACCTCAGAATAGGTTCTGGTATTTTTTTTAGGTGGACTGCCAGCTGCTGATCTCGCTGTTGACAGTAAAAGCAGATATGTTCCTTGCTCACTGCCATTAGCAATGACCATGACCCTTCACACCAAAACCTCTGGAGTTACCCTGCTGCACCAGATTCAAGGCACTGAACTGGAGACACTGAGCAGACCTCAGCTGAAGATTCCCCTGGAAAGATCACTCAGCGACATGTATGTGGAGAGCAACAAGACAGGAGTTTTTAACTACCCAGAAGGGGCCACTTACGATTTTGGTACTACTGCTCCAGTGTACGGCTCTACTACGCTCAGTTATGCCCCTACTTCAGAATCTTTTGGGTCCAGCAGCCTGGCAGGATTTCACTCACTGAACAATGTCCCACCAAGCCCTGTGGTGTTCTTGCAAACGGCACCCCAGCTCTCACCCTTCATCCATCATCACAGCCAACAGGTACCCTACTACCTTGAAAATGAACAGGGCAGCTTCGGGATGAGGGAAGCTGGTCCTCCAGCCTTCTACAGGTAAGTGCTATGGATGATTTCTCTTTCATCTTTAAGCAGATATGCTGAGAAAAATAGAATGTTGCAATATGTGCCCTCGGCTTTGCTTTTTGTGTAAAAGACCATGTAATCTCACGGAATTGTCCACGATATCTAGACCATAAAAATAGCAGAGGATAAAACAGAACTGTAACTTACAGCTTACTGTGCCTGTAAGCTGCAAATTTTGAAAACTGTATATAAATGAGAGACGAATTAAATCATGAATGGAAATGCTGGAAAACATGAAAATGTAATTGATTAAGGAGTGGCAAACAATCTCCCTGTTGCAATATATTAGAATTACTGTCTAAAAGTATACTAAAAAGACTTCCACCATCAGATGTTTTCATATGCGAGCCGTTGTTTGTTCAGCTCTTAGCTGCTAGTAAGAGTATTTTCCTCCTCTGACTTCCTTTACAGTATAAGTGGGTTATATAGAAAGTCGTTCAGACACACAGTATCCTTCCTAATCAAACTGTTAGAGCTGACTCAGTGACAGTATCTCAGTCAGCAACCACCTCTGTGAGCTATATGCCTAATAACTTGTATTTTTCATTGGAAGTTGATATATATCAAGCAGAAATCTGATATGCTGCATTTGAAATAAAAGGGTATTTTTCTTTATCTTATTTTATTTATTTTACTTTTATTCTTAGATTGAAGGGTTTTAATATTATTGTCAATTGTGAAAACATTTACTTAATTTCTGAAATATGTGGGAGTAATTAATAGAGTTGTAGCTTCCAAGAAAATATAGTCAAACACATCAATACTCACAATGTTAATGTTTGTGCAGTGTTAATAGCGTAATTTTACATCATCATATTATAATGGGCTTCACTGAGTCAGAGTGAACAGTTAGATATATTTATATATATATTTTCTAATTGATGTTTGTATCTGTTTATTTGGGAGATACAAGTAATTTTGCTACACATGGAGTGACTCTAAGTAAATAAAAACAAATTACTCTTTCCTTGTTGAGAATCAGACTCGGTCAGACTTATTTGCACAAGATAGTTTGTTGCTGGGAACAGCACTGTATCTTCTTAAAAATAGTCTAAATCAGCCGGAGTGAGAATCTGGTAGCAGAATATGGTCCAAAAAAACAGATTATGGTTGCACTTTTTGCAAATGATTAATCAGTTTTGGAGATCAATTGAAATAAAAACTAGTGAAAAGATAATGGTTATGCCAGGCACTCCAATAAAGTGATCTGTTAACTGAGTTGATTCAAATAATATGTATCTTACTGCAATCGAATGCAGTTCCTCTAGGAAAAATGAATACATATCAGAGCATAAAGATCTTGATTGATTAACTGATTTCAGGGTAAAAGTGCACTTTGCACTACATTACTTTTTTTTTTTTTTTTTTTTTTTTTTTTTTTTTTGTAGAAAGCATGTAAGGGACCTGAGATGTGTAAACAGTGGAGCAGTGAGTTTGTGAAGCTGAAATACACAGGCAGGAAATGTACTATAGTCAGGGTGATTTACTTAAGGAGAGAGAAAAACAAGAATTGTCTGGAAATAAAAGTTGAACTGTGGAAATGAAATTCTTTCATTTTTAAATAGTGAATTGAGGTGAGACACTTCAAAATAAAACTAGCATACTTTTTAGTAGTGAAGTTTAGCTATTGGAGCAAACATGTAAGGGCAGTGATGGATTCCCTATTTACTGATATTTCTGATCAAGGTTGACTATGTCCTTTGAAGATGTGTTTTATCCGTACACAACTGATGGGGCTTAAAGCTGCAGTAATTAAGTGAATTTATGATCTTGGATGTGCAGGTGGTTTATCTGTATACAAGGTTATACAACAGATTTAATGGCCCCTTCCAGCCATAATTCTGTAAGGCACATTTGATATGTTAATAGGAAATGTGTATCAAAGTCCTTGCTATGATTATCTTTTGTTAACAGGCGTACTACTGTTGGAATTAAATTGATAAATCATTGCTTTTTTCTTCATTTCAGCAAGACTGTGTTTAGAAAGTTATTGTCTTGACAACATTAAATTTTAGGTCTTTATTCTTGTACTTTGGCACAAATCCAATCACAAATAGTCTGCTAGAAATAATTTGAATAGGCGTTCAGTGTCTGGGAAATATTTAAATACCTAACCATGGGGTATAAAAGTAAGCTCTTTTAAAAATATTTAAATACATGAATTTCCAATTTACTTCATTTGGCTAATCGCATTGTCTTCACTTGGATTCTGGAAAAAAAGAAAGCATGGGGCAGTATAATCTGTCAATAAATAGAGATGCTGGAGATTGGAAGATGTCTAACTACTAAAATGGTGAACTTCTGGAGCAACCTACCAGAAGGAGTGGTAAATGCAAAACAGTCTCAAACTAGTCCTAGCAAAATTCAAAATCTATCATGATCAATTTATGATATGGTTACTTGCAGCTATAGCAAGTAGTGTAACTTAAGACTCCAAAGGACCCTTCAGGAATTCTTATTCACCATTTCTGTGTAACAGTTGTGCTGTTTAGCTCACCATACTGGGATGTTTGCATTGTTTTAAATAACCCTGTTATATGATGGATTTGGGATGCAAATAGTGCATTCTGTGATATAAGTTACTAGGACAATAAATATTCATTGTAGGTAAGAGCTGAAATAATATTTTGTTAGTACTTGGATCAAATGTTCAAAATATTCAGTCACAAGACTACCACATGTAGTGAAGAAAATATAAGGTAATTTGATTTTGTTACTAAATATTCAAAATCATGCTGACGTGTATTAATTGACACGTATTCATTCAGAAGTTATATATATATTTTTTTTTCTTTTAAATTGTGTTTCCATTTTAAATGACTTTGTTATTACAAGATAATGACAGACTCATATGTCTAGCTGAAGAATATAACAGTACATAGAGAAAAGAACAAATGTTGTGAAGAATACAAATAAGTAAATAAATCTCCTTTTTCCTGTAGTTTCTAAATCATGGGTCATCAGAATTTGAGAAAAGAGACTGGGCTTAATTAATTCATATTGTGCTGTTTTGAACTTGACCCCTTTTTTGTCTGAACTTGTGGCTTGTTTTTATAGGGAGCCAAACTAAAATACCTTTCCCTTATCTTACAGTGTCAGTATCTTTCAGTAAGGGACAGAAGGCATAACACTACTTATGTTTTTGATTCTCTTTGAATTTACATATGTTTTATTTTTTCTGTCACTGTTTTTAGCAGTGTTTCTTATCAAAGGCTGGCTATTAGTTTATTAATACAGGAAATCATTTGTTTATGGATACTATAGTAAACTTTTTGAAATATTTCTTTTGTTCCTAACTAATAAATGTATATTCTGGTCAGATTACTTCCTTATCTTTTTTTTTTTTTTTTTTTGTCAGGTTTTTTGGTCATTCAGGGGAAAAAACAAGAAGCCATTCAGTATCTAATTTACCTCACTAAATTCTTATAAAAAACAGCAAAGATAAATCCTTTTTCTTCTTCCAGTGTGTGATGTTACAGTGTTATCCCACTGCAAGTGCACTCCTCAAACCTGAAGTAAAATCATGCCTGTATTTCACGCTCTCTGTAACCTACATTTGGTGCTGCTTCCAAGTTTGAGCAAAACCCATGTAAAAAGAGACAGCCCCTACCAGCTACCTCATGAGAGAATTGTCTTTTTGTTTGTAGTGATTGACAGAGACAGGGCATATCAGCATATAAAAAATATCAGATGAAAAATCATTCATTACTCCCTCTAGTACCTCAGGCTCTGGAATTAGATTAATATAATAAAGTATTTATTTAGCTTTACTGCAATGTATTTATCATACTGAAATTGATACTGAATTACTATAAACATGTTGGGCTGATCGGTATGATCACAGCTTTAACTTTTAATGCTTTCTAGAATGGAGAAAGATTACAAATGTAGATTGAATCCTCTTCTGTAATTTATAAATCCAGTTTGAACAACAATGTTACTTAATCTAATGTTTTCTTTCTTTCTTTTTTTTTTTTTTTAATGTTGTCTAATTCATTATGAGTCTTTGTAGCTGCTCATGTTGAGTTCTCATTAAAGAGGGTTCCAAATTCTAAAATTGAAAGAATGTTAGAATAAATCTTTTTTTTTTTTTTTAATGCTGTATGAGGTTTTCCATAACATGAAAGAATACTATGTATTGTGAAGTTTTTTGGGTTCTTGTTGTTGTTTTTCTCTACAGCATGAATCCATTCTCAGGTTATCTCTAAGCATCAGTGTATGACATTTGACCCCAGTTTGTTGAATACTCAGTGTTCTTGTTTTCAGAGCTTGTCCTGTTATACCTGTTAATTTTACAGCACTAGATGCCTGTAACGAAAAAAATAGGAAAATGTGAAGTTACTCTTCCTCATGGAAGTGTTGTGAAGACAAACCTGTTAAAGGTTCTGAGGTACTTACACATCAGTCATGAAGGACTCATGCAAATTTACTGCATTTGCAACTCTCGTTCGATAATATGTTGATGCCATTTGAAGGGCTGTAAGGTTAGAGGGGGCTGGTAGATATGACACAGGACCTACAACTTCCTGGAGTAGCAGGTAGGTGTCAGTGAAAATGATCACCTAGGACACCTCAAATATCATGTGACATGGACAGCAGCATCAAACCTTGACATGGACTCCCTTAGTCTATGAAACCACAGAGAGACAGAGGCACTGTAAGCACACACATTATCCCTTTCAAAGATACATAATTAAAATAGACCAGATGTATCAGGGCCTACCTAAAAGTGTGAGTTTTTCTTTCTGTATAATAAAAGATGGCTAAAGAGACTGATTCTGATGTAGGTATCTTTTGAACGGACAAGGAGGTAGACACATAGTGGTGTTCAGAGCTATATGAAATAAATCCCACCATTATGTTTCCTTTTTTTAAGGAGTCAAAGATGTCAACATCTATAATGGCCCTTCAGATAGACACTGCACTATATTCCTTGAGAGAAAGACAGAGAATTGACTCTGTGCTATTGGCCTTGATCACTCTTGCTCTGAGGCTATTGAAACAACAAACACTACTGGCTGTATCTGCTCTGATAGGGAAAGCATTAATTGCTGGCACCAGTTCCTTCAGCAATTGCAAAGTGAACATCAAATGTCAGCATTTCTGATTAGGAAAACAAGAAAGGCTGACCAGAATTAAGACAGCTCTAAACAATGTAAAGTCTTGCAAATGAAATGCATCCACTTCTTCTAATAAACTAAGTAATTTGATATTGTTGATAATGAAACACTAAAACCAATCATAAGCTCCCTGCTCTGTCTGCATGGAATTTTTTTGTTGTCTATACAGGCATCAGAACTGAGATCAGAGCAGAGATGCTGTCCTTCAACATCCTAATTTAAAGCATTTCTTTCATTGCATTAATTTTGAGGGCTGCTTGGAAAATTTGCTAAAAAGAGAGAAGTCAGATCTGGAATTCTACACTATCCCTATGCCTTTCTACACTATCACTATGGCCTTTCCAATGAAATGAAAGAGGACATGGCACATTAGGAATCCTGATCAATGTGACACTGGGCAAAGCAAGGCATTTCAGCTTTTCTGCAAAGTTCAGGTTCCAGTTGCTGAGAGGATTCTTGTACCATTTTACTCAAAATCTTTCTTCCCACCCAAAACAATGAACATGTAAGATACTGCTTGCCAGATTTAACCTACTACATACTTAGAGTTACTGTTCCTCTTCGAGACAGGAAGATCATAAAACAATCTGCAAGATAATCTTCCTTGACAAGGCATAATAATATCAGAATTGGGAGTGATCTGGGAAATTTATTCTAACCTTTTATTAGAACAAGGAAATGTGGTCCTTAGAAAACATGGAGATTAAATATGAATGTCCTAAGCATAAATTATATTTGATAGATGTACATAATAATAACAGTGGTCTTCCAACCAGTGACATTCTTAACCAGTGACACAACCACCAGCATCTTATTCTAAATGAGAAATGACGCCTCTCATATTATTTCCACTCTATGGAATACATTAATAGAAGAAAATAACAGTAAATGTTGAAAGCCAGAAGTAAGTACAAATGTTTCTTAAGCAAGTTGTTGGTGGCTAACCATGAAAAATGTTGCATGCAACCACTTAACATCCAGTGGGTAGAAAATCAGTCTGCAACTACTGTTCAAGAGTATAGTCTGTCTCATATCAGACAACATGGGCGGAACACATTGTGTTCCGTTTCCACATGCTGTTGTCTCACAACACTGCCAACTGTCAAAACTTATATGACCAGGAGCCAGGCAGCTCTATCTATGTTGAGTGGCTGTTGAATGCTATAGGAGAGAGCCTTCCTGTCCCCTTGAGGATGACACACCAGCGAACAGCTAGGCAGCACTGGGTTGCATTTAATGTCCATGCATTTCACTTTCCAGTCATAAGCTATGTGAGCTAGCAGTACATTTTTTCATCTTAATCATCATATACAGATAGGAAACTATTTTAACTAATTTCCTAGGGAAAACCTAGGAAAAAAATAGGGAAAACCTAGGGAAAAATCTTCATTGAAGATTTTTTGGTGTCTCATTGATCTGTGGTGAAAATGTTGTCCAATTCAACTGCAATGACAAAGCAACTAGTTCCAGTCCTTTTTGTTATTTTATTACTGGCTATCATGCAGATCTGTGAAATACTGCTTTGTTCACTACTGTCTGCTTCAGGATTGATTTGTGCTGCTAAGACATGACTATAGAACACTTCCGTGGATGATACAAAGGAGGTGTCTAACCTAGGAAGAAAACAGAAAGGACATTTACTCCAACACAGGAAAAGTCTCACTCCATAGTAAATACAAATGGTTAGGAATATATGGTGCAGAGAGTAGCAGCTGCAGAAGCAGCACAGAATTTAGGCCTTAAATCTTAAATAACAAGACTGGGAAACTCAAAATATCTTCTACAGATAGCCTCTGCTGCTGGTTTTACATATAGCCCAGTTAAAATTGGAATATATAATAACTACAGCTTTCTTTTGATTTCCCTTTTCCTTTAATTTTCTGAAATTTAAATGTAATTGCAGTTTGTGAAACAAGATCTATTCGTTTGTAAATCCATGAAACATATTCCAGTTCTTAGAAGTTTACATTTTTTCCTTCTTCAAAGTTGATCTGTAAACAGGTGTAAGCTTAGAAGGTGCTAACTCTAAAAATATATTTTTTAATTTTGAAGACAAGTACTATAAAATCTGTTCTTTGGCAAAACTAAAATGTCATATAATACCTTACCATCTGTATTTACAGTTCATAAGTCTAGTAAGCATTCTTACTTAAAACATTTGTTGTGCTGAGCTATCTTGATCAAACAGTATCTCTAGTTACTACTTAGTTGCTTATATCAGCTGTTTTCTAAAGAAAACTAATTCATGTAAGTGTTCGCTGTTTTGGTTATTAGTTACACCTTGAACTTGAGATGGGATCCTTGTTTCAAATTACGTATCACAGAATCCTTGTACCCAGGAAACTGTAGCAGTGGCAAAGAACACTAAGGCCAAGAGCATGTGCTGGATCTAAGTATCTTTAGGGAGCTAATATGTCAAAGAACAGCTTTGTTTGTTTGCTTCCATTCTGCAGTAAAATGATACTTCTCCTTTAGCCAAACTGATAAACACAAGCAAGGAAAAAGTGTGTATGTTGCCAACATATGAGCCACAGTAACACATTTATTACCTTACAATAGTTTTACATGGTTTGGATTACTTAGAACATGTGGGTTGAAAAATATTTATAGCTTTGTCTTGCCATGCAACATGAAATATAGTCCTAGTTTTCTTCTACTGGGGTATCAATAGGAGATAAATGTATGCAAATCCTGGAAATGGTGTTATGGTGGTTTGGCAAATTCTTAAAAATCCCAGAGCAGCCCAATTAGAGGCATGGAGTATGGTGGAGAGATAGAAAACTATATAAAATAACTTAATTGAATGTTCTAATGGTAACAATATGAGAACCAGTGCAATTGTAAAAGGCATATATTAAGAACACCTTCAAGGCATATTGCAGCTTAAGAATTTAAATATTGCTAAAGCAGGTTGCACATTGGTAAGTTAAATTACTATTACTACTTCTTGATCCAAGGAATAAAATTAACAAATAAAGAGGAAAAAAATCTGATTCTACAGATAATTTTTTAAACACCACAGAGCAAAACTACATTTTACTTTCTAGTAGATTTAGTAATGTTGCTTATTATTAGGTCTACCTAGTTACTCTCTTTTCTGGTTACTTACACTGCCCAGCTTCGACTTACATTTTCAGTGTTGGATGATTATCTCTCTCTCTCTTTTAAAAGTGTTTTGACAAAATCAACAAAAAGCAAGCAAACAAAAACCTTACCTTTTTAAGTATCAGGTAGGGGAAAGAAAATTTACTGTGAGATGAGAATCAAAGAGTAATATAAGCTTGAAGGGTCCCCTGAAGATTACCTGGCCAACAGCCTGCTCAAAGCAGGGTTAACATCAAAGCTAGATCAGGTTGCTCTCACCCCTACCCAGTTGTGTTTTGAATATATCCAGAAATAAAGATTTCACATCCAAACAGGGAAACCTGTTAGAGTGCTGAACCACTCTCACTGTTTCCTAATGTCCAGTCAAAATTTTCTTCTTAAAACTTGTGCAGTTTGTCTCTTTTCCTTCTCCTTCTTGGAGCTTGGTTCCATCTCCTTTATGCATACAGTTGAAGACAGCAGTATAGTCTTCTAGGACTATACAAATTCAGTTCTCTCAGCATCTCCTCATATGCTGATATGGTTTCTCTTCTGTTTTTAGTGTCTTGTTGCTTTATTTGTATTAGTTCTAAAGAGTTTGGCAAAAGTGACACCAGTAAAATGTGGTCAAAAACTAAGCTTAAAAGATTGGAAGAGGAGTAAGTAAAAGAGGTCTCTTTGATGAACAGAATGGGGCCAGTGAAACAACCAAGTGGAGCTGGTAAGGTGAAAACTTTGAATCTCTGGTAAGGATGCTGTAGCAAGCTGTTGTGAACTGGCAGACAAAACAAGGACATAATAATGAGGGAGAGGCCTAGTAGGAGAAAGCAGATATTGTTTAAGGACTTTATTTATGCATCTTATCCATCCCTGGTGGTCTAATGATTAGGATTAAGTGCTCTCACCGCTGTAGCCCGGGTTCGATTCCTGGTCAGGGAAGAGTTTTTTTGATGGGCAGAGGCCAATGGGATGAGGTTCAACATGGCTAAGTACCGGGTCTTGCACTCAAGTTGTGCCAGGGGAGGTTTAGGTTGGAAATTAGGAGACATTTCTTCTCAGAAAAAGCTGTCAGGCATTGGAGTGGGCTGCTCAGGGAGGTGGTGGAATCACTGTCCCTGGGGGTGTTCAAGGAAAGGTTGGACATGGTGCTTAGGGACATGGTAGGGGGGTGGTTGGACCAGATGATCTTGGTCTTTTCCAACCTTAGTGATTCTGTGACCTGGAAGAGTTTGGGAAGGACCAGAAAAGTCAAGTAGAAGGAGAAATTACACAGTGGGTTGGAGAAAAAGGGTGGAATTTCAAGGTACTCGGGGACTGAGACCAGAAGTGGGGCCAACAGAATTGAAACAGAACAAGTATATATTACAGAGCATGGGGCAAATAAGGCCAAGAGGGAGAAACAGGAGGTATGGATCTGGGGCTGTGTAGAACAACATTCCTGTACTGGGTCTGGCTGGGTTGTTAACTTTCCATGCAGCAGCCCATACAGTGCTGTCCTCTGCACTTGTAGCTAGAACAGCAGTGGTATCACACCAGCGTTGTGTCTGCTGCTGAGCATTGCTGACACAGCATCAGGACTCTCTCTAACCCTCCTAGAGGGTGGGCAAAAAAGTGAGAAAAGAAACATCACCAGGACAGCTTACCTAAACCAACCGAGTCACACTGAGCAATAAAAGGTGGAAACAGGAAGAAGAGGGGATGGGTGGGCTCTCATTGTGAAAACGTCAGTCCTCCAAACACCGGCTACATGTGTTGAGGCCCTACTTCAAGGATGTGGTCAAGCATCACTCACTTGTGGGAAGTAGAGAGTAATTTCTTTCCTCTGCACTTCCACATAGCCTTTATTTCTTTTTCCCTTCCCTTCCCTTCCCTTCCCTTCCCTTCCCTTCCCTTCCCTTCCCTTCCCTTCCCTTCCCTTCCCTTCCCTTCCCTTCCCTTCCCTTCCCTTCCCTTCCCTTCCCTTCCCTTCCCTTCCCTTCCCTTCCCTTCCCTTCCCTTCCCTTCCCTTCCCTTCCCTTCCCTTCCCTTCCCTTCCCTTCCCTTCCCTTCCCTTCCCTTCCCTTTTCCCCTCCCTTTTCCCCTCCCTTTTCCCCTCCCTTTCCCCCTCCCTCTCCCCCTCCCTCTCCCCCTCCCTCTCCCCCTCCCTCTCCCCCTCCCTTGCCTTGCCTTGCCTTCCTTTCCCCCTCCCTTTCCTTTCCCCCTCCTTTTTTTTTCCCTTTAGTTAAATTGCTTAGTTAATAATAATCTTTCCATAATAATTATTATTTTTTCCCTTTAATTAAATTATTCTTATCTCTACCCATGAGTTGTTCTTTACTTCTTCCCCTCCTCATTTAAGGAGGGGGAGTGAGAGAGTGGTTGTGGCGTTTAGCCACCTAGCACAGTAAAACCACCACAATTCCTCACAACACGTGTGTGATATTTTTGCTTTTCATTCATGTTCAATACAGATTTGCCTAGAAAGTAACTGAATTAGCCCAGCTGGTGGTTCTTCTGGTAGCCCATGTGGCAGAGGTCAGTGCTGTTGATATGATCTTCCATCACTCCTTAAATAAGTCCTCTGCCACTGAGATGACTCCACAAGATCTTGCTTTGGGTGTTGATGGTTTACTTTCTTTAAAGCCTTGTAATTTCTCATGTACACCGAGAAAATATAATCAAGTAATGGCAGAACAGGACTCCAGCCTTCAAAAAGTTGAGATGTACCAGAACTAAATTTGCTTGCATATATCTTTCTCTCTGTCTAATTTCGTAACGTGAAATATCACTGCTTTACCACACAGAAGCCTTATGAATAAACATTCACTGGTGTCTGTGAAGTACCTTGTTGTTGTAATGAAGAGTCTATTGAAAATTACATGTGGAATGTCAGTAAGACTGTTTTCTGAGCAGGCTTGAATAAGTAAGACAAGAGGCTACATATGAATAAGGGTGAAAACATGCAAAAGATGAGTAGGTGCTCAGTCATTGAGTATGATTTTGGAAACTAATGATATTACTAACCAGTGTTTGAAATTGAACAAAAACAATGTTTCACAGACTTGTTAATCATGCATACCTGGTGTTTTTCTTGGGAAAAACAAAACAAAGAGGCATGGATATATTTCCTTTTCAGTCCTTACATGGAAATGTACACGTATGTTCATTTACTTTGCTTTCATTTAATAGGCAGATAAGGGATGACTGCATAGAAACAAAGAATTAATGCACTATTTGAGATATGACCCGTGCTCTCTTACTTAGGATGAAGGATTTTCCTGGTTTCATTTCAGCAAAGCACTGAAAGACTTACTCTTCAGAAGAAATGTGTTTCAGTACAAAAGCCAATCCATGAAAAATATTAATTGCTCTCTGTACCTCTCTTTTTGAAAGCATTTAAGAAAATTACTAGGGCCAAGAGTGTATTTTCAAAAATAACTAAAACATTGCTGAACATCTAGCACCAGCTTGTTTTTTATTCATTGAATGGCAACATTAGGTACTAATAGCTTCAAGCTGTTTTCATGTATGACCCATTTTCTGACTCATACATGCCTCGTTTCCTCTCTATCTAATTCACTTTATTGTCAACAAATGTTGATATGTGTGGAAATGGCAAGCAACCTGAAAGTGGTATTGCTTAAGAGGCTGGCCTCACATCTCTGCTCTCCCTCCAAGTTGTTCCAGAACTAAAACCTGGGAGAGTTGAGCAAAATGTGTTGTCTTGATTATGACAGGACACATATAGTGAGAAATAAGTGAGGACAGGTCTCCAGCAACTCAGGATCATGACTTTTGCCAAGAGCCATGTTTAAGTCACATAGCAACCTAAAATGAATAGAAACTGGAGGTGGTAGACAGGTAGACCTGTCACCATATTATTTGGGAAAAATCTCCTTGTCCCAGAGAAAATACAAGGTCTGCATCTGCCTTTTCGATCCTTTTACGATGACATCAATGGACTTTTTTTTTTTTTTTTTTTTTTTAAAGATATGGCCTGTGTCATATGGCCAATTTTGAATCCAAGATTAAGAATCAGAGATTTCATTGTAGCTTTAACTGTCTGAGCATGAGAGATATTCAAGACTGCTTTTGTGAGAAGTGAGACTCCTAGAAAATGTATAATTCTAGAAATATGTTAGTCCAAAATATTCCAAACCGAAATAAAAAAAAAGAAATTTAGATCTATTGAAAATAAAGTTGAAGATCTCAGTCCTTAGTAAATGAAATCACTAGCTCTATTCTACATCTCAGTCATCTCAGCATAGCTGAGGAATAGGGGTTTATATACTATATATCATGAATTATTACATGGAAATCAATAGAGAAATGTTTACAACAGGTATTTCTGCAACACGGAGATGTACAGAATATGCCATCCAGGATTTTTTGTCTGTGTTATGCTATATGCTAAAATTGTCATGTGAAACAATCAATTGAAGAGCTACTTTTATTCCTTAGGTATCTACTTTGGTACTATCAGCACTCTCAATCTCTTTTATCTTCCCGTTTAACCCTTGGATATTCTGAGGACATGAGATGCTATGTTTCTATCATTAGACATGTACATAGCTGCTGTGTGGAACGAACAGTCTTACACAAGGTGATGTAGTAAAAATCAATTTATATTTGCAATCAGAGGATCTGACATCACTTTGAAGTTTTTTACAGATTCAGATACACACAAAATCAGATTGATATTAGGTTAGCTTCAGTCTAATACTGAACTGAATTAACACTACTAGAAAAGAGCAATTTCTATTAAATATGATTTTGCATAATATATAAGCCCATTTCATCTGTATTTTTTACCTAAATTAATTAATGTGAGGTAATTAATAAATTATGAGCATATACTCCATCCATAACAAGAGACTGAACTGCTGTAATTCATTAATTTAGCAAGGATACTTTATTATATCCTTGTAGTTACTCTTGAGTATTTTTAAGCAGAATAGATAGATTCTGAAGGACAAAAAAAAAATTGCATTGAAAAAAATCTTGTTGCTAAACTTTAAATAATATTTATTTATTTATTTATTAATAACACCTTAAACTCTTAAGAAAAAAACTGAAGCCAGTTTAATTTCTTGTCTGAGAATATATATCGAGGGTTTTAGCTGAATTCCAACTGATGAGTTCTAACAACTGTCTCCTGTCACCCTAAACTCAACCCAAACCATTTGCTGGAAGTCCCACTGAATATGAATCAATTCTAAACCAAAACCTATGTGCAGGTAGCTATTATTACACTAAGTTCAACTAAGGTTGATGGTCCTTAGTTCTGTATGTATATCTGTTCTGTATGGCAGATTTTGTGCATACTCAGGGGTCTCTACCATATCAGGGGTCAGATGCTCTTTATCTCTCTTCTTCTATGTCTTTTTCTCACCTCCTGACTCACTAGCATGTGCAGCAGCATGCCTCCTTATAAGGCCCATGATGCAGAGCTATGTGTACTTACCTTTTCTTGTGCTTGCTGCTGTGTATACACCTCTGGGATGTCTGCTCAAGAACATGGAACAGAAGCTGAGCTCTTGTGCTAGGAGTGCAAATGGTTTTCCACATTTTATCAGCAAATGAGAACAATAATCAAGAATATGGCTTATGTGCCTTTTTTCTTTTGAATCTTTTTATGCTTTTGAATTTCTTATAGAGATATGCTTTTAAAATATTTTGAATATAGAGACCATTTGTAAATGAAACTTTAATTTTGGTCATCTTTGCACCACATTAAGCCAAGATGAGAGCTTGGGGTTGTGTTGTAACCTGTTGCTCATTCAGGTCATTTTCTAGAACGTTAACATCTGGAATCTGAGGTCTTGAAAACTTTTGGGACTAATTTGGTCAGAAGAAATGCAAAATCTGTTAGGCTGTTTTAAAGGCAGGTGACTTATAGCTGTTGGCTGCTGCTCAGTCCCAACACCACAAGTGGTTGAGTGTCTGTGATCAGATCCTGTGTGCCTTCCCAGCGTAGAGGTGAGGAGGGAAGTAGTGCAGTCAGCCTTTCTCTAGCCTCAGCAAAACTGTGAGCTGTGGCTTTCCAGATGAGGTTTGTGCTGGCTGATGGTTGGTTAATAGGTTTGCTATGCCAAGCTTAGTGCAACATACACTCCAACATTCAGCTATATGCAACATACATGATGTGAATATTCTGGTTAAAAATGAGTAAACAGATTTTTTATATATTTATTATTACTATTTGTTTGCATAGGTAGCTATGTGAGAATACTATGGAACAAATAGAAGTTGAAGTTGAAACCTGTTTTTTTGTTTGTTTGTTTTTTACTTTTTTTTTTCTTTTCTTCTTTTATTTATAAGAAGCATGCATATTTGGGAAAAAAGATCAGTAGGTGTTCCTTGTGTCTAGTACACTGCTATTATGTGTCTCCCTTATGAGCAGCTAATAATATGTTTATAAATGTCACAACAAATCTGACTGCTGTGCTGCTGTGTCCATAATATTGTACATTTAATTCTACATGCATTTGTCTATCTAATAGACTTTTTCCTTCCTTTGTAATTTATAGGGCAGGGAGCAATTACTGTCTACCAACAATAAAAAGTGGGAAGATTAATGAGGTGCTATGTTGTGGCACCTCTGAGGTATTTGCGCTTATTCTCTGCTACTATGAGGAATAAGAAATAACACAAACAGATGGCATGTATTTACCAAACAAAATGCAACTTCTTATTGTCTTGCAAAGAAATTATCACCAACACAAAAGGCAATAGTATGGATTTCTCACAGGTTTGATTTCTCACACACTGATGCATGTTACCCAAAATATGACAGCTGGCAGTTTTGCAAACACATATTATGTGCAGTTGGCTACATATGTTCTACATTTCATAAGCCATATGTTCTTTGCTTACTATTGATTGAACAGTCAGTTTATGCAAATATATCTATGGAAATAAGCTCAATTAATAAATTAGCTACTTTTGGTTAATTTAGATAATGTAGGTATGTAAAAAAATCTATATATACTATTCAATTATCAGTGATAATTGAGACAACCATACACAGAGTAAAAGAGATCAGGTCTGCAATCTGCATGCAGGAAAGGAAAGATACAGAGGCATGAGGGAAAGAACACAGTCAGTTTTTTTCAATCCACTATTTCAATATTTCATGCTGTCATAATATAATCATTAGTATGTTCTAATTGAAAACTGTCACTAGAAGGGACTTTCCCCTGTCACATTTCTGATCATGATTCCCCTGAGGAGCAAGCCAATATGACCACACAGTTGGGCCCCTTCTCTCTTCACCCTGCATTTTTTGGCCTCCTTTCTTGGCTCAGGTTTTATGACTGTGTTGAATAGGATTGATTTGCTTTTAGTGTCTGTGGCCAGAAATGGAGGGAGAGCAAGACTATCCAGTTTGACAGCAGTTTACAGTTACTGCTTCTTGAATGTAAAATTAAATGACAGCCTTTACAGCCCTTAACACCAAATTTTCAGAAGTGGTTCCTAGGGAATACTTAGAGGCATTCTGAATACTTAACAACTATCCTTGAAGGGAAGGAGAGCTGTAGGATCTAAGAAATCTGAAATCACATTAAAAAACGGTTTGGTGGGGGTGTCTCAAATTGTATCCTTTATATGACAATATGTTCAAGATTTTTTCTTATTAATTTTATTTTCTTATTTTTATACTTTCAGCTGTATTTCTAGAACATGTAAATTTCTGTTTCCAGAGATCCTCTATGACAAATGTGTTAGAGAAGTTTTATGTTTTATTTCATTGAGGGTCAACATGGCCTGGCCTTACGGCCCTGTTGCACACATGTAACAACTAGGCCTTGCTAGCACACTCGTAACTACTATGCTATACATGTCTCTGCCAGGCTTCAGTGCTCTGTTTCGAAGTCCAATCTGTTTACCACATGATTTACTGTTCATTAATTTTCAAAGAATGAATTGGCATGCAGAGTTGAATTCAGCACTTCCCAGAGGACTAGTATGATTCAAGTACCTCAGCTGGGGCAGTGTTTCCTTTCAAGCTTCCCCAATTCTGTGCGGCATCATTCTTCTGTGCATCCATTCTTCCTCCACGTTGAATGAAAGGACAAACTGCTTCTTCCCCTACTAGGGTCCAGACCTCTTGACAAAATTTGTTACTTATTCTTCTTAATTACGGAAGTAGGCTATGTAACAAGCTAGAAGGTATTGGTATTTTGTTAGCCTGATAGCTCAGCTTTGTAGGTGGGATACAGCCCTTGTATGCAATGGTTGGTAGGTACGACATGTTTTCAGACTGGTTGTTTGTTTGCCTTCTGTCAGGCTTCTGTCACTTGTCCTGTGATTGGTAGTACTCAACCATATGCAGATCATCCACTTTTGTCCCATCTGTTATACTTGTTATGCTTTCAAGCATCCAAGAGATTAGTCATATTTGAATTTCTGGGAAACATATTGTTTGCACAGGACCATCAGCTAGGACTGATGCCTCTGTCTTTTTGATTGTCAGGCCAGTATTGCACCACAAGATGCATTTTTTCATTCCTGTGCTGGCTTTCATCTGCTACTCATGTTGCAGGCTAGCCATGGTCTGCAAGTCGGTCAGTCTGCTCCTATGACTAGGATCATACAGCTCCCATATACAAATAATTTGTTTTGGTGAAACTGGCTTAAGCACAAATGGGTCTGTATATTTAGGAATTATTTTTACTTTCACTGGGAACTAGATTGTGCACCATTAGAGTGCACAAAGAATACAGGGGGAGGGTTCCTAGTTTTTGTTTTATTTATTTATTTCTATAGTATCATTTTATCACTGAATGGTTTGGGTTGGAAGGGATTTTAAAGACCGTCCAGTTCCACCATCCCCCACCATGGGCAGGGACACTTCCAACTAGATTGGGTTGATCAAAATCCATCCTGGCCCTCATCACCTCTAGGGATGGGTCATCCACAACGTCTCTGGGCAACTTGTTCCAGTGCTTCACAGCCCTCTGAGTAAAGAATTTTCTCCTAACATCTAATCTAAATCTCCTGTCTTTTAGTTTAAAACTGTTTCGCTTGTCCTATGATTATCTGTTTGTGTAAAAAGTTGCTCTCCAGCAACTTGGGCACAAACATGGATCTGTGGATAAACCATGTCTTCTGGAGTAAATACAGAAGCATTTTTACATGTAGGTGTCAGCTATGCCTTTTGTGTAGATTTTTCCAAAGTGGCCCAGCAGCTTTCTTGCTGCCTATGCCATGTCATCGTGAGGCTTGGGACCTCTGCTTAGTCTTTTTCCTTTATTCTTGATAGTAGCTGGTACCAGATGTTGTAGATGGCTTGGTTGGTAAGCTCTTCCTCAATGCTTTACATCAGTTAGTTCAAGAGATCTGCATATACTTTGAAGAACTTAAAAACACTACTTCAGGTAGTCCTTTATTTTATCTTCCTGAGGTTTAATTTCCTGTCGCCCAGAGCCCTCTGATTTCTTTATTAGGCTCATATGTTGCTAAAACATTGTTTAATTTCAGAAGTTCATTTGCAAATTAAGTGTACACCTTAAAGTTATATTCTGAGTTTAAAACGTCATTTTAAGAAAAACTGGTATTTGAGATGATAGGAATTTAGACTGGAATTTTAAAACAGTGTTATCTGAATTGTAATGTGTTATACAATCTGCATTCTTATTTGACATATCAGTTTTGAAGTTGTTGTGATAGAGAACTTTTATATCCTTCAAATGTTTTTCTCTAAAAATATCCCATTTAATGTTGTCATAGAAAGATTATTACAGGAATTTAAAGAAGGTCTGGGTAATTGGCTAAACTACAGTGTAATTGTGTGCATCTGAAATATTTGGAAAAAAGGCTTGCCCAAGAATAAAAAGAACACATGAGCCCATGAAATCCCTATAAAGGCATGGTAAAGGAAGATTTATGATTGATTCTTGTGTTTTTGCTGGCATTTAGCTTTGAAATAGTCTGGAGGTAAGTGTAGGAATCTGACAGAATTTCCTGAAACACTCTTTTCTGATCTATTAAGTGCATTTAACTTTTTCTCTTCAGATGCTAGGATTGTGGTAGTTTATTTAAACATTAGAAAGGAAACAAAAAATGAGTGTAGCGAATGAGTAATTCTGAAGAAAGTTTGCTTAGGAACAGTGAAACTCAGAGAAAAGATTTGTTTTGGATGATGTGTTATTTTTATATTAGAGGCTGCACTTCAGCTTTTTCTTAAAAGCCATATTTTAATTATAAGAATTATATAAGAAATGTAGTATTACAAGTTTTCAGCTTAGTCTGTGAGGCTTGGCATGATTGTAATGGAGACAAAGGAGACCAGATATTTCTAGATGTGTGAAAGCAGCAGAAGATAAACTCCAGAGATAGTCTGCCGAACCATTTTTTTCCCCCCCGTGCTTCCAGCTTTTCAAACATGTTTTATTCTTCAAATTGTTTACATTAAAGTGAGATGTCCTTTCCCTCTGAGACGTTTTGCCCATCTGACCCTCCACTTTGACATAGTTCTGCACACAGCTGATTACCACACTCAGGCCCCTGTCACTTTTGTCCCCAGAGCCACATCACCACACTACTCAGTATTGCTGCCAGAAAATCAGATCTGTGCAGTGCCCTGAGGCACTCTGCCTGTCAGTAGCTTCTTCATAAAATTTGGCATGCTTTTAGGCAATGGACAAAGGTATTTCCTCAGATTGTGTGACTTTATAAACCAGAGCCTGTGAGGTTGCTTAACTGAATGAAAACGAAAATGTCAGAAACAGTGCCCTGACCAAAGTGACAGGAGGTAGAAATGGGCATAGAAACCCTGAGCAAATTAACTGGTCATTATTTTGAATCCTGGGGATTTAGATCAAAATATATATTTTAAAGGTACTTATTCCTTAACGAGCAGGAGAGTGCTCAGAGATCATAGATTAAAAAGATATACCATACCAATAATTTGCAGAGAATTTAATCCAACAACAACAACAACAGCAAAAAAAGTACCATTCATTTTTAAATAAGCAGATGGTATCTGCCCATTGTTAAAAGTAGCAGAAATATGTATATGGGCCACTTGAAATTGAAGTATGCAAGAGAACGTATTTATAGTGCTGCTTATTGGAATAGAAGGTGAAACATTAAGCATTTCTGAAATTCACTAAGGCCCAGCCTTTATACGAGCACAATAACTGGGGAATTACTGACTAGGGTACGGCAGTAAGATATCTAAGGGTTAGAGAGGATCATAAACTAACTACAAGTCAACAGAGTAGTATGCAGGAAAGGTAAATTTTATTCTGTTAACATCAAAACAGATGAAGAGGTAAATATGCAGTTTTAGGAGAGACTGGCAAAGCTTCTTTCAGAGGCTTTCATGTCCACTCAGATGCAAGTGCAGTCCCTAAGAAAGAGCCAGAAGACGGGAGGATTAGAGAGGAGAATCTGTGGAGAGAAGGCTGGAGGCAGAGATGTGGCAGGAATCCTGGGAAGGGAAGATTTGTATTGAGAGGGCAGTGACCGAGTTGTTCTCCAGGCTAACTGGAAATAGCTGAGGAAAAACGAGCTTAAGTTCCAGCAGAGAGGGTGTAGGCTGCACATTAGGCAGTGAAGCTTCAAACAGACACAGAGGCTTATTCATTGGAAAGGTTGTAAAGACAAGTTAAAATAAGTACCTGTAGGGCAGGTCTAGATATACAGTCTTTTAAGGGATATTCTGTCCCTGATTTACCAAATGCTAATATACAGTGATTGCAGGGTTTGTAATTTCTATATGTCTATTTATGTTTTCACATCTAGACTGCAGTGCAGTTTGACAGCTGGTAGAAACACTGGCATGTGGTTGAAATTGCAAAACTGTCCCTCTCAATGCATCTGTAGATTTATTTATTATTATTATTGGCATATCATATAAATGTCTATTTCCTTTTGAATGTATATTTAATGAAAAGGAATGTTTTGGTGTTTGAAACACCAAAGCATTTTTCTGTCAAAACTTCTAAGAATTTGTATGTCTGCCAAATGAAAGATTTTTTTTTTCCTTGAAAATTGAAAAAGATTAATTTTATTCTCTGAACTTTGCAGAAAGTGGATTTCTTTGCTGATTTCAATAGTTTTCAAATCATAAAAGCATGGTGTTTTTCTTATTTCAGAACTGAAATACTGGGGGGGGGGGGAGAAATATTATGTCATTTATCAAATATTGTGGCTATTATGACATCTCTCAATTGGCTGTTTAAAGATATGGTTTCAGTTGCCATTTATCCTAACAGCAAAGTGTCCCAGTGTACAGAACCCTGGGACTCCAGTGGGACTGGTTACTTTGATGAGGGCTTGCATTGTGAGGTAGTCCCAGTCCAAAGGAGAAAACATGGAAGTACAAATCACATAAGGCAAGGCTGTTTATATAAATTAAATGTCATAGTTTTAAAGGTATTATAAATATATATTTTTTAATTAAAATATTATAATTCTATTTAGACCAACTTGAAATGTCGTCATGGCAGACATTTGTGAAGGGTTTAGAGAGAGACAGAAGAGTGGAAACTTCCAGCCCAGGACACAAGGAAAATAAATAGTAATGAAGGGGGGAAGGAGAGCTTTGCATGAGGAGCCTGTGGGGAGTCTGGGCACAGGAGAAGTAGCCAGGGGAGTCACTCCAGGGACCAGATAAGAGGAATTTGCTCTTTCTGGACAGGAAGGCTGATACTGGAATGAAAAGGCAGAGGTAAGTGTAAGAATGGGAAAAGAGGAGCTGGGTAGATCACGCAAAAGTGTTTGAAAAAGGAACAGCTGCAGAAGGACTAAGCAGACATGGTCACTGGCAGCAATGGCATATGCCTGTGTGCATTTCTATATTTTGCATCATCTAACCTGAAGCAGTGTCGCTATTCACATCTGTTAGGAAATATCACTGACACCCTTCCTCTGCTGCTCAGGTAGTGAGAGTCTTCTCTTGCTATTGCCTCCTGCATTAAGGCAAGTACGCCAGTATGATCCAGACCAGCTATCTGTGACTTTAAACACAAAGCAAAAGGGTATATTTTTTCTTTTTTTTCTCTCAATGTCCTCTTTAGAAGGTGAGAAGCTGCTCATAGAAAAAAAAAATTGCAACATGTATTTTTAATAAGTCCAAATTTAAATGACCTGTGCAAATCTTATTTGATCAGCTTCCACTTTCTGATATGATGATAATTATTATAATGTTCATAATTACAGGATAATCATAAGTGAACGACTACCTCAGTATATGAAAAAGATCAACTCTGGAATGTATCATAATTATGTAGTGAAATATGTCACTGTTTGTAAATTCTCTACTCCTTTCTCACAAGTACCAGTAACTAAAAAAAAGGAATGAGACAAAAATTCCAACTATTATTATGTGAAGGCAGCTGATTGATGGCCTGAAGAACTGAATTCTTTGCCTAACTCTGCCACAAATCCTTCTGTGAAGTTTAGAAATATTTTGAATCAAATTCTTCACAAGTAGTCTTATGTTGTATTGTAATTTTCTTTGTGCTGAATGGAAGTCCTACAGTCTGATTTATGTAAGTGTTAAACATTTACCCTTGCAGCTGCAGACAAGGGAAGTAGCACTTTGAACATATAAAATGCTATTTAATGGTGGGTACTTAAAATCTCAGGTTTGCATACGACTCTGTATATACTTTTGACCTTAATCTCTCTCAGCCTCATTTTTCATCCTTTCAACTCACACAAGTATTGAAAAAAGTACATTCATTAGCAGTTGTCAAACACTCAAATGCTACAGTGGCATGGAAATACTGGAAAGAAATTAATTCTGATGTCATAGCTGAATTCAGATAGTGTGCTGATAGTAAGGCACCAGACACTGAGTGGCTAGGAAAAAAAACAAAGGCAGAATAACTGCTCATTTAATAAATACTCTCTCTTCTGGGCACTGATGAATTATTGCCCCATGAAAAGTATGTTCATATATTTAAAGATAATATACATACGTACAGGAGAGATAAATTAAGGTTTCAGTTGGGTATGCAAGGTGGAGTTCAGCTATATGCTATACTTAAAATTCGAAACTTCCTTGAATATATATTGCCTTAAAACATGTGTGGGGTTGTTTCTGCAGTCAGCTTATGTACAGCAAGAAATTATTAGCATTCCATTTATAAGAAAAAAAACAAACAAACAAACAAACAAACAAAAAAAAAAAAAAAAAAAACCATCAATCAGAAAATTGTCAATGTTTCAGGACTGTTTGAGTTCTGGACTGCTCTGTGACATACAGCTACAACACCACTCTTCATTAGCTTTCATTCACTAATGAAAATGACCCTGTGAGTTTTAGTTAAGATTCCAACAGCACTGAGAAATAGAGTGAAACAGAACTAATTTCTCAGTATTTACAAGATCTAGATCCATTTTAGCTTATTCCAAAGATTTTGGTTTGGTTTGGTTTGGTAAGAATTCAGATTTCAGACCTGTAGAACAGTCAAGCAGATCAAATGTCTTTCCATTTTAAAGAATCACCCCACCACTACCCCCAAGGAAACTGCCTACATTGTTCAGAAAAATTGGACAAACTTCTCTGTTAGTCAAGGGGATCAATTGCAAAATAGTTAGCTTACATTTCTAAAACATGAAACACCAATCCTGGGAATGAGAATATGGGAAAATTAAATATTGAAAACATCCAAATTCAGATATTAAGCATCTGAATGGGCTCCCTGATTCTGCTATCAACTGAAACTCTGGAAAGTGTGGCTGGAGATGCCACAGACTGCATGGTGACTGTGCATAGGCATGCCTCACTAGATTTTAATGCAGTCTGAAGATATTAGTGGTAGATCTGAGAAAAATAAAATAAAATAAAAAGTGAAGGTTTAAGGATGAAAGGATGCTAAAATTTACTCCGACTTTTGCAAATACCCTTAGATAAATGTAGGATAATTTTTTTCAGACATGAAATCATAAATTCTGACATATCCAAATACAGTATGTCAGTCACTCACTTTAAAATTAATGTGACTTAAGGATGAAGAAAGAGAATTAAACCAATACCAAAGGAAATGTTTAATTTCATTGAATAAGCAGCTTTGATGACCTAAGAAGATATGCTTTTGTTTTCATGTTGAGAGACCTTGTCTGCAACAGTACCATTTGCTGGACAATACCAAACTATTTTCCTGATATTTTAGTTTAGCCATCAAATCAAAGCATTGATTTGCAATCCTTACAGAGACCTGAATTTCGTTCTGATCCTTCTCACTCTATAGCTTATTTTTTTCACCTGAAAACAGAGATATTAACTTGAAGATGATCAGGGAATAATAAGCTGAGGATAATGGAGAAGAAAAGCTTGCAAATATATTAGTTAACTAAACCAGGCTAGGACACAGGCATGGGCATCAACATAACGTCTCTCACCACTTAATATTTTTGCATTCCCCAGGGTGGGGGTTGGCCTGGCTGAATAACCTTCTCCCAGGTTAGAGCTATGGTCATGCATAGCTCAGGTCAGAGCTATGCAGAAGTCTTCCCCCTTGGCAACATAGAAGAAATCATCCTGTTTTGGGGAAGCCATGGACTAGGAATTGGCCAAACATAATCACCGATGGAGGCTCAGACAAAGATTGCTTCTGGTTCTAGGTCCCGTTGCTAGAACCCTACCTCACTGCTGGAACCCATCACATGCCAACAATGGTCTGGTTTGGGGCGACCTTCTGGGGTTCTGTGTAACCTAACATATCCCATGATTCCATCTGTCTGATACTCAACTCCACATGACACCTCTTTTTCTCCTTCTCTCTCTCCCTCTCTCCTACCCCCTTCCCCACCTTACTTCCCCTCCATCTTCAATTTGTATTTAGCAAAATTACAGCCCTAGACATTTGGGGATACTCATTTCAAGCCAACATTTTCATTTGGAAAGCATTTTTTTTTTCCAGATTCATTGGAGCTATTTTCTGAGAGTACAGTTTTGAGGCACTTAATGTGCAATTTTCTCTCTGTGTATTTGGTTGTTCCTACTGCAGTACTTCTCCTTGAAATGTCTTTTAAGTATCTTCAAGCATTTAATTCTTGGTAAATAAACTTTTATAAAAATTTTGCACCATATGGAAATTCACATTCTAAAAGCAAGTTAATTAATTTCATACTGAATAACATAATATTGTTAGAATAAGCCCAGTGTGTGGAAAGCATTGTTCCTGCTAGACCTTGGTTGCATTTGAACTGAGCATTGTTTCTGAGGCTTTTTACACTGGGGATTTCTGTCCATTCTGGTAAGAAAAAAATTAGCATCTGCAGATTAAATTCTCTTGCAGAGAGTAAATTCAGAAAACTAGTCTTTATCAGGGTGTCTTCTTTAACAGCTTAAAAAATGTCCCCTTAAAAACCTCCTCTCCTATGAAATCTCTTGATTTCACAGAAAGCTGGGTTTATGAATAAATTGGGCCTTACCTCACTCTTGGCTGAATTGTGTACTGTGAGTTGGTCTAAATTCATTCTGCCTCCCAGTCAGTGTTACGATGCAAAAAGCAAGTTTACATTACAAAACTTTAGTTGCAACATGTACACGTTGCTTTTACCTTACAGTCAACATGGGGTTAAAGATCTCTTGGCTGCTTTAGAGTCCTGGATGATCAATGAATGTTTAAAGCAGAATTTTGTTTGCAAACAAATTTACTGAAGAGCAGATTAAACGTGACATAGGTGGAAAATAGAAAAATGAGCATGGAAGATCTTGTCCTGCTCTGTAGGTTCCAAAGATCTTTCCATTTTATATATCTGCTGTATTATTACATTTGGAAAAGAGCAGTAAATCATGTGCTCCCTGAGATTTTTTTGCTTTCTAATCTATTCTGTTTTACTGGGGGCATTGGATGGAGAGCTTTATCTTGGGTTTTCTTTCTTTTTTTGATATATGTTTCTCTTTGTTAAAAATAGTTGACAAGAACTTCTGGTCTTTTCTGTTTTTGTTTTTATTGTTTGCATAGATTACAAAGGAAATTATTGAAAAGGTTCTGCTATTGTATTTTGGGAAGGATGGTCTTGCCAAAGTTATTAAAGTTGGGTTGGGTTGTTGCACTATGTTCTCCAGAAAGCTAACCGTTGAAACCTAACTGAAAACTGGATGGAGAGCAGACTGTTATTTTTTGTCAAGACACAGCGTCAGTGGTCTGTGATGTGCACTAGTTAGCAGCTGACTTCCAGATGAAATTTGAGATGTTATTTCGATTTAGTAATCTCTGAGTTATTGGGATCCTTTTTTCCCCAAAGGGTTGCTTCCTCATATCTTCAAATAAGTACTACAGTTGTGATAACACAAAGTCTATTACCACGTCTCATTTCCATGGTTTAAATGGAAACGGGTGGCAAGCTGTTATTTCTGGTGAGGATGGGGCTAGGGGTTTTCTAATTTGCTTTCTGCTGTGGTTCACAAGAGCCTGAACATGATGATTTTGCAAGGCCAGTTTGCCTCAGTGTGGTGCTTGAGTGTCATGGATTTTGCTGGGTGTGGGGGTGTGAAAGCTGGCAAACTCCTTTGGATTTATTTCATTTTGTGAAGATTTGCATCATCAAAAGATTTACACTGGTCTTTCAACGTAACAAGTTTGTGAGGAGAAAGGCAATGCAGGTCTAAGTCAACTATGAAATGCAGGGGTATTATTGGCAGTCGTGAGCAGTGGTATTATTCCCTTGTTTTTCTGTGATCCCTTGCACCACTGATCCTCTGTGTATTTACAGGAAACAAACTGTCTTACATGCCTCTGCCTCTAGATTTCTTCTAAAAATATGGCTCTGATTCTGTGACTGACAGTCTGTGGAGTAGACTACCCTCAGGCAGCATGATAAAATACTACACCTTTTTTGTTTCTGTTTATGCATCTTTTATTTTTTTTTTTTTTTGTATTTTGCAGTTTTTTGGGGGTGAAATTTCTTATCCATTCTAGATAAGAGAAGCACTTTGGTTGTTGTTGTTCCAGGAAAATTTTCAGTCATTTTTTATTATTATTAAATGATATTTGTTAGCCTTGTCTTGATCTGAGTGAAAACAAACAGTTTAAAAAGGTGAGCATTTGAATAATCTGGATGAAGTGATGACTGATATTCTTTGGTATTTCTTTACTCTATTTTGGTTTTACCTGTTGGTTGAAGTGTTTTGTTTTGTATGCAGCTAGGATTGCTTCAGGAAGTGGGTGGTGTTGGAAAGGTACTACATGTCCAGAGAAATGAAGTTGTTTTGGAACTTGAGAATTTCTTCATTTTAGCATTTTAATGTGCTTTTTAAAGTTAATTTAAAAGTTAGACTTTTATTTTTATTTCTTATTCATATGAATGCTATTTTGGGAACCTTGTCTCATGTAACATGCATATTTGTAGCAGTTTTGAAGAAAAGATTCACATTTATGAATATCTATGAGGTAGTCAGTCATGTATAACTACCAGAATAGTTTATTGATGGTAAAATTATACTGACAATTATCTGCCTGCTTGCTCTTTTACTTTAAATTGTAATATTTAAAATATTCTTGTAGTTATACACACCTAAGATATATTTTAAAAAATGTTTCATCTTGGTTAATTTAAAGTTGTACTAAAGGGATGGATTAAGTGATCTAGCTGCAGGCAAGAGGGAATGGGGCAGAGAAAATGAGAAACATCTCTGATTAGTGCTCAGTAGAAAAAAATAGTCAATTAAATGAGGCACTGAGATAAAGCAAATTCAAAAGAAGATTCAGACCTGGAGAAAAATAAGAAAACTATCTAGGTTTGGCAGGTTTGGAAAGGTAATTACATGTACCATATAGGTGTTGCATATATACTGATTTATTAATGATATATTTTTCACATTTTAACATCTTAAATAGGCAATGATTTATTATTGTTATTATTATTATTATTATTATTATTATTATTATTACTACTACTACTATTATTATTATTATTACTACTACTATTATTATTATTATTGTTATTATTATTTCCTGCCTACTTTGGTATACTGTTGTTGTCAGATTCTGAGATTTTCTGGTTTTCCCACATCACTAAAAACCAGGGTTGTGCCACATCAGCATTTCCGAATTTGCAGTTTCTTTCATCTTGCACAGGTCCTAAGGAAAACAAAAAATGTTAAAATGAATTTCCAAAAGTAGCTGGTATGTTAAAGAACTTTTGGTTTTAAAGATGTGGATTTTCTGAATGATGCCAGTAAAAGATTGTGCTGTCTAACATGGCACAGCTGTTTGTTTCTCCAATAACTGTTATTCATGCAAAACTGTTCAATGCAAGTATATCATATTTTGGGACAGAGAGTATATATATACAAAGTTTTCAGAGGATGGCTGGAAGCTCACATGAGATCATATGGGTGGCTTTGTCTGGTATAAAGCTTTCAGGAGACAGACTGTAGCAGGAGGTTTTGGGAAATTTTGCATAGATGAAAGAGAACGGTTTAGTGTAAGAGTCATCAGAAAGCTGTAGGGGAGTATTAGTTTGGAGCAGGAGGTGCTGTTGGTGCCAGATGCCTCAGTTCATCAAAACACAGGAAGTTTTGCTGCACTGAAGAAGGTAATATGGCAAATTTAAGTATATGTGGATAAATTTGAAGTAGAGCCCTGGTTTCCTAGTTCAAAAACATGTTTGAGAAAAGATTGGAACCAAGGGGAGATACTAACTAACATTCATGATAAGTGGGTAATTACTGTAAACAGTAGGATTCTTCATGCTTTAACTGGTATGATATTGTCAGATACAAATGGATTTGTGTCTTGGACAATTTGTAGCGCAGACTCTTACTGCAAAGCATGTCATGTGAGAGCTGTTTACCTTCCAGGAGCAATCTCAGAGATCACTGCTGTTCCTCTTGGTAATTTCACATCCTCTCATCTCACTGTCCTGTTTACCAAGCCTGCAGCAACTACCTGTAATAACTTCTTACCAGATATGAATTCATTGCCTATTCATGCTATAGATTTGTTCAGTTTTCATTCAGAGTTTCACATACTGCACATGTGGCTCTGTATATTACTAGAACAGAAATTCTTTGGCAAGAGCTTTTAATGCCTTCTGACTTTTCTTGTGGAAAAAACACTTCTTCATTTTTATATAAATTGCCTTATAATGAGAAAAGGAATTATTTTATATGTTTGACAATGTAAGGAAAGTTTTGATTTCTAATTGGGCAATAAGCCTTGAAAATAGCCTTGCAAAAGTGACTTGCAAATTGTGCTGCAAATATTAGGCAATTTTTGCTTTAGATTCTCAGACTCATTACTGCTACTGCAGACATGCTGAACCCTTGGGACAGGAGCAGGTACACATTTTATTATTATTATTATTATTTTTGTTTGTTTTCAATTTTTGGTGGGATGGTGGTGCTTTTGTAATATCCTGAGAATAACTGATTACTTTATCAAATAGCTTTTTTTTTTTTTTTTTAAGGTACAGTGCCTAGTAACAGTTTCATATGTGAGAAATTTCTTTGTATCATATTAGTTCTTCACCTTTCCAATTAGGATAGAAAAGAAAGAGATACAAGGTCTTTTTTTTTTTTTCTTTTTTCTTTTAGGGGGGGAGTGGGGTGGGATGATCTCTTGTTTCAAAATTAGATGCGCTCTTCTTTCTTCCTCGTTCTTTAGGAGTGGATGAGACCTAACAATGCTGAAAAAGTTGTGTTTTTTTTTTTTTTTTTTTTTTTTTTTGCTTTTAACAGGCCAAGCTCTGATAGCAGGCGTCACAGCATCCGAGAGAGGATGTCCAGTACAAATGAGAAAGGGAGCCTATCCATGGAGTCCACCAAGGAGACCCGGTACTGTGCTGTGTGCAACGACTATGCTTCAGGCTACCATTATGGGGTCTGGTCTTGTGAGGGCTGCAAAGCTTTTTTCAAAAGGAGTATTCAAGGTAATAAGCTGTTCAAGTGAGTCACCTTAACTGTTTACTCCTGAGGAAGCTAGCTGAGATTGCAGCCTGAGCCCAGGACAATGACATTTATTGGATTTTCATTAGGAGCTACTGTGTTCTCCCATATGTGTTTTGCTCTGTATTTGGTGAACGTTTCTAACAGTTATATATTACGTTGTTATGTAGCCCAAGATTAATGAGGGAAGATTAAAGCTTCTGTGCATTCATCTTGGTTTCTGTATGTCTGACTATGGAGGTAGTGAGAAATCTAATTTAAAAATCCATATTGGATCAAGAAGATCACTCTTTCAGTCTATGTATATCTCTTTTCTGTGATTAAGTTCCTAACAAAACTTTTTTTTTTTTTTTTTTTTTTTTTTTGGAATTCCTTGTCAGATGAAGATTAATTTGTGTTGGTTGATTTCTTAATCTTAATTCGATGTTCCATTAGCAAAATGCTTCAATCCAAACCTCAGCCACTTGCAGATCTGAGATGTCTTTTGAGACCCAATTTTGAAAAGGAATGTATCCTTGAAGAAATAATATTTGCATCTCCCAGTAAAGCAGGGCTTTGAACTATACACAGAATGATATAGTTTGCAGCCTTGCCATGGCTAAAAGAGTTCTGTGTAAAATGTCCACTGGATTAAAGGGCATTGAACAGAAACATCGTTAATTACTGTGACTAAGATAATTCTTGATTAAAATCCCTGGCATCTATGGAATGGCTATTTTTTTTGTTTTGTTCAACACAACTGAGTAAGAACAAAGTGTGATTCTACTGAATATCCTATGCAGTATCTAAGTGTTACTGTGACGATAAATATAAAACAATTTTCTTCCTTTCCAAATAAATAGAAAACTAGCAAAGTGCTGTGCTTTTGTTAGGTTTCTATAGTTTTTTTCCATTCCCAGGTGATATACACATAGAGAAATTCCTGTAGCTCTTTTTTTGAAGTAAACATAGCAAAAAACAGTTTTTACCTTATATCACTAGGTGGGATTATTGCCTGTTTTGTACAAAGACTACCGCCGAGTTGGGTTAAATAAGACTTCCAGCATTCAGCTCAAGAACTTTTCCAAGCTTATTGAAAAAAGTGAAAGATTGGCTGCAGGGTAGACATTGATGAAATGATTTGAATGTCAGTGATTAGTTAATAGTTACTTGTATTTCTGCTTTTCCAAATTCATCTAAGTGATTTGTAGGAAAGAGTGGTTACAGCCAGAGGTCAATAATAAGCCAGACCAGAGGGAGAAAGATGAAATGCTTTTCACTTAACATCAGAATGACATATTTAAACTTGTGAGGTAGGGACAACGGTTCCTTTAGTTGAGTGCTTTTTCATTTTAAGTCCTCTGACTGAATCAGAATTATTTCTAGAATTTTGGAATTCTGTACTTGAACTCGAATTGAACTAAGTCATCTTACCCAAAACACCTTCTTTTTAAACAGTTCTGTCTTCTTTCCTAGCTTCTATTTGTCATTTAGATCAATACCAAGTAGACAGAATAAACTGCTTAATTTTGTGCCAGTGTAACTTGCTTGTGGGTGACCCATCAATAAAACAAAATTGAGTATTCTTATGTAAAGGTAAGAGTTAGTTATCAAATAACTGTATGGAACAGATCTTCAGCTTTTGGCCTTTACAGATGAAGAAATGAGACTGCTTCACTGAGTTCCATAGCTCTACTTAAAAACTTTGGGTGATTCTTTCCTAGTGTCTATGTCTCTATGTGAATAAATCTTACAGTCCTCAACAACAGATCTGTTATCTGTTTGTGCTACAGTACATGCTAATTTGTAAATTTAGTTCTTGCTTCATTTACATGCTTTTATAATTTTTAAGTAGGCAGGCTTTAAAAATGTAAAGCTTAAATTTTCAGTGTCCCATAAAATGCTTTTCTTAATTATTAACTTATGCTTGCTCTAATTTAAGCCCATTCCTTCTTGCCCTATTCCTCATGAGCATGAAGAAAGTTTACTGCTACAACCTTTTACATAGTTGAAGAGTGTTATCATATCTTTTCTCAGTCTTCTGTCTTCGTCTTTTTTTTTTTTTTTTTAGACTAAACAAACACAATTCTTTTTGCAGAACACGTTTTCTAGACTTCTCCCATTTGTTATGCTCCTCTGAACTTTCTCTAGTCGATCGACATCTTTTTTTTGACAACAGCTATCGTAAGAAATGTCATCCACTGATATCAAGACAATAATCCAAGGATTTGAATGCTTGTGAGAGAATTGTGATCTTTTGATCACAGATGGTATAAAAAACCCTCTGAAGGGATTTTAAAGTCATAGGTTCCCAGTCCTGATGAACTAAGGGAGTTTAGGAATTTCCTACATTATTTGGAAAAGATGTCTACTTTGGCAATTACATATTCTCATTGGACATGTATCCAATTTACAGGAATGTCAGTAATCTTTAGACTGCACATACATGCAAAAACATGCCATTTACCTTTGAGATGGTAATAATTTTAAAGAGATTGTGATTGGATATCTAGGAACAAATATTACTAATTTGTAGAAGAATATGTGGAGTAAATATTTTATCTCTGTTGCATATATGACATATATTCCTAAAAAAGGGGAAAGAATTTTCTGGGAATCATATGATTTAACTGTATTGAGACAAATCGGACTTTGTTGTTGTTGTTGTTAATAAACAAAAGCAATACAGTACTTTTTGGGCAATTATTATTATTATTATTATTATTATTTGTATACAGAATGTGTAGAATGTCTTTAAATGCCAAAGAACCATGTTACTTTTGTTCTTTACTGTCCTGTATTTTCCAATATATGTATAGATACAGAGTAGACTGGCTATTTTTATGTTTCACATAGAGATTTCATAGGAGAATTGCCATAATGAAGATGGATGTTCTTAATACATTGTAGTCAAAACTACTATATGGTTCTTAATAGAACCACAGGAAAAAGTGAGTACAGACATGAATGAGCTGTATGGGGTAATCTGTTTTCCTCACTGTGTAATGTTATCTTCAGTGGTATGTTTGGCTTACCTATTTGCATAAATAACTACTAAAATTTTGTGAAAACTCATATCTACATTGGACCTTGCCAGAAATGAAGATGGATAGCTTCATTTTTATTTGTATCCAGAGGGTTTGGAATGGTTCTGGAGATATTTTGTGAATTTTAAATACTTTTTTTTTTTTTTCCCCAACAGTTAATGCTTAGAAGGCAACCCGAATTAGTACTTGTCTCTCAACTGTCTCTCAATATTTGCAACTATTCAATTTTCTTTAAATAGCAGATGGTTGGTGAAAATCTCAACTGCCTCCTGAAATTTCCAGTGTCAGTCCATTTTGTTCGTTTATGTCACAAAAGTGATTTGGGACTTTGTTTTGAGAAAACACAGTGCAGACTGATATTAATGTATAAAGTTTTATGTGAGGAAAAAATTATATGACACCAAGAACATTGTGTTGCTTGGTGATAGAAGAGTGCTTTATTCTTTGCCCAGCATATGTAGCCTTCTGAAATGTACTTGGTCAACTGACTTGAATCCAGAGGCATAACAAGCAGTCACATCACAGCACGCTGTACTTCTCTATTAAAATATTTATGGATTTTAAGATCAAAAGGGGCCATTAGATCATTAAGTCTGGTCTCTTCTCAATATAAACTTTATATGCTATCTATGTGCAGAGCCCAGTAGCTTGATGGAAGTAAATCTTGATCTGTCGGCTCAGGAGCTTTTGTATGATGATTGTTTATTCTAATAAACACCTGCTAAAAAAAATCTATTTAACTTGAATTACTTTGGCTTTTATATCACATCCACAAACTAGTCTTAGTACCTAGTATCTAGCTATCCTGTGGGAGGTTCTTACAACTTAAGTTGTTACAGTCAAATTACCTTGATACCTTAAGTAAACAGAAGTGCTTGAGTCACTCACTGTATATCTTTCTATTTTCTGAATCAATTCCTTTGTCTTTAGACTTTTTCTAATTCCCCCATAATAGCCTCTTTAAAATCTAGATATCAGAATTGGATGAATTGTTTCAAGATCAGCCTTACAAATGCCATATACAAATTAAAAATCCCCTTGTGACTCACACATTTTTTTCCCCTCCTTCTAATTCTATCGTTATTTAGATAGCCACCAAAGGGACAGGAAAAAATTAATCTTAACATTTCTGACTAGTATTCAACAAATGCCTGTATTTAAGGGACTAAGAACCTGCCATGGGAGAAAAGGAATTTGGAAAACTGAGAGGTAACTCTACATTGAAGGATATATTGATTTGAGAACTGTCAAAGTATTCTAGAAATCCCCATTTGTATTTTCCTGTTTCTGTCATAAGGTCTTCTGTTTTTTTTTTTTTTTTTTTTTTTTTTTTTTTTTTCAGGTGCGCCTTCTCTGCCTTTTCCTCACAGATGTATATTCAGACAAAAATCTGGAAAGTTTCACAAATATTCAGTTAAGAATTACTGCTTGATGCTTTGCATCAAGCAAGAATAGGCCTGCAAATGAGAATGTATGAATTGCCATGCTGAGGAATTGCAGAGGATTGCCATTAGTGTCTTGAATCACAGAGATATAGTTGTCTTTGAAGTGCAGGAATTCTTGAAGCTGGGAAGTATTTTAGTTGTGTGTCTTGAACATCAATTGTAGTTAACTGTTATGCCTTGTGAACATCAAGTAGGAGAGTTTTGGCAGTAGTCTAGGAGTGTTATCAATTGTTTTAACTTCACAGTGATAGAGCTGTGCTCTATTCAAAGTATGTAGTTCAAATTTTAGTGCTAGGAGTGGTAGTAAGACACACATATTTTCATCTGAGTTGGGGAGAAGACTTTCTCTGGTAAAGCATGCCTAATAAGTGTATGGTTAAGTAATGCTGCAGTGCAGCAACTGACATATTGCCAGTTTGAGGAGGGTGTTCTGAAATCTTCCCTATAACTTTCTATTATTACGTTCTGTTTTCATGGTATTTTTGTAATCTGCTTGATAACAGTTGCAAATTCTGTACTGATCCTGCAGCCAAGAAGACAGAAACTCCCTAATAAGACTGTATGCTGATTCTATGAGTTGTCAGTAGAAAGAGCAAAGCTATAGGACATAAGCCTAAATGAGACTTGCAGAGGCAAACACAGCCTATAAACAGGGACTGCGGACCAGTATCTTATGTCAGGGTGGAAAATACACAGTTCTAGTTTCAGAGGTAGGTGAATGCTAGAAGTTCAAAGTCCAAAAAATGTGTATTTGGAAAGACCAGAAGGGTTTAGGCGTCATTGTGACAGTTCTAAACACCTGTGATCAGCCCGCTTCATCTGGAACTTTTTTTGTTTTATTTTTTGTGTTTTTAATATATGTTTTCTAGAGCCTCTTGAATTAAATACATACTCTGGCTATTGCTCCCTAATGCGTATTTTGAATATCAGAATCCTAATTAATGGTGATCTTGTTACAGAAACTTGGGTGTTAAAAAGTAAGTGTCAATACTTTTTTCCTAGTCAATGACATTTGAAAGTGGTAGTATTCCAGTGAGTTTTAAATGCTACATTCAGCATAGATACGGCAGTGATTTAAGATGATTGCATCCAAGATGTTTCCTTATTTTTCATGGTCTAAGCAAATCATTGGGCTTCAGTGAACCTTGAGCCCTAGTCCATTTTTCTGTCCTGTGATAGGATCAACTATTGCTGATTCCTTATATATGTTTGTTTAGTTGCTTCCTTAAAACCTGTACCCTGATCCATTTAACTCTCCTCGTCTCCAAAGGCTAGTATGAAATTTGAATCTTCCTTCCTGCAGGTTAAGCTCATCTTTTAATCATTTATAAACGGTTATGGGTTCTTCCTCCACCAAAACCAAAACTTTCTCCATCCTAGACAAAATTCCTAGCACTTGGAGACTGTACTTAATGTAACCTGTATTATTAGCTTTAATGGTGTTTTACTTCCGCTGGAATATTATGTTTGATTGTTGTGTCTCATCAAGCAACAAAGTAAAATTAAAGAGTATTTCATGTTGCAAGTATTTCAGGAATATTTAATTTGCAAGTATTATTCCTAGCTCAGTTCTCGGCCTGTCAGCAGTTCAAAATATTCACCATATTCACTAAGGAAAACAAACAAACAAACAAACAAAAAACAGGAAGAAAAATAAAAGAGTTTGACATTTACAGATTACAAGAGGACATGCTTTTGTGTCCATCAGGAAAGTGCTTAACTGTTTCATTTGGTTTCAGAGGGTGTGAAAGAAAATATGTTTTTGTAACGTCATTTAACTTGTATGGGTCTACCGATTTAAACTTATTCCATAAATCTCTCTCACTTGAACTTTCAGACTTTCTGCAGGTTAAGTCTATCCTTTGCATTCTCTTTGGAGAATATAATAACTCTAAATAATTAAAGTTTTATTATATTTTATTTTATATTTATATTTTTATTTTTATTTTTTATTTTTATTATTTTTTATTTTATATATTTTATTATATATTATATAATTAATCTATCTTAAATAATAACTCTATTAGAAGTGCATGAAGTGATATAATTTATTTCCAAAATGAGACAAAAAACTTTGTGGAAGTATTAGTAGTAGTTCAGGGTTACTGTAAAAAAGAAAAAGAAAAAAAAAAAAAGAAAAAAGAAAAGAAAAAAGAAAAAAGGCCACTGAGTTAGAATGGCAATTATCTGCTGGAATAATTTAGTAACAGTTCTAGAAGATCTCTAATTGTCTGCATTCTTTGTGTAAGATTATATATCTCTCAAAGACTTGATTTTAGTTTAGTTACAAATTATTGAAATAGTTGGACTTCCTTTGTTATAAATAACACAGGTACTCCCCACTCTAAAATGTGGCTGGAGATATGTAGGGCAACAGACTAAGTTATCTTTGTTGACCCATCTGAATATCAAATGGATGAATATAGTATAGAGTATGGATGATATTAGAATGTAAGCAACCCAACGAGCACATATCAGTGTTCCATATCAATAAATGAAAGAGTAACATAGCTAGGTTTTATTTTGCATGAGAATGTGGTTCACACGCAGCAAAGGGATTTTGTTGGAGTGCTCTTGTTAAAGATTTATATGATATATTAACAAAATAAATGACACTTTCTTTTACAGGGGGGTAACTGTGGATAAATACAATACAGCTCTTTGCAAATGTTACATTCAGTTACCAAGGATCCCAATATAAAGTAAGACTAGCTAAACTTATTCAGTAGGTCTCATGAGAATCCAAAACATACCTGGAAAAAATAGAGCTATGCTAATTTTCCTGTTACCAACAACCTATTGGATTTTAAGTGCACAAGAATAATTTGCAATTGTTTTTACTTTTTGGCCTCATTAGTTGTGGGAGTTTTCTGTAGCAGAATTCCTCCTCTTCCCAGTTTAGATCAAATAAACTGAAGCTAAAAAATGCCTGAGATATCATTCCAAATCTACAGGAATAAGATGTTCATGGCATGCCTGCGACTCTTTCTGAAAATCGTTTTTGTCTCTGCAGAGACCATATTGAGATGGTTGTAAGTAATACAGTGTGGGAATTTTTCTTTTAACAGCTGTTATTTTAATCATGTTCCAAGGATTAAAAACAATTGTGATTTATCAGATAAGGAAACAGAAACTATATGTCACACTCCTTGTCAGATTTTGTAGAGATTTGGATCTAGATTAGTGTATTTTTTATATGTCTTTAAGAAAAAACATGCTTCCTTTTTTATTATCTTTTCTAAAATTAAAAAAGGCAGGAATGGAGTTGGGGTAGAATTAGACTTCGCATACAGTCAAAAGCCTGAAATAGTAGATGAAACATCAATTCAATTTTTAGAGCTAAGACCAATAAGAAAACCTTCAAAATCATCTACTGGGGTAGAAAATACAATTTTACATTTATATAGTTATACAGCTAAAATAGTGTTTTACTTTTTATATGTTACTCTTTCTCAATGTATATGTTCACAAGTTACTGAATTGGTGAGATGACAACAGGTATAGTATGTTCAAACAGTGTCTCTTCTCATTCTTCTTTTTTTTCATTTATCCTGCTAGCTGAATAGTATATGGAAAGGATAAAGGAAAGATCAGTATCATAATCATTTCACTTTCACTTGATTTAACTGCTCATGTTAACAGTACTATACATACGTGAAGACCAGAAGATTCCACTTGAAAATGAACATTCAGTTCATGGCATAATACAGGATATATAGAAGAATATATAGATTTTGACCTCTACTCCTTTCTCATTCTTTAGTGGCTCTGTGATCCTTCTGTCAGAGATGTGTGTAGAAGGAGGACTTCCTTACAGGATGCATAGAAAGTATATTTTACAATCTAGGCCCTTTTCCTTACTGTATTGTATAGAAATGCCTTGTGTATTTAAAAACAGAAAATTATTCATCTTCTCAGCAGGGCTGGGTAGTTGCTAAGAGAACCTGGGTTCCAAATCCAAAGACCTTGCTGAGGGTAATCAAGCTGTGAATGTGAGTGTCTGTGCTTATATAGGAATTAGGCATAACCTTCTGTTCTTTTGCGATTCCTGTTAGGACAGACCAGGATTTAAAAATCAATATGGTGTTTTATTGAGGCACTTTAACATAAAATTGGTATAACTTTTTATTTTACATTTAACATTTGTTCACATGGGGTTAGCATATACAATTATACTATTGTCCATGTGCATTTTTCTTACAGTTTATGAAAATTTTCTTCTTGCTGTTGAGGCTATTCTTTCTAAGGTTTTATTTTCCTGAAACCCAGTCCACCAACTCATCACTCTGTTCTTTGATTTGTACTTTAATGTGTAGATAAATACACCATAGCCTTCATTTCACCTGCATTTATGAAATTCTGCTAATTTTACTATCAGAAGAGGATCATAGAAAAACTTGGTGCTTCCAGGTAATGGCTAAGCTGTCAGAAGCCTTAAGTAGATAGGTAAATAAAGTTGAAGAGATTTGTGTGATGTGAGGATTGAAATTATAAATAAATAAATAAAATGAAGAGCACATGTCAGTAAAATGATAATAATACTCACTAGCTTTGTTTGAAATGTACAGTGTGTCAATTCAACTACATCAGTTTAGGATTCATACAAAATTTACCTAACTAAAAATGTTACTTTATTGGCTTTGTACAATTAAGTGTCATTTAAGCATTCTTAAGCTGACATGTTAACATGTTGGTTGCTTTGATGCATTTTGTTTATACTTCTGTACTGCTTAAACTAATCATGCCCTTAGGCTAGTCTTGATGGTTATTGAAATATAATATTGAACTGCCTATTTCTGTGTAATGCTAATTAATGTGAATATATTAATAGGACCCTAATTTCCATCTTTCCTGGTTCAGGACAACATGGAGTCATGTTGTGAAAGATGCAATTCAGTGAAATGCTCAAACTTAGCCTTAGCCGTATACAATATGCTGGGAATGCTAGCTAGAAGTACACAGATGCTTAAATGCTCTACTGAATGTAGTAACACTTAACTTTAAAGAAATATGAAGTGTTTTGCTGACTGAAACCCTCACAGATAAATCTTTCTCCCACTCTGATTCAAGCATGCTCTGCTGTTGCATACACCACATGTACTGTGAGAGCCCTTAGACTAAAAGCTATGTGAGCTATGTGGAGATTAAACCAAGGTCATATATATAATAGAGGGGCTCTACTCTAGAAAACTCAGTGCCTTTATTTTTGTGTAGACTATCTAGTAATTTATTTTCAAAAAACAAAAACAACCAACCAACCAAACAAACAAAAAAACAACACAGCAAAACAGTAAAGCCAAGTGCTTCCATTTATAAGTATCAGTGATCACCAAGGACATTTCTTCCTCTCAGTATTTCTGTGATACCAATTATCCAAATGATCTAATTAGTCTCTCCTGTAGCCTGTATTGTTGTTTGGATACCACAAAAATGTGGTGTTAGGGCAGTTGAGCACCTGTTAATGTGACCCACTGTCAGGTTAATGATTACTGCCAGTGAGAAGTCCCTTCTAATATGTCAGATTGTTCAGAATCGGCTTTGCCAACAGATGAGCTTTAAGGATAAAATGAAAATTAGAATAATTAAAAGACAATACACCTTGCAGCAGATTAATTAAGTTATATTACTTAAAACTATGAGTAATCTTTGAGTTTTACCTATTCCTTAGTTGTGTTCTACCTTTTCCTATTCCATCCCACCCCAAGCTAGACTGTACCACTCTTGTCTGTTCCTTGGAAAATAAACTTCCTTCCTCATTTCCTGTGACCGAGTCTGATGGTGTTGTCAGGAAGCTGTAAATGGTCCTGCCTTCCTTCCTTCGTTTCTGTCCTGTTCTGCCCTTATTTATTTCATAATAATTTCAACTGTATACTCTAATCATCTAACATTTTCTCCAAGTTGCTTATGTTTTTTTCTAGTCTTCTGAAGACACATTCGTTCAACTAAAACAAAAATTGTGAGAAATATTAAATGCACCATCTTCCTACCAGGCTTACAGCTAATATAAAGTCTAAACATTTACATTACCTACGGCAGTCATAATCAGAAGAATTATGTTATTCACACACATCTTTCTTTTGGTGGCATTCAAAATTTTACAGGTTTTATCTTGTGAAGTTGATCAAGCACTATGGAAGAAGAATGTCTAAGGTGCAGGTTGTGTGCATGAAAACAGACTAATTAAGCTAAACTCTAAAGCATATATTTAAAATATAAACTATGGAAACAAGGTATCATGAATCCCATTAATTCCAATGGGGACTGTAGCTTGATCACAGTCAGGATTATTTTATATATTATTCTACAAACTATAAATCCATTCCCAAAACATAATAGTTTGCATAAGGAGATCTGGGTCCAGAGAAAATTGATAGGTTATCACCCACATAAACACTGTGAAGAGAATGACCGTCCTGTTCATAGTGGTTCCACTAGATTTTTGCATAGTCACCTTTTTTAAAATAAATAAATAAATAAATTGTTGAACCTTATGAGCATCAGCTGGTACAGTGAACATGGTACAGCACATCTTCAGCTTTGACCTAAGTGGGCCATTTATCTGCTTTTCTTATACAGAGTTAAATGATATTCTGAATGACTTTCTGAATTCAGAGCCTGCAGTAATTCCATTTGTGAAATTACCTTTTAACTTCACTAGGATGAAGATCAGATAGCCTGTCAAAGCTATCCTTCATTTTAAAAAAGATTAATTAATGTTTTCAGTCTTTCTTTCCCTTATTTCAGAACTCAGCTTATAAGACAAGGCTGGCGGTTGAGGACAGGTGCTATAATTTTTTTTTTGCTGCTGTTTAGTGTGATCTAATAAAAATACATTTCCATGAAAATAGAGCTTTACCTTTTTGTTCCCTTTCCCTGTAGATACTGCATTTTTATACTGTTGTGGCTGTTTTCTTTCTGTCTTGATTTTTTTTTTTTTATATGTGAAATGTTTTGAATTAGATATAGAACAGTCTGTATCATACCAGAGGAACTGAAAATTAAAATGCTCTTTCATGCTGAGGTTGAGCTGAATTTCTGTTCTCTCTCTTTATCTCAGTCCTGGAGAACTCAGCTTTTTCCAGTCATATACCATTCTGTAAAGTAGAGTTAACAAATAATAATTCTGTCTGTTTGAGGGAGTATGTAGTCAGCTGTCACCATATTAACAAGTTTACAGTTTGGCTGCTTATTTTGACTGGATCCCAGTTTTGTAGCATTAGAGAGCAGATGTTCCTGGAGTAATCTGATACTAATTTTTACTCCATTTTCTAATTTGTAGTCAAGGATAGATGATTTGATGAGACCAAGGCCTCTGTCAAGCCTCCACCCTACTCTACCTCAAGCTGATCCCTTGACCTGAAAGAAAGAACAAACAGTTCTGCAGTAAAATTGTTTCATTGTGTACTGTACCTTAGTTGTGTTTAGATGAATACCAAGCACCAATAAGATCATTTTGGATAGTCTTCTTATCCTTGCTAAACTTCATCTCTAGATGGAATTTAATAGAAAGCTTGAGAAAATATTTGATACTTCTTTTTAAGGGAAAATTAGAATAGAGGTTTGTTGGCAGTAACAAATTATGGTATGCTGAAAATGTTTGTAGCAAGAACTGAGGTGCAGAGCCTAATAAATGAGGAAGTGGATCTCTGAAGGAAAAGGTACTGGTACCAAACTTAGTTGCACCACGTGGTAATTTAAGAATTTTGTAATGACAGAAGTGAATAAGAAGTGAATTAGAGACTGATTTATCCCTGATATGCAAGTAAATTAAAAGGTGTTGCTTTTAATTTTATTTATTTATTTAATTTCTAAATTGTCCTGAGTTTTGGTAGTTATCTAAAAAAAGTTCTGTGAATAAGCCTTTTTTATTCTATAAACCTATGATCATTTTGTGCAGTATATTGCTTAAGCATGAAAGCAGGCAGATGGACCAGACAACATTGTATTTCTGAGGCTACAAAGAAGGAAGTCAAGTGACTTGTTTATAATTATCTATCACCTTTTGTGATTGTTCATTTTTAAAAATTATTCCATAGATATTTTCATTTGTGTTTCTAATAGTACTTGTAAAGAACTTATGAATAAATAAATTGTGAATATGTTAGCTTCACTAAGATCTTTTGTGATAGATTATGATAACTGAGATGTTAGATGCTGTACTAAATACTCAATGAAAAATAAGATAAAGTATTATAGGCAGTTTTGTAATGTCTGTGATTTGAGACTGTGTATAACTGTGTCCTTACTTTCCCTCTGTTTTTCCAGGGCACAATGACTACATGTGTCCTGCTACTAACCAGTGCACCATTGACAAGAACAGAAGAAAGAGCTGCCAAGCCTGCCGACTAAGAAAATGCTATGAAGTGGGAATGATGAAAGGTGGTATGTACACAGCAACCAACAAATCCTCAGCATTGATGTCTGCCTTCCTGTTTTTTAATTCATTGAACAGATGATATGGTTCCTAAAGCAGGGAGCAACTATTTTATTTGATCTGAAGCTTATTAAATCAAAGAGCAATTAAATAAAAGTAAAAACATCCCAAATCCTATGCTATTATTCTCAGCCAAATTTTGCATCAAAACTTATAGGAACATGGACTTTGGTGGACCTGTGATTCTTCTCTTAGTATTTTTGATGCATGATTATTTTTGCTTTTTCTCTTGTGGTAGACACCAGATTGTGATGAATGAAATTTAACCCAAGATTTTATGGCATTTTGCTGTTCAGTGTGAAAAGCACTAATAATCTCAGATCAGTCCATATATGTTAAAACAAACTTGTGAATTATTTGATACTTATTCATTTAGTTCTGGAAGGGAAAGTAAAATAATTTATTCCAGTACTGTACATATATTGTAGATGTAAATTAATTTCAACAAAACCGAAATGTTCATTTATTTTGTACAAACTGAGATAGGTGCTGCTTTCTTGAAAGATACTTGCTTACTAATGATGTCAGAGAAGAAGAATTAGACACTGAATGCTCAGGCTGAAGTGGCACACCAGTGAATTACTTCATAAAGTTACATAGTGTTAAACTTTTGGAGTTAAAATTAGAAATATTTGACAATACTGAATAATTGACACAGTGTGTTCTTAGATGGAAAAGTTCTTTTCATAACATAGTTTTGGATTGATCATAATACCTGGCTTTCTCCTCTGTTTTACAGCACTACATATTTGTCAAAAGCAGACAGAAGGTACCAACTCTTACTGCTTTTGAAAAAGTCAAGCCCCTTAGATCAACATATACATGTAAGAATAGGAAGTCATAGGGTTTCATAAGATAAATATTTTCTCTAAAGCAGAAGAAAACCTTGTAATAAAAATTCCAGATTGTTTTTATTAATGAATAGTATTCATTAGCTTTATCCAAATTTATTTTTACATGAAAATTTAGCAAAATACTAAAGGATTAGAACCCATGTCTTATGTTAGGAAGGGGATAATTGTTAAATTATAGATTGGTTCTCCCTTTTGTGGCACACCTGTTTACTTATTCCAAGAAAAATCAACTGTGTTGGGGGTAAGAGTGAAGTCTACTTCACTATGTTTATCCTTCACACAACAAATGGTTGTTTTTAAGTCCACTCTGTCCAGTCAGAGTAAGCCAGGTTTGGGAATCCTGGGAGAAAGAGCAGAAGGAAAAGATTAAAGGTGTCGTTGTGCTTTGATGTTAAATATGCATTTTTTTTTCTCAATTCAAGAGCTGAGACTGATTTTGTTACTCAGTTTAGTGATGCAAACAGCTGGAAGGCATCAAAGCTCTTTTAAGACTGTAGACATTTATTTTTCATAAAATTGAGTTTGCAGATCCAGAGTTTTTTTGCTTCATACTGGTGGATATTCTTAAAAGTCAAATCTATATATTGCCTGCTCCTACTTCAGTATTGCATTGAGGTTCGTTACTGGTTCATAGATGAGAGTCTAAGAATATGCGTTTTATGAAGGCTGTGAAAAATTTCTTGAACTCCATCAGTTGCAAGTAATAAATCTGGCATGCCTGCAGATGAAATATTCAAGTAAGGTAAAGTTATGCAAGATGAAGCAAAGCAAGGTTCTGCAGGATTCATTACAGTAACCCTGTATTGTCCAACTAGCTACGGGAGAGAGAAATTATTTTCTCCAGATATTGCTTGATAATTGTCATATTGTCTCTCAGATGTAGATAAAGGTTAAGTGCATGTTCTTGGTATTCCATCCAGTTAGCTTTGATTTTCTTTTTCCATTTTTTTGTTTGTTTGTTTGTTTTGTTTTCCTTGCGGAGATGTCTTAAGCTTTTCTGTTGTAATAGTTATCTTACAATGTTTCTCTTCATCACTTTTGAATCACACAGCGCTGTGGTTAACTCAAGTTCCATATTTTCCTTTAATAATTCATAATTGTCTTGTAATATTTTTTAAATTGAAATAATCTTGTTTTGTTCATATGGAAGAATTTGTCTTGTTGAAAGGACTAGTTCTATCATGCATTTGAAAAGAAAAACTCTTTTGTGTCAGATTTCACTTTTATATTTACCTCCATAATTGTTACATGCTTAGGATAATAAACATTTTAGAAGGTATACCTTTTGAATAATTCTGAATATAGTCTGTTTTCTTTCTTCACTGAATTAATCTTTTTTTTTTTTTTTTTTGAATATATTGCCAATGTTGCTAGATTGTGACTTCATCTGTCATTTAACTTCTGAACAATAGCTGATATTGTTGAGTTACAGTACCAACAGGAGAAGCTAGATAAGTTCCTGATTAATTGTTCCTGGTTAATTTGAAACATAAATTATAAGCTCTGGTTTCTCAGGTTTAAATCCTGGAAAGTCATCTAACTGAATGCAATATTAAAAAATTCATGTAGCATTATTTTTAATAGAGTGGACAGTTGAAATGTGTTTTTAAGGCTTCATTTAGAAGAATGCAGGCTTCAAGTGGGTCTTGAGCTCTACTGTAGGAACATTTACTTATGAGGTTGTGTGGAAATTTAATAATTCTTTTCACCCAGCTTTTCTTTGGTCTTCCAAAAACTTCTTCCAATACTGAAGAGCTATTTTATTTCTCTCCTCTTATGTTTGCAAGTGTTTCCTTCTGCATCCATTATTTCATTGCTTTGAGAGACTGATAGATTCTCTGGTGACATAGCATATGAAGCAAAGTTTATAGTGAGACAGAGTTTATAGCTGTTATATTTTGTCCAAATACTTCACTCCTTTTTTCTGAATAAGCCAAAAAGACCATAAAATCATTTGTTAGTATTTAGACTGTGCAGCCTTCTGTTTGTATATGAGGATATAGCAGTCACATGGAATAAGCTTTTTGTCATGTGCCTTTTTGTTTTGGTTGGGTAACAGAGAAAAATAGCTTTGCTTTTGTATATGATCCTCTGATACATTTATGAAGATTGATTTTGTTCTGCTTTTGGTGATTGTATGGTAACTTAATATTTCACAATGTGTGGGGTCCTGCAACACACCCCCAGACTCCAAAAGGAGTATTTACAGTAGCAGTACATTAGCAGTTGCAGTCCTCCAACTGCAACTACAGCAGTTTTCACAGCAGTTGCAGAAACTCCAACTGTATGTATAATTCAGGTAATCTCTGCTCCAATATAAACTTAGTTCTCCATTACTTTATTGTTTTAATGACTTTTTAATGGCTTGGCTCCAAAGGGTCTTATTCACCTGACTTTAATTATTACCTGTCAATTAAATATGTTATAGTTTGATAAATAGATGTGAATTTCTAGTTATTAAAATGCTACATTCTTCCTCTTCTTTCATGTGTGATGATGCAGGTGCCCTATGGGATCAGAACAACAGGGTGCTGATGTGGCTATGAAAATATTCACTGTAATGCTAAATGCTAGATCCTTTTTGAAGAATCAATTATTATACCTGGTAAGGTATTTTTAATGACTCTGAGAAGTACATGGTTCTATCAGCTGGTATATGCTGATGGCTTCCCAACTTCAAGACATATTACATATGGTGATCAAGGATTGAGAGCTCATTTACTGTGTCCAAATGGTGATCATGAATATGATTACGGGTATTTATTGTTTTGGAATAGCCTGAATTTCGTATTGTCTAGAGAAGATTCTCTGTTCAGAAATGTCATTTCTCTGGACTATGAAATCACAGTGTATTTGAAACCTATATCCTCCAGTGCTGCCCAAACAGGTTATCTGAGAAGACTTCAAAGATTACTGCAGTACAGTCCAGAGAATAAAAGTCTGTTTGATATAGCAGTACGCTATAACCACAAGTCAGGTGCCTAAACATTCATTAACTTCTAGAAACAGGGAGGAAAAAATATTCCTCTTTTCAGGTTTTCTCTTACATTCTGTTGAACCAGGTACCCAGCTGTAACCATAGGAGAATTCAGTCTAGTTCAGTGTGACAATGTTACTTAAGTTTTTTTTTTTTTTTAAGTTAACATTTTACAGGGAAATAAAAAGCACTTGGCAAATTTGCCATCCCCTTTTTCATTACTGATTTTTCATTTTTAAATGCAGAGAGCTACATGTATACTTCCTTGATGAGTGCTATATTTTTACATGTTAAAAAACAAACAAACAAACAAAAACAAACAGCAAAATGAATAAATAAAAATAAAAGAAAAAAAGAAAAGGTTTGAGAGTTATTAAAATCATTCTCAGAAGCACAGGTAAATCTATGTCTGATGCAACCACTGGAATGGCTCCAGACTTTCTCGTTTTCCACATAATTATCTTTTAATGAAATATTATATCAAAAATAGAAATTAGTGAATGAAGGCAAATGGATTAACAACAGGAAGCTATTTTGGCTTGTCTGAGGAGAACCTTTACGATATTTATTGGACATACTGTTCTGTACTGAGCCAAATAACTGTGTAGGTGGGGCCTGATAAATGTACGAGGAAAAGTAAGTTTTTAAGATGTAATTGATGGGCTGAAAGCATATACTTAAGCAGCATTTGAAGCAAAGTTTTGTGAGCTTAGAGCAGCCTCTTGGAAAAGAAGATGGAGTGGAAACCTGGCTTTTTAGTGAAATGTTTCCTTCTCCCCACTGTACAAATGCAAAGTGGATTGTTGCCACTGAAATATAATATTGCATTGCTCTGCCTCCAAAATAAGAAAAAGAAAACATTATTATGAATACTTTTGCAAATATATTTTTTCTCTTTCTACTTGACAGAACAGTCCAGGGTGGAAGGAACATCAGGACGCCTCTTGTCAGGCCACCTGGTCAAAGCAGGTTCAACACTGAATTCAGATCAGCCTGCTTAAGACTTTTCCAGTCAGGTTGTGAAAATCTCTATGGACAGACATTTTTCCCTACCTGACAACCTGTTTTATGCTTCATTATATGCTCTAGCTAGTCATGTAATAATAGTTTACTACTGAAGAATTGTTGATATTTTACTATTGAGCAATATTTCTTTGAGATTGTAAAGACAATTATATCTACATATTAATTTACGTTCTCTTTTTGGTCATTTAAGTTCTTAAAGATTCTAATTAGACATTTATTTTTATGACATTTTTCATGACAGATACAACAGAAAGATTGTTCCTGTTCAAATTTTTGATAGTTTTAAAATGACGTTTAATATTCCTGCTGTGCCTCCATCTCCCACTTGCCCTTACCGAAGGTACCTCCTAGCATTACTCTTCACTGTTTTTGTGTGAAGCCTAGAACAGCTAGTGTCCTCTTCCTGAGCTTGAGAAATTCCTAGAGTACTAGAGTTTCTGATTCTGCACTTGGTTAGGCATTTACAGTTCATTTCTTGTACTTTCAGGCCTTATAGATTCAATATTTGAAGTAATTTATCTAATTTCTAAAGTGTAGCAGTTACAATTTCTCTCTTTGAGAGATGTATTAATGGCCTCATACTCCTAAACTGACCTGGCTTTTCCAAATCATGGTTAATATCTGGTTATTTTAAAGGCTTCATTGTGAACCCAAGAATGTTTATACCTTCACTGTAAGGATTATGTAGAAATGGGGCTGATGCCATAATTACTCCAGCCCAAATTTAGTATGATTTGTGCAGGACTGTCAGCACTGAAAGTGATTTAATTGAATGATGGATTAATTGAACTTCTTTTGCTCCTCTTGTACAAATCCTCTGGCACTCTTTAAAACATGTGCTATGAAGAAAGAATGAATGGCAAAATACGTATCAGGAATAAGCATGTCTTGGACCTTTATCTGTAGTTAGTAGTTTTCTGGTTCTCAGACCGTGAGTTATGAATGGTCACTAGAGACCCCAAATTACATTTGTCTGTTTGCTAACTGTAGTTGATGTGAATACTAGGACTGTGCGATGCTTAATGTGACAATCAGTAAGCAAACTAGCGGAGCAGAATGTAGGGTAGAACTGTGATTTCTGTATGTAAGCCCTGTGCCCAGCACCCCTTACTGCATCTCTTTCTCTCTCTCATCTAATTCCAGTCCCTCTGCACTGGGGTATTTACATGCAATGGAAAGAAAGCACTAAAAAGGAATAGTCTGCATTTACCAGGAATCCATAAACAAGCAGGAGAAACTTCAAAGCCAAAAGCTAATTTCTGAGCAGGCAGTTTTTAAGTAGGAGCTTCTTCTGTGTGTTAAAAGTTATTTGTTTTGCAAGCTAGCTCCAGTAAGACAGGAAACAGCACTGATATGAATGAGAAGCTATTGCTTATAAGCTTGTTGCCTAGAAACAGAACTCTGGTTCTCCACGTCTGGCACTTACCCTGACTTTACGTTTTGACTTGTCAAGTTTCCAAATCTACTATGTTTCCACTACTTTAAATACTTGAAAAGTAATCTGAATGTCTGTCAAGTAAAAAGTGGAGGTTAATTTGCAGAACATTGACTATTGCAAGGATTCCCAGAGTAAGGCACATGTACCATTAGTGGTACAGTTCCAAGTTATGTGCTAATGAGTTTTATGCAGTACTTGCATTCTACTGCCCATGGCTGGGGCAGTTTCTGGTGCCATTATCACTATGTGATTGAGCTGAGTTTTGGAACTGTAGGATGCCAAAGCACTGTGAGTAACGGAAAGACAGTGAGCTGAAAAGAAACATTTTCCATATCGTTTATGTGGTTTCTAAGCAGTTAGAGGATAAAAGCCAGATATTGTGATAGAGATTTTTTTTTTGTCTTTGATTTTTGACATTTTGACTGATAGTTCAACAGTGTGCTGAGTCTCTGGTTGTACTTTCAGAAAAAAAGAGGCATGGGATTTAACAGTTCATTGACTTGTTACTTCCCTGAATTTCTCCTCTAAACCTATCAGCATCTGGCCACTGATAAAAGTAGAGAATAATCTAAAATACAATTGGAAGGAATATAAATTTTCCTTGCAAAAGTAGAAAAGTACTGCATCAGTTACGAATATTAAAAGCACCTTCTACTATTTTGTTACAAAGCTCTTCTACTGTCACTGAATCACAATGTGGAAGCCAAGATTGTATCTACAAATATCCTGTTTGTTTGCATGCTTCAGGGCTAACACATGCTAAAAACATAAAAACAGAAGGCTTTTTGTGTGCCTAAAGTTTTAAATTGAAATGTTTATCAAATAATATACAAGATAGTCATGCATACCAACATGAGGGGTTACTTTTAATTTTCTTGCTTGCTCGCTGTACGATTTTGTCTTTTTACTTTGATTTTAATAGGTAAAATTATTTGTTTATAAAAGGTTAAATAGAAACTCCTATCTCCAGCAGACTTTATATAGCAGTTTCTAGGACAAAATACTGCCTCGTCCCACTGTATGGACCCGGAATTCTGGAGTCAAATCTGCTGTCACTTATGGTTGAGCAGCATATGCTGTACTTTTGCACATTTATTGAGAGAGTTAACAAAAAAAATGCTTCAGTTGCTTTTGAATATATTTTTATGGCCTAGTCTAGACAATGATAATGAACTTCAAAGAAGGTGGTGACTTTAAACTATTTTAGTTTTATGTTATTGTGAGTTCAAGATAAACAGAACTAAACTAACCCAGGTTTACTGAATTGGATACTTTGAGGAAAGATACTGAAGCTGTGACATCCCTATCAATTATCACACACACACACACACACACACAAAAAAAAAAAAAAAAAAAAAGAGAGAGACAGAGACTTTGTTCTTGGCTGGATTCTTTGCAAAGTTGCAAAGTGAGCAAAGTGAGATTCTCAAATGTTAGAAAGTAAAGACTGTGTAACCTATCTTCAACTACCTTGTGGTGTGATAGTCTTACTACTATCCTTTGCCTTCAGTAAAATTTTTATTTTTTTGTTACTACTGATAAGTATGTATCATAATATAAGTAACTGATTTTGCAGATGATTTGCAACATGTAGGAATGTAAAGACTGTCCATTTTTTTTTTTTTTTTTTTCAGCTTGTGGACACAAATACAAATTAGCACAGAGTAAGAATGTACATTCTGCCTTTAGTAAGAGCATGCAGATTTTCTGTTACTCTCTGGCACCCCTTTCCAATGGTAAGGTAGCTTTCCCCTACTAGTGGCTTATGCTTAATCAAAACCTTTAGCATTTCATTTTTAAGATGTGCACATGTGCTGCAACTGCAGGGATGTCTATACAAGTTTGCAACCAAACTTGTGTGATGGCATGCATGCTGAGAGCCACTGTTGGATGGCTGAGATTCCATGTTTGTCCAATGCATTTGTGATTTAGGATATTTTTTTAATAATTTAGAATTTATCTTTTGTTCTATTTTAATCACCTGTTTGCAAATGCTACAGAAGTGCTTCACTGATTAAAGTTTGATTCTACAATCCATATGCAATTTTATTGCTGGTCAGGTACTACTGAATTCCAGGAGTGTGCAATTGTTCAACAGTTTTGCAGCTTGTCTCCATAGCTGAACTTAGATATGAAGCGTTACTGTTTTTGAAAATCTTGTCTGTTTTAGCTTTACAATGAAGTGGAAATTGTTTGAGAGCCTTTGTAAGGTACACAGAACTTCCATTTTTGGTTTAATATTGTTTTTCTTAATATCTGGCAATTCAAGCTCCTTTATTGGTGGAACGCTGGAATCAAAATTAATGCGTTCATATTATCAAAAAAGATCAAACTTACAAGATCATGTCACTTTTGGCAATGAAACTAGCTCAATAGAATTGTCCTTTTTTTATGGAATTACTGACTGTGCATTGATATTATCTTATTATTATTATTATTATTTTTTTTTTGTAAGAGATAAAATTTGAGTAAACTGAAGGAGATTTGGAACCACTTACATTTTTCAGAGAGATATTCACTTCTATTTCACCCAAGAAAATGAATAACATAATCACTATGTTGTGTAACCATCCAGGGGATAAGTGGAAAGTTAGTAGCAATTTCTATAAATCTCTTACTAGTGTGATGCTAATACAGATTCAAAGACCTTTATGCCATCATCATAAAAGTTTCTGAAATGATGCAGAAGGAATGTGTACTGTCCCCTTCTTATTTTTCCGGATCTGCTCTCTTCAAGATTTAATGTAGGCTTCCTAGATTTACTATTATTATTATTATTACTATTCATGAAATAAAAACAAAAAAAAAAAATGATTTGTGCAGGGCATTTCTTCAAAATTCAGGTTGTGTTCAACTTCACTCAATGTACCATGTTTTTCAGGGTGAAGAGAACCCAGTGCAGATGAATTAAAAATAAAACTATCGCTCTCAGAATCTAGTTGATTTGTAAACTTAGCATGCTTACATTTGCTACCTGTCCTCTGTTATGTCAAATTATCATCCTATCCTTGTTTTACACAACAAGACACGGCTGGAATATGTTTAAAGCAAAACAAAAGAAAATTCTTGCCTACCTTCTAGTAATCTATGGCATAGAGACTTAAGCCAAAGGTTACTCTACTTGCATGTATTAACCCTCGATGGTTTCTTTTTTTCCAGCAAAATTGACCTATATCTTTCACTGTCATACCAATGTCTAATGTATTTACAAGTTCAGCTTTGTTTCTGCATGGTATGAAGAAGAACCTCGTCAGCTGTTCTGAACCTTCCACTGGCTTCATATCTTATTCATCTTGCTACACTGGATTTTGTCAGTTTGTATGTTAAATGCAAGACAGGCAGACCTAATCAATTCATCTCTTTCTTGCACCAAACATATTCCACATTTCAGATAATCTTACATGTTTTTCACTTATCACTTTTTATGTATTACATATATATGTATTTAAATGAGAAGAACAGAACTGCATATAGTGTTCGTTGTAGTGTGTCTCATGAGTTAACGTAATCTGTGATTTATGAATATGCTTTGTCCTCCCTTCCTCTCCTGGTAACTTCCAACATTCTATTTACTTTCTAAACTAGCTTATCTGATGTTTTTATAGTATTATTGTAACCCTAAGATCTTGTTTCTGAACTATGTCAGTACTGAGTCTATCTATTTATGAGTATGTTGAACAGTGGAGGCCCCAAGGATACTACTAACTCTTTAAAAGGAAATTACTGCATGTGCAGATGTAGAATTTGGGATGTGGGAAGGCTAGCAAATGCTTTAGTGTATACAAACCATGTGGTTTTGTTCATATGATTATGTCTGCATGTTTCAGAAGGTGAATTCTATTCAACAACGTTACAGTGATATAAAGCATACAACAAAAATATCTGTTATGGAAGAGCATAGCCTACTTTTGAGTAGTCCAATGAAGTAAGCTATCATTGAGAATAACACTAGGATGAGATTTTGCCAAAATAAGTCTAGCATTTTTTCTTGATAGCAAGGATCACCTTCTAAACAGAAATAGTCCAGTGGTAAGAAAAATTTGGTATTATTGAAGGAAAAATGGGAGCAGCGATGCAATGCAAACTTTTGGCTTACAACTTGTTTAACTAATGGGAAAATGTAGAGAGGTCAAGTAGTAAGGGTGATGAAAGATTCATTGAACTTGTTGTGTATGGAAAGATTGAGAGACTGGAATCAGGAGCCCTGCTAGATTTTGAAAGAATTAGACTTCAAGTCTAATTAATCTATTAATCTTCAAGTACTAATTCAGTGAAAATATCACCATATTCAAAGAAATAGGCACATTGATCTAAAGATCTACTCTGTTCCTTTGAGACTGGGAAAGGACACCTGCTGACATAATCCAAAAGCTACCTCTGAACATTTATACAAACAAATACTGATTTTGGGATGAAGGTGCTACTAACAAAAATTGGGAACCTAAAGGCTTATATTTCTGTGGTATGAAAAATCTGAGCAAAGACTGTGTTTTCCTATCCCCATCCATTTGAAAGACCTGTATTTGTTTCCTTCAACTGCCAGCAGTTCTCAAAGTTTTATTATTATTATTATTATTATTTTTAATTGTTTTCCTTCCTCTGTTTCTTGAATAGTTTGCCTCCTTCTTCTCTATAGATCTTTATTCCTTTGATTATCAAACTGGGAATGGTGCAGCTTTTCATGGGAACATATTGCATGGGAACTCCAGAATAACCTCTGTGCCCACCCAGCACTGGAAATGGAAGTAAGGGAACTACCTACAAGGCTCTGACTAGTCCTCCTGTCATTTTGACAGGCATTTGGAGAGACTCAGTAGCTGAGGCTCTTATTTCCTAATGGAAGAAGACCACACTACAGATTATTTCCTCCTTTTTTCTCAGTTTCAGAAATGGGATTTGGGTGTTGCTGTACATACTTTAAATAACAGGCATTTAACTTGGGGGGTCAGCTTCTTCGTCTCTTTACAAAAAAAAAGCAAGGGAGAGAAAGAAGGGTTGGCCTAGCTTCTACACTTGTATAGTAGAAAACACTTTGTTTTCTAGTGATCTGCTTCAGTTAGGACTAATGAACTGTGAATACTGTGTGGTGCGGTCCATGCATGGGCTGCCCACACAGATGGTCTGGCAGGCTCTGCCCACCTAGCAGCAATGGTTGCCTCAGTATGGTTGCAAGCAAGCTAGATCCTTCATAGGCTTCTCTTCACGGCTCAATTCCTTGTATGCCTTCCTTATTATTTACTCATCCCCCATCTCCATTCGATAACTGATTTAAGGTTTTAACTCAGCCTCAGAATGCCTGTGCCTCCTCCTCTGAGAAGCAGCCTTGATCTTCCCTTTCTTGTTGGAGTCCGTGTGGGCTTTATCATTATATTTTGCTTGTAACCTTTCCACAAAGGGAGATTTTGTTCTACTGTAAGGTCTTATGTTGTTGTTCTAATTAGTATGGCTGACTTGATAATTTCCAAAGGTTTAGGGTCATTCAGTGCTAAGCACATTGCAGAAATGTGCAGTAATGACAAAGATAGTTTCTGTTCCAGTTGTAACAGACTTTTGACAATAGGTCTCCCACATTAGATTTGAGGTTGCAATTTTCTTCCCTTTTCTTGCTTTTGTTTATCTGCTTATATGGCAATCTTTATTGCTGTATAAGCCCGTCTTATGCTGGGAACTTTCTGGATAGTTCTTACATAACTAGGAAGATCACACACTCGTCAGTAATAATGTTTAGCTAAAACTGGTGAACTTGAGCAAAACCTTGGATAATTTTTGAGAGCTACTTCTGTGATCCATCTAGTCCATTCAGATGATGAAGTAACATTGATCAGTCATTGAAGAGTTGTATGCTAGAGATTGGGACATGACCTTGAAGTTTGTGCTTAAAAAAAGATGTTTATTCCAGGTACTGACTTCCTTTTGTCACTATTACTGACACTATACTTTTTGAAATACTTTTTCTCTCCAACTACTCATGTAAGATTCCATGTGTAGGAAGAAGCCTTGACAAAATAAACCAGGCATTAATGCTCCGTAGGTCTATCGACGACAGATTCTGATTGGCTGAGGCCATATTTGTGTAATGCCTGTGCTTAAGGAACGGAGTTCATTATATTCTTGTGTGTCTCTAGGAATCCGGAAAGACCGCAGAGGCGGGCGAATGATGAAACAGAAACGACAAAGAGAGGAGCAAGATTCCAGGAACGGGGAGGCTACTTCTACAGAGCTGCGAGCTCCCACCCTTTGGACAAGTCCACTAGTGGTTAAACATAACAAGAAGAACAGTCCAGCCTTGTCCTTGACAGCAGAACAGATGGTCAGTGCCTTGCTGGAAGCTGAGCCACCCATAGTTTATTCTGAATATGACCCAAACAGACCATTCAACGAAGCATCTATGATGACCCTGTTGACCAACCTTGCAGACAGAGAATTAGTGCACATGATCAACTGGGCAAAGAGAGTTCCAGGTAAGGAAAGAGAGCCCCAGAGGAACATAAAAGGCTAAACATGACATGATTACAGATACAGTTTTAAATTCCTAATTTCACACTAATTGTTCCCAAGTATAAATAATTTAAAAAAATAAATCACAAATTTCGTGTCATATTGGTTGATAGAAAACTACAGGGCAATATAAGTGACTTTAAATCTTTTCCTGACTGTAAGTGCAGGAAAAGATATTTTCTCTGCATGATTGAATATTGTATGGTTTGGGGAATATAAATACTGTTTTCAGATTAAAAAACAAACAAACAAAAATTTAAGCTAAAATAAATTAATAAAAACTGAATCTAATCTGTTCAAATACATTAATTATTTAGCTCCCTTTTGAGATCATGTTTACTCAGATTTTTGTAATATATCTCAACATTTCTCCCAAGCCCATAAGTTTCAGTATTATTAATTTAATTGTCAGTTTACCATCTCAAACATAAAATAGAACTCTTCCATAAGTTTTGGGTCTGAAAAGAGATACAGAATAGCATTTTTTTTCTGAATATTTTTTCCCACTGGAAGTGGATGCTGTTATTTTTAACATTTTGTTGCGTCACAGTTGCTTACCTTTAATCCCTCATTTCTATGAGGGAATTTAAGAATAGAGAGACCATTTTGGTTGAAGTTATGTTATACATTTTTTCATGTGGTTTAATTAATTAATATCAGTTAAATCAGAGTGCGGTTTCATAATTAAGGTTCATCATCTTTAAAAGTGTCAGTCTAAAAGGTTTCTTTTCAATAAATTAACATTTATATGGTTATTAAAAATTTATTACAGATCCTGTAATTTTACTTTGTAAAATACCAGCATACACAATAATTTATATTTTAAATTCATTGGGATTCTGATTTCTGAAAGTTTTTACTGGAGCTGTTTATTTCATTAAAATCACGTAGCTGTCTTATGAAAGGATGCTGGAGAACACTTCCACCGTTTTCACTCACTATTACAGAGTACATTACCTCAACAGCATTACTTGGGTTATGCCATTTTTCTTCATTTAAACTTGGCAAGACTGTTCTTGGTAAATCAATATAACCCATAAAACCTGAGTCTTTTCCAGTCCTTATGGGTTCCTTTTTTTAGCACCTTTCACATGTCACTTTGTGGGCTCCAGTGATGACCAATGAGAACCTCCAAGTGTTCCATTTCTCATCATATCTCATAGGAAATCATCTGAGAATTTTATTCTTTCAGTGGCTAAAGCCTGATCCACAGTCTGTTCAAGTCAAGGATGCATTCTTCTGTTAATTTGATGTGCTTTGGATCATGCCTTTAGAAAATGTCTTTGGAAGATGAACATATGATCATAATGTTAAAGTGATACACTATCAAAACAGCTGAATTCAAATGATATATCTATTGATTTTAGAGAGATAATTGATCTAACTCAGATAAAAATCAAAACAAAATAAAACAAACAAACAAACAAAAAAACACATTACTTTACACCCAGTATGAACACACCACATTCTAAATTCAGTATATTTTCCAACTGGAAACATTTGTTTCTCTGACATTTGATTTAGATAGTTAATGTAATTAATCACAATGTGTTTTGGTATATAGCAACAGTGTTAGGGAACTCAAACCTATTTTTTGTTCAGAAATCTCCATGAAACTCCTTGTTCCAAGATGATTACATCCAGGAAAGATCAAAACCCAGCTTGCTTTGCCAAATATATCTTTTGTTTCCTAAGCAAACTTCTGATTTGGAAAACCAAATGTAGAAGGTTATCAATTATTTATGTATGTCCAATGTATTTTACATTTAAACTAATTAAACTAAGACAAATGTCTCTGTGTATATACATGAATAAGCACTCTAACAGGTGAATTTTGATATAAAACAGGTGAACTTCGTTTAAAAAAAAAAATAAATCCCTTCCCTTCCCAGTCATAGTTATATCAATTTGACACTTTACGAATAATCTTACCAAATGAAAGTTTTAACACAGAATATGAATAGTTTGGGTACTCTGAATATATGTCTTTGCTTGACACCTCTTTGGTTCTTGGTATCCTGATTTGCACAACTGTATACATGTCCAAAAGCATAAATTAATGTGTTTAGAAAGTGGATTTAAAAGAATTAAGACCCAATATTTTATCTGTCTCTAAAATTTGCTTCTCTACATAGCTCTGGAAGGATTTTTATTTTTTTTCATTTCATTTTTTTTGGGGGGGAGGATAGGGGTGTTTTTGGTTCTAGAAAAGTCAAAGTGTTCTTAGTTTTTATATTAAATTATGGAAGTAATAATCATCTTTCAAAGATAGGACTCTTGCTTGGATTGCTTGCTGAAGTTTTCTTCTGTAATGTACTAATGTACTATTCAGTAATAGCTGTACTTTAAGAGAAATGTTTCTGATAACATAAGTTGTATTTTCACCTCTACAGTATGTTAGTATGTTACATTTGAATACTGTCTTATTACTAGGAATTACACAATACTGATTAATTAGTTTTTTTTTTTTTTTTTTCATATTCATTATACATAAACAGAGAAACCGAGCAACTGCTTTTTCTTTTATTTACTTTGTTCAACAGCATTGTGGGATTCCACTCAGTTATTTTCTCATCTAATTTACTACAGTTTCAAGCTTCAGAAGCCAGGATAAAAACATTTTTCTAAAGAGCGAATGTGCTTTTAACCTGTACCAAACGCAGTTACAGGAAGCAACCTCTCTTATGCACATCTCTCAAACCTTGGAAGCACTGCACAAGTTCATTTAGTTAAATGCAGACTCTTAGCAGATGGATAGGAAGGAGCAAAGTTGATGTGAGTTGCTGGGTTGAGAGCATATTTGCTGAGGATAGAAGAAAATGATATTAAAAGAACAGAAATTCAGTGAAGATGCAGCTTAAAAAGGACTTTCAGGATTGTGTTTGGAGTTTATATTGCCATGTAGGTGTTAAGAGCAAGTGTGTCAAGGCAACTTGTAAAGTCCTTGTTTTGGTAAACCAATCTTCCTGATGATGTAAATAAGTGGTCATGGATGAAGAAACAGCTAATTAGAAGATGGACTTGTTAGAAATAACTTTATTCTAAAAAAAGGAATAATGAAATCACTGTAATCAACTGCCTAGTACAACATGGACAGAGACCTATTGTAAAGCCATGCTGAGGACAGTCTCCAAATTGAAGTGAGTAGCTTTGCAGATGTGCCCTTATTGTAAAAGTGACAACTGATCCAAATTTTTATTTTAAGTTGTTCAGCTTTAGTTCAAAGTTCTGACTTAGTATTAACAAATTTGCATAAATTGACTCTGCAGTCTTGATGATGTTGACAAATTGCTATGGAAAAGAGAACTTGCGGCAGCTTGTTGTGCATAACCTTAAAGAACAGTCTTCAGTATTTAAGTATAACACATTAACGATAAGTACATGTATAACAAGTTAACGATTGTTAACTGAGCTCATAACAAAGTTCTCCCATGACAGTGCATTTCATAATATGCCAAGTCCATAAAAGCTTGTTTTAATTTTCCTTTGAAACCTTGGCCACTGATACAAATGGGCTTGCCAGACGACATGTGCAAAAAACTTGTAGTGTCCTATGACATACACAAAAAATTCAGGATGCCCCACAGGACCTGTTCTTTACATGGCCTAATGGGTATTTTGGCTTAAATCCTCCCAGATGGCCTCTTTAAGACAGTAGTGATGCCTTGTGATTACCCTAGCCAGCTGGGATAGCAAGCAGCTGCACTCATTGCAGGTGCAAACAGATTGTGGTGGGCTAGAATTTTTGTACACGTGTAAACTGAGCTTTTTACCATTTAATTTGGACAAATCACTAAAAATCACACGTTAACAGGTATTAGAGTGATGAGTAACCATCTTGATCATTTCTGAATCATGTATTCCTGAAAAACATGTCTTTCTATTTTCTCCTTAGCCTACATAACATCTTGGGGATATACTACCACCTTCAGTCTTGAATAATATATATTTTATTTTTTTTTAGTTTAGTGAATTTTGATCATGGTCTTTTATACAATGAGCAAAACCATTTACTAGCTTTTCTATAGAAATGCTGATATGTCAAGGGAATTAACTCACTGTGCTTTATTATTCACTTACGTTTATATCATAATATCTATATCTAAAGTTCTGTATTCTCTAAAGGAGTAAAGGAGGATGGTATTGCCAATGGTCAACTTTTTTTTTTTTTTTTTTTTTTTGTGGAGAGTATCTTGAGATGGCAAGAGACATAACGAGTTCACACAGTGAGCTCATGGTAGAGTGTAGCTTTAAGGAGATTTTGTTGTAAGGGTGAAATCCTTGGCACTGCTGCTACAATCTTGTATAACTATTTACCACAAGTACAGTAGCTGTACAACTTAATAGCCCTAAAATGGTACGCTGGGCACACAAGCTTTGAAGTTTTGAGATGATTCACGGTGTTGTACTTATTTTATGGCTTCATGAACCGAGGAGATAAACATTTTGGCACAGATTTTTTTTTTTTTTTCTGTTTCAAAGCCACAGAAGTTGCTATTTTCTAAAGATATTGTTTTCTTATTTGACCTTCTAAACTGCTTTGATTGTTAAGTTAGGAACAGTATGTAAAGAGGCCAACAATAGCCACAATCTTACATTGCACTTCAGTGACACCAAACCTTGAAAAAAAAAAAAAACGTGAACATGTAATGGAAAGAAAGCAACCTTGTACACGAATGGTGTATCTTAGTAACTCCAAATGTGTTTAGGCATGGGGCAATTTGCAGAGTTTTCATGTGCAGTAGTCCTTATGGCAGTAATTTGCAATTAGCTTGAAAAAGACAAGACTTGCAGCTGCTGCAACAGTTTCTTTTTTTTTTTCTTTTCTTTTTTTTTTTTTTTTTTTTTATTTAACAAACCTTCCAAAATAGCTGCAAAATATCTCCTTTGACTAGTAGGTTTGCTGTGGAGTTTTGTAGCAATGTTATTAGAAAAGAAAAAATCCTCTGGTTATCAGTTACTTTAATCTGTAGAAGTGATAGTCTAACTAATACCCTGAAAATAAAGGAAGCCAATACATCTGTAAGTGAAAGAGGAATGCTAGCAAGCACCTGGATCTCACTTTATGGATGCTTTTTGCTAATTTAATTTCTGTAAAGTTTCAATTCATTGCCATGAATGCAAGAGATGAGAATCAGTCCTTACAATGGAATAACACAGTAAGTTATCATTTGTATTCAAACAGCAGATTGAGAGGTATCATGCAATAGCATGATTATGTGAGGCAACAGAGTAAGGTTAAAACTATTGAATATCATATAAAAGCTTTTCATCACTGTGTTTTCTTACTGTGTGAGGCATCTTTAGTCTTTCATGTCTATACTGTATAAAAAACAACAGCCCTTTCTCTCCTCCTTGGTCATCTTCTGGGTACTGTGTGAGACAAAGCTGCTCTTGCAAGTAGCTTTTACTGCGACTATTTATAGAATTGTCTTTTAGTGCTTTTGAAATACAGGGAGGTGTATTGCCTCCTGTAGAGAAATTTAAAGTAGAGAAAAGGACCAGACAATGTAGTGCAACGGTTTGCTGGTGAGATCCTGAGGAGAAGACACTAATTCTAAAGGATTCTAAAGAACAGGAAGAAGTGGGGGAGAGCTACATGCACTGAGAGCTTGTGTCAGGTGGGAAAAAGCCAAAGCAGAGAAGGAACAGTTCAGCAGAAGTATTCAGAAAGGTACTTAGACTTTGGCTGCAGGCATGTGTGGGTTCAAAAACTATAAACAGGCAATGCTTTCAATAGCTGATACAATAAACTAGAAGACAGTAATAGCAGGTGGAAAAGGACCAGGGTTTGAATAACAGCTCTGATACTGGAAATGTAAGAGGTATCCAAATGCAATGTTTTCAAACTCTAGGAGTGTAGGAGTGTAGAGGGGGAAATAACTGCATCAAAGCTAGAGTTAGCAGGCTGACCAGCATCAAAAAGGCTCCAACAGGGAGAAAAAGTATCAAATGCAGCAAGATCAGAGGAAGAAGATACTGGGAATCTAATAAATTCAGCAACTCGGTTCTGGACTTCTTACATATTCCTAGGGCTCTTGCTGGAGGCCAGTAGTTTGTTCAGGGGCTCTTTGAAGATGTGCCCTTGTCCCTGTCCATTTTCCTCTTCCAAGCCATTGTCTTTGAGCTTCATGCTCCAGTCTTCCCCCAAGGAGTTTTGTGTCAGTGTGGAGTACAAGAATATGTTCAAACTGGAGTGATTCAATTGTGCAAATTTTCAGACAGGGGAAACAAGGTGAAGAGGGGAAAAGTATTTAGAAAACAATGCCCTAGCTCAACTTTCATCCTCAAGGTTTCTGAATCTAGGTTAAGGCTTTTAGGAGAAAGAATAGTTGTCTGTTAATAACATTGTGTGTATTTTCTATCACATTTTCTTATTCCAAAATGTTTCACATGAAGTTATGTTTAGACTGAATTTCTGAAAGGACTTTTACATTTTAAAACTTGCTGGCGTTTTACCTTGGGGTTGCCGAGTGCTGTGTGCACCGTCTCCTTCACAACCTAGCCTGGACCTGGGCACTGCTGAGGGGCAAGCCAGGACTCATCTGAGTGGCTGGTAAAGAGCTTTTGAAATAAAGGCAGGGAAAGAGAACTGTGTGTGGGTACAGGAAAAGTTTGGGTATAGGCAGTTTTGCTGCAGACAAGAAGCCAAAGAAATGCAAAGGAAGATGAATTGAGGCAGATAACAAGATCACAGGCATTGGTACATGGGGATCAGTAAAAGCCCATGCTCTTGTGAAGTATTTATATGCACATATATAAAAGGAATTACTATTTGCTTCCTTCCTCTGTCTGAGACACAGCCAGTGTCCGACAAACCCATCAGCATCTGTCACTTGCCAGGAGGATGACTATAAAGTACATATTGCAGGGATAAAAATGTTGTAGAGATAGAAACACTGAATTGCTGAGGAAGCTGCTCTTCCATGATTACAGTCAAATCAACATTCTTCTTTGACCAGGTAGTGACTGATTCCTCAGTTTCCTCAGTTTCATCAAGCACAAGGACCTTGCTTAGACTTAGATCAGTCTCTTCACAACTTTTTTTTTTTTTTCCCCCGTAACATCTATCTGCTTGTTGGTTTATATACTAGGAATATTAGTAAATTTTATTTGGTGATGATCCTAATCATAAAATAAATGGAGTCTTTGAACAATCTCAGAAGTATACCTTTGAGCCTTTGAGGGTTTTCTAATGCATAGCTTGCAACATTTCATTTTTTTTTTTTTTTAATTCTCACTAGATTTTCTTATAAAGGCATAAAGCTAATTCTGCAGCTTTCCAGATTTTATTTCTTTGTCCAGATGAATGAGATTTTGAACATTATTAACTCATGAGTTGATTCCATTTTGCATCATTTGCTTGTATTTCTTTTTAGCAAAGTTCTGTGGCTGTAGTTAAGAGCGCTATTTCGTGTGAGGTGATTTTTTTTCAAAATTATGATATTAAATAATTATTGTCTTCTCATTCACAGAGGTAGTTACTTTGAAAGGTAACTGCAAAGAGCTATTAAATCAAGCATGTTATCCAGCCTTCTAGGTGCCTAATATTTAGTAAAGCTGTAATAAGATACCAAGAATGACAGAAATTGTCTTTCACTTGTGTTGCATAGCTATAATTATTGTTCTTTGTGCAAAAGAACAAGAAATGTCTATTGCCCTTCTAAATAAATGTGTTTTTGTTAAGATGGAGGTGAATATGTAAAATGCTCTGAAAGTTCTCTCTCTTTTCACCCACCTTCCCCCCCCCACCCCCCCCGATACGTTTTTTAATGTTTAAAAATAAGGAAATTAGCTAACAAGATTTTTCATTACATTTTTGTGACAAATCAATAAAAGCCCAATATGTCCTTTTAAATGCTATAATGTTTGTCCTCCCAGAGATGTCTTAGTTCCCTTCTTTGTTTTGGAAGTGAATAGTCTGAAAACAATTAATAAAGCTTCCAATATCATCCATTTTTTATCTCAGCATAATAAATACATTTTTTTTTATGGCATTCTTTAGAGCCATGAACCTCAAATACATGTGTTTATCTGAATATCCCTGAAATTAGTATTTGCTGAAATATAAATTTAAATCTGAATATGAAATTATCTTGTAAATCTCTGTTATTACAAGTTTGTACATATCTAAACACATTTCATAAGATTATGGAACTATTCACATACGTAAGGTTCTTTTTGTGCACATCAGTTTTAAAACCAAGACCCAAAGTGCTATTACAAGGCTGAATCTGCTCAGAAATTTCCAGAGTGAGAAGTATTTGAATTACAAGGAACAATGTATATATAAGTAATCTTGTTTAGCTTTTTGTGTTATAGTGACAGATTAGAAATAATACCCAACAGTTAAGAAGGAACTAACATTCTTTTAACAAAAACTACTTACGTAATGGAGTTCGTTGAACATTCTATAACTTACGTGTTTCTTTGATAATAAACAATTTAATATGAAATTCTATGGGTTTGGGCAAAAAAAAAAAGAGAGAGAGACAGAAGGGAGGATCTACAGTAATAATCTTAATATTTTAATCTAAAATTTAATGAAACAAATACTTAAACTTATTTCATTTCTAAAAGAAATGATCCCTTTATAAAAACATTTTCTGGTATTTTGCCTTAGCTGATAAATAATTTACACTCCTGGATGAACATAGCTGTCTTAGAGGTTTCAGCTATGCTGAACTCTGGAGCTTTCCAGGAAACGCTCATTAATTTCCACTCTAAGTAAACAGTAAGTAATGATCCTTCCTGATTTATTTATTTCTGAAAATAATTTACAAAAAGAATATGCAATTGTTGGAAAGCACTGATGCAATACGTATGTGCATGCGCACATACCCATTGTTCCCTGTTCACATAATTCACATAAATTGGCCCTTTTTACTTGATGTTTAATAACTTCAGCATAATTCTTTTAGTTTCTTTCCAGTGCTACATATCTGAGCACAATCATCTGTAATTCCAACCTAGAGGTTATTTGAATATTATCTGTATTAGTTTTCTGTTCAAGCGAGCCATTCACTGAAGTCTCACATTAGATATGTAGGGGTTTTTAAGATACACAGAAATAATTAAGAAGGAATTATTGTGGACTTTTTCCAGATAGATTCTTGCCTGTTTGTGTTGCTACAATGGTGCATTATATAACACATCTGTTACACAGTTCATTTATTTTCTCTGATTATCTCTCCAGGAAATGAACTATGTGTGCAAAGAGTGTGTTGTTTTGTCTGTCTTTTAGTTACAAACTGCTGTGAATTCAAGCTAGTAAAAGCAAGTTAAAGCATATCCGATGATGGAATGGAGAATGAGAAATCACTCCTCCAGAAGTTTGTTCTCTGATAAAAGTGGCCATTGTCTTCTTTCTTCCTTATGGAAGGTGTTGTTCCTTCTGATAAACAGAGCTGTCCACAACAGTACTCAGCAGGTAGATGAAGATAAATTATTTATCACTTCACCTAGAGCCAGGGTCTAGACCTGTAGTTTCTTAAGCCTCTTGAAGAGAGAAGTCATGCACCTTTTCCCTATCTTGGCACTTCTGGGGATGAGGGTGATACCCAGCGATTCTTTCAGTTATGTAGTATTCCTTATGAGTAAGCTGATCTCAGAAACAAAAGAAAACAAAACCTATTGACAGAAATTTCAGTGATTTTTTCTCTGTAGCATGGGATTTTTGGTTTGGAGTTTTTTTGAGTTAATCCAGTAGGAAGTTACAAGGCCTGGAAATAAAGCTAATATAAAGACAAGGGGAAACGTACAGTTCAAAATCTCACTTAGACTCTAGACAAACTGAGGTGTTCCCCATTAAATTACATTCTGGAGCATTTGAGGTGATTAAAAAAAAAAATATTTAAGATATCTCATTTTACTTGATTCATAGAATAGGGAATATGATTAATTAGTTTTTTTTTCCAAAGAATATTAAATCTTGTCAATAGCCTAATGATGAAACATCTTCTAAAACAGCTGCTATCCCTCAGAAAGCATGGCTTCAAATAGAGAAATGGCCATACAGGTGACTGACAAGTGAGCCAAGTGTTTACTAAAACACTGAAGAGTTTCTGACTAGATATATTCATTCTATTAGAAACAACTGACCTGAATATAGGCAAAATAATAATATTACCATGCTAATGTAAATGAATATAGTATTACTGCATGAATGACCTACTTCTGAAATCTCCTTTCATTGCTACAAAAGTGATATTTCAAGAGTGTTTCACATTGATTTGTAGGATGCACTTTGGAAATCAGTAGGCACTGATTGGGAAGAATAATCACATATAGAACCCAATACCCTTCAGCATGCTAGAGGTTGGCCATGTGTTGCCTAGAATGCCATGTGCTTGAGCTCCATTGATTTTAAGAGGATGCTAACTGGTAATGTATGCCTTGATCAGCAGCTTAGAAAGGTCCAATGATGACTGCTGCAGTCCAGTCCTTCCCTCGTCTCCAGCTGTTGTTACTGCCTCATTTTGGCCCAGACATTACAGGAGTGGAAGGGAGCTGAGCTGTCCAAATACCAGCACTGTGCTGTAAAACATCTATAAGCCGCACTGCATAGTCAAAAGTATACAAGTGTGAATGCAACTCAAGGGAAAGGGGTGGAGGTAGGACTGCAGTTGCTGGTAGAAATCATCTTCAGCTGCTGTGACACTGTAGTTTCACAAGCATTTCTTCCAGTTGCAGTGATGGCTAGAGTGGTTCCTACCCTGCTGCTTCTGCCTGAGCTAGGGCAGTTGTGCAAATTAGAAGAATTTATCTACATTAAAAAAATATATATATATATACATTCATATGTATAACATAATATATATATTTATATGTATATATTTATATTTTATATATATATGCACACATCTATATATTTTTTTTTACATATATATCTATATACATTTAATGTGGGTGTGGGTGTGTGTTTCAACTTGCCTTTAATGTGTGTGAGTTCCCCAGTCTAGTTCACTGCAGAACACTTGAGTCAGATGGAATGTGAGGGTGACAGTAGGCCAGGAATGATCAGGCAAGTGTTAAGGGTGCTAGAAAGGGAAGTGCTCACATTATCTGTAGCGTCAATGGTAAAATACAGCTCTAACTCAAGCCTTTTTCTAATTTAATTTCTCTTTACTTCAGCTTCAACAGAGAGGTCTTTTCCAATCTTTCCTGTACAAAAGGCAAAAAAAAAAAAACCTAGTTACTGGCACCATTTACAGTCTTTATACTGCTTGGTCAAGTAGATGTGTAATTTCAACTTCGAGTATTTCTGCTTGATCTGAATGTTCTGAAATACATTCTGAAATATTATGGCAGAGCTGTGAGGGGTTGGAGAATCAGAGGGAGGAAGAAGCATGGTAATTTCCCCTAGCTCCTTGTTTTGAAAGAAGAAAGACCCCAAGATGATTTATCAAGATGCATCCTAGTACACAAAGGATCACAGTTAGTCTCCAACTCTAGCGTACAGGAGACTACTTCACAGGAGACAAAGACTGGCTGTTCATTTGCATTTGCTGTTTTGATTATAGAGGAAGCATCTGGTTTGCTTTCTGCTGAGTTACTTTGTGGTTGTCTATTCTCATGCATGCTGTTGAGAAGCTGTTCTGCCCTTGTCTTCCACAAAGACAACAAAAACTTATGGAAGTTCTTTGGGCTAAGCTTGGTCTGTGTGGGTAGTAAATAGTGATTTGAAGCAACAGAAGCATGTGGCAAACTTTTTGGACAGGGCAGCTCAGAATTAGCTTTCTTCTGCAGGGCAGAATTTTGCAAGAGGATAAGGAAGCCTCCAGTATTTCATTCAGAGATGGTGCAATAAATCAATGTGTTGCACATTTTAAAAGCCATATACCTAGGTATGTTCTCAGCTGACAGAGAAGAGCTGCCAATGAAAACCTAGCATATTTATTAATGCCTCAGTCACCTTCATTTTTCTACCCTCTTGGTATTCATATAAGCACAGCTATGTAGAATCTTTTACTCTGATATGAACACCAAATGCACCTTTATTTTTTTTCCCCAAGCATACATGCAGTGTTATGTATTTTTATTGTGGGTCTTTTGGGAAGAATATTGCCTTACCAATGAGTAACACTGCTGTTGCTCCTGACTTTGCCAATGTCTCTCTGTGTCAGTGGTATATAACTCCCTTATAATGTAACACAGTTTATTGATGCCTAAACTGCTATTAGAGGATTCTATCTGCTGCATGGGAATGCTGTGAAGCATGTTAAATATCCTTGTTGTGAAACAAAAACAAATCTGAAGACTCTTAGCCTACAGGTAAAAATATGAATTCAATCTGCTCTTATTTTTTAATAATGTTCCACATGTTCCTGCTCAATGCTACTCGTTGCCACAATGTCTCATATCTTGCAGGAGTTTTGCTTGCTACTTTATCCAGGTATTGTGCCAGGCTATCACAAGAATCGATCTTTGATACTGCTACCGAAGTCCCTCTAAGAAAAATTGAATTATAGCTAAGCTGAAATACTGCAACATATTACAATATGTAACATATGAAATCTGTTTCTCATGTTTCCTCCCTATGTTTTTGTACCTTTGTTCCACTCTATGCATTTTTTTCTTCCCCCTTCCCCTTCCCCTTCCCCTTCCCCTTCCTCTTCCCCTTCTCCTTCTCTTTCCCTGAAGGGACCACTTGTACTCAAGTGTTCGAGAAAGATCCTGACATTTGAATGAGCCACTGCCAGGCAACATAAATATATTTCCCCGACTATCTTACTTCAGCAGACAGTTCAGTCAGAGTGCTCTTTTCTTTGAACTCCAGATGATGCTTTTTGTACCTTGTTTACCAGTGGGGTTTCTGAGAGATTTTGGTAAAACTCCGTCATTGCAGTCTGATTAATTCAGATCTGCTCTTCTTCAGCTGACAGTGAATAATTGTTACCAGCTTTCCTAGGAGATGTTTTATTTACTAGTATTGTTGTGGAGTATCTTTTAAGTGCTGATGTTAAGTAGGTGGGAGATAATGGTATTAGCTCATCAGTAACTTCTCTGAAATCATTTGGTATTGGGATGTCAGAAGTATATTGGTGCTTTACTAGATATGTCAGTATAATTTTGATGAGAAGATTTCTGTTTTATCCACAAACTGCCTGTGTGACACTGTCTCTTCGCTTCAGATTCTTTAAACAGATTGAGAGTAACTGATGTTTATAGGGGTAGGACTATATTTAACTGTGTTTGTAGAAGTTTATAAGCATATATTAGCTGTAGCAGTATAGAAGAGCTTCAGCCCCCCAAACCTTCTGGATATTATCAGATATGGGCAACATCGTTTTAGTAGTATTTGCTATCTCATGGATCCTACACCAAACATAGTTCTTCTGCCTCTGGGGATAGGAGCCTTCAGCCTGGAAAGGTCTTCTATGTATCAATAAACTTGTGTCTTGCAGGTCATATTTGTGATAGTAGGGTGATACTAGTCATAAAACAATATCCAAGGCTATGTCTGAACAGTGGCTCCATTTCTTGACCCAAGCTAAATGTTTTATTTTTATCCATGAGGAATTTGTCAAATTCACATTCCAGACCAGGTAACAGAGAAAAGAAAAACAAAATAAATAACATTTTCTCTGCAAATGAGAAAGAAGATAAAAACTACCACAATTTAATGGTTGGGAAAAAAAAATCAAATTATAATTCCAGATGAAACTTGCTGAATTTTAAGTTACATATATTTTTTTTCTAATATTTTAATCCCTGCTATCATACTTACTAGAAGATATTACTGTGATATTTTTAAGTAATGGAATTCCATGCAACCTTCCAGTCCTGACAAAGGATGACAATTAGGATTTATAGGTCCAGTTAGTTTGGATGAACTTGTACAACGTTCCAAAACTTTTCCAGATGTCTCCATCAGGATTATGTGAATAATTAATATCTTTGTCTCCTGACAGTACCAAACAATAAAAAGAATCTTTTTAACTTAATAAAAAATGACATTTCTTTATATTTTTGCTAAATAGCAACTGTTCCAGGTAAAATAAAACATTTGAGATAAAAGGAATACATTTAATTAATATTTTGAATATTTTAGTCACTGGCTTAAAATGAAAATGAGAATTTTTGAAAAAAAAAAAAAAAGGCCCTAGATTTCATAGAAGTTTAGGTATGAAATGTTGAGTAGCAATAGGTGCCTGGTGGAGTGCTGAAAACTAAGATAGCTGAGAGGGACGCTATGTGTTCTCTGCTAGAACCCACCCTGTTTTTATTTGTTTATATTTATTTTGTGAAAGTTGACAAGTTCTCCTGAGTGTATTAAGCTTGTCAACCTGTCACTTACAAATGTAAATATTCTGTCAGAGTGCTTCCAACCAACAAGTTCCAGCTTCAGTATGTGCCTCAGCAGTTTGGGTTGGTTGAGGACAAGGTGGTGGTTCTCCAAAAGCAGTATTTGTGTTCACACCTCAGGCAGGTCCATACAGTGAGTTTCCTTAGGTTGCTTAGTAGATGCTGAAATGTTCCTTGAATTTGTTATCTGTTGAAGGAGAGCATGCAAAAAGGGGTTTTCAGTGAATGATGTGTTTTCTGGGAACATGCTGCTTGCTAACTTATTAGGTTTCCCTGGACAACAAAATGAATATAAATGGCCAGCCGCATTCCAGAGTCTTGATTTCCCTGCAATGTATTCTTTTGCTCTGTCATAAGGTGACACTCCCACACAGCTGCTAAAATGCTTTTGTTGTTGTAGTGGTTAAAGGAAATTGCTGCAATTAATTTTGCTGTCTTTTTTCTCTTTGATGTGTCATTACAATTTTTTGGATAATTTTTCAGAGATTGGTTTCTGTTCAAAACCAGTCATGGAGGGGTGAATGTTATAGGAGGGGAAAACTTTTGAGCACACACATTTATATATGTGTATGTTTCTGGTTTGGTATAGTTATGACAACATAATGAACATGAAACATGTATGTATACAAAAGTACGCATACTTTTTTTTTTCTTTTTTCTTTTTTTTTTTCTTTTTTTTTCTGTTACTCACATACAAGTGCATTCGGGAAAAGTAGGACTTCTCCAAAAGTGAACAATCTGAAAAAATAAAATGGATGCAGGTGCCTTAGTCAAGCTAGTTTTATTTCCTAATGACTATAAAGAATGACCAGACCATGAACTCTGAGGTTATGCTCCATTTCTTGGGTACAGCACATTATGTTCTGAGCAGTTTCTATTTGTGGTCTTGAAGCAGTTTTAATCTTAAGTTCAGTATAGACCTGACATTTTTTTCTTCTTTTCCTTGGGCTGCAAAATAGTCTGCTTTTCTGCTAGCTTCAGATGCTGCTGAAATGAATGTTAATTGGTTCAGTGGTAAGTACCCTAGGTTCTAGGAGGAAACAGACTGAGGAGCAGAAAATTTTGTGTTTTGTTCACTGGATTTTATGAATGAAGGAAGAAAGACGAAAGCCCTCCCAGTTTCATCACCTAAAGTTGTAGTCAAAAAAAGTCTTCAGTTCAAAACTGACATTTATCAAGATTCCAACCATGGATGGAGATGGAAATCAAAACGGTGAAAATATAATTGAAAAAGAGTTAAAAAAAAAAAAAAGAAAAAAGAAAAAAGGAAATAGTATAAAATAAGATCAGGATTTTAGACGTATTAAGAAACAGGTAAATTATAAGGTTAGTAATCATTAATTTCAGCTTCTAGTTACTTCAATAAATAAATAATACTAGTTTAAAAGAGTAGCTGATGATGATCACTGTTTGTTACCTTGAAAAGATAATTTTATCTCTTTTCCAAAGTGTTCTCGAATGTGTAATGACAACCTTCAGGTCCTTTCTGTACCTTTTCTAATCAATAGAACAAGAAGCATAAAAAATGAAACAAAGGAGATATTTTATACCCTAGCTTTTGCAGGGAAACTGAGGTGTGAAGAAGTTATAATGAGCTGACTGTGGTAGAAGAGGTCTTCAGATTCACTTTAACCAAGTTTAATTCAGTTGCCACCTTGACCCTGCTACCCAGCCATTAGCATGTGCAGCATGCCTGCACTGCCTTTGTCTGGCCTGAGGTTTTTCATGGACTTTTTCATGAGCCTGGGCCGCAGCAAATACCACTAGCAAACTGGCAAGTCTTGCAGGCTGATTTTTGTTTTTCAAACATCTCCCCTGATAACTGTGTCTTGAAGCATACATTTGAAACCTCACAGGGTCATGCTGTGGTCACTTACAGTACTGTGAAAGAGTCCACTTCAGTCTGCTTCCTTTTGTCCGTATCCAGTGACTATACATTTTCTTAAAAACTTGATGAGCAATTGCTTCAGAAAAGCTTTTGCTCAAATGATTGGTTCTTGGCAGTCAAAAAACACATCACTTATTTATATTTGATTTAGTTTCTGATTGGAGCACAAACATGTACTTTAGTGAAAAGGCCTGAATTCAGCTAAGCATGCAAAAAAATCTGAGTCATGCTGGATATGACCTCAAATCTTGGAGCAGGTTTATAACAAGGGTTCATCCAAGGTGGTTGGTGTTCCCTGGCTGCCCATTGCATGTCTTTCATCGCTCCTTCTTGTGGGGTTATTTCATCCGTTGGATGAACAATTAAAGGAACAGCACAGACCAGAAGAGCAGCAGCCTGGGGGGGGGATGGGGGGGGGGGAAGGAGGGGGGGAGGGAGAAGAATCTGGTGGAGAGTACAGCTTGTATTTATGAGCATGTCTTTTGTGTTCATAAAAGTCAGGCAGGAATGCATAGCCAGCATCACAAATGATTTTAGCTGGATCTGCTTTTGAAGGAAAACATTTTGCATAGTACTGACCTCTTAAAAAGTATGACAAATTCAAAAAATAAAATAAAACAAAACAAGAAAAAAACACCGTGCACAAAAAAAAATCCACAAACCTACTTGCAACTGTTCTAAATATTAATATAAAACTGTTCTAAATATTAATATAAATTTAGAGTGATAGAATTAACTGTTGTAGAGGGAAAAAATAAAACAAACTACTTCATACTGCATGTTTTACTCAGCAGCTAATACATTTGATATAGCACCCTACTTCAACTGGGTAGGAAAAGTTTCAGAGACCATCCTTGAAATGAAAAGCCTTCCCATGAAGTTGATTGTTCCTACACTTAAAATTTTTGGGAACAGCTTATGTTCTCCCTTTTTCAATATGTAGACAATATCCCGCACACTTTATTTGCAAGCCTGAACTCCCTGAAAGAAAGAACAGCTCTCAGTGATAAAGGAGCCATGAAGTAGCATCTTATTTTTGTTAAAGGGTAGCCTGAGTCTTGGATGTTCAGATTACAGTCCAGGGATAAATGATTGATAGTTAAAATGCTTTAATGAATGAGCATGATAGTGCTGTAGGAAATTGTCACATAATAATTAACATAATTTTTGTTGCTCTTTTGAATTGCTTTGTGTTTGTATAGAAAATATATGCATGTATCCTTCCTTACTTTGTAAAGACAACATGATAAGCTTTCTCTAGCAAACTGCCAGGCAGCCTGCACCAGCAATAATCATATACAATTATTATTGTTGGTTTTATTATTATTTTAATGACTTAGTAGTTTTAATGACTTAGTAGTTTTTAATGAAACTACTTGTATAAGTGAGGAAGAAAATGTAGGTCTAGGAAGTTCTAGTATTGGCAGTTACCTTGCCTAGCTCATCGAGTATGTTAAAACCTAAGAAAGAATTCATGCTTTTTTAGTGTACTGCATCCAGGTTTTTGCCTCACAATCTAACCAGTTTTCCTCCAACTGATTTCTGAAGGCTTTGTTTCCTTTATCACTTTGAGAAAAGTTCAGTTGCTGGTTTTCTTCTTTTTTCTGATTTGCAAGAAAGAAAGCTTGCACTTGAGTTTAAGGAGGCTTCTCTATCCTAAAGATTTTGTGGCTGAAAAGATTAGAGAGTGTGCTAAGAGCCTGCCACACCTCCATCCTAATCCTGCTGCCTCCTGGATGAGGCACTTAACCTCTCTGTGTTCTGTCTATAAAATACATTTAATAATACTTAATGGCTTTACTGCCCTTTGAAAATGTAAAGTGCTATGTGAGTGCTGATTACTTTTATTGTGTTCCCTGATGGAAGGCCTTAACATATTTGTGTTAACTGGTGGTGCTAATGCACTTTCTGGAATAATCTTATTTATCAAAGTGAAACAGTTGCAAAATAAAAACTTTATTAGTCAAGGCAGACATGGTGACACATGCAAGGAAAGTTGGGAAATTTAAGCACTTAGCTTCACTGAGTATGTCTGTGCTACATTTCAGCCACAGTCTGGAGCTACATTTCAACACAGCTTGTCTTTTCTCCAAACTGCATCTGTGCAAGGGACATCCTAGTGAAGGAGAAATCTCCATCTTTTGCTTTGGAGCTTTGGAGCCATGGCCTGACCACCAGCTTGGGACAGATTTTTCCAGACAATCAAACCTTGAAGAGCAATTTACTTGGGGCTGCTGTGCAGTGAGAATTCACTGTCCCCAAAACTCACAAGAGCACTTCCATTCTTGGAGCTGGCTCCTGGGTTGGGTATCAGCGTGCTGCAGCTGGGCCAGCACTGAGTGCATCTCCCCAGGAGCAATGCCAGCCATCTTAGTGCTGTCCTGTGGACCTCTGACATTTTTCTCAGGCAAGATAGCAGTATTTCCCAAAAACGTGGCAGGCACATGTCAGGAGATGAAAGTGTATGTTGGACCAGTGGCAGTTATCTGTCATTACCAGTAAAGTGTTTTCATGGACCTAAATCCAGACAGTGTTTGGTACAAAGTATTGGCTTTGAATAGATCATCTTCCACTTGTATGCTTCTCCACTAGCTTGCTTTGGCATAGGAAATTTGATGTAGGACAGTATTTACTAGATCTTGGGTACGCAGGGAACATTTGTGTTGTAGTTCGGACTGGTATGTATCTGAGGAAGGAAGGAGAGATTCCTGTCCTGAATGAGGCATTAGCTATTTGGACTAGGAATGGCCTCAAGAACCTTTTAGTCTCCTCATCCTGAAAAGATATGGACTGGGCAGGCCTGAAAAAATATGCACTTTTGTGCAAGGAGAAGTTACTGACTGAAGTCATAAGAACTTTACACATTCCTGCAAAATGGTTGAAATGGTTCTCCTTCAACTGAGAAATGCATTTTTAAATTGCCATGGTAAAGCCTTTAGGTTGAAGCAGATTGACCAGCTTCTAGAAATGGGATCTGAAATAAAAGTGACAAAACTGACCCCTGCAACATCCCTAACTCAGGTTATGTTTATGGCTGTAAATTGTAATTGTTATAATACAGAAAGGGGTTTAGAGCTGTTAGAGTTTAAAATGGCAAATGTAAATTTTTTAAAAGGAATTAACAGCAAATGGTCTTTTCTCTGATCTCATCTCTTCATTTCTGATAGACTTCTTAGGTTTAGAGGAGACAATTTATAAGTTTATAAGTTTAAAAATTTATAAGGTATTATAATATATTATAATTCTACAGGCAGTGAAAGTACAGAATTCTGAAAGAGTTGACAAAGTGTGCCATTTGCTTGGTGTTTGCCTTTCAAACTTTTCTCTCAGGAACTTAGCAAATTACAACTATTTTTTCATGATCCCATTTACAGAAACAAAAGTAATATCCCTTTAGAAAAACGTATCAATCATACTATTTATTTTGTTACCAAAACATTTGTATTCAAAATGTTGAATTTTAGAACTTTTTGATCTTCACTCTTCAAAACACAGCTTGATTTAAAACACTGGAATTGTGTAAACAAGACTATATAACCATGCCATTAAATTCCCTAAGGAGGGAGAACTTAATAAAAATTGGTTATAATTTTGGTCTGAAGATCTATGTAATGAGGTAGAAATAAGCCCTGTGAACATTACAGAAATAGCCCTGTGAATACTGAGACTCATGGAAAATAGTGTTTATGATTCTCTGATTCACTTCTCCTTGAACTCTCGTTTGCCCTGTTGTTGTGTATGGGCAAGGCTATAGTCAGGGTGAAAACTTCTCAGCTGGACTAAGAGATTGCCTGGCTCTGCCTTAAAGGTTGAAGAATCCGAGCGATCCATGCAAGTTCAGACCAAAATGTCATTTTATGTGCTAGAAAAATGCAGAGATATGGTCTCTGCTTGACTCTCTGCTTGGAAAGTCTTGGCGCTGACCCACTGGCACTACAGCCAGCACAAATTTCTCATCTTGATCAAATCACAGAATCACAGAACCACAGAATTTCTAGGTTGGAAGAGACCTCAAGATCATCGAGTCCAACCTCTAACCTAACACTAACAGTCCCCACTAAACCATATCCCTAAGCTCTACATCTAAACGTCTTTTGAAGACTTCCAGGGATGGTGACTCCACCACCTCCCTGGGCAGCCTGTTCCAATGCCTCACAACCCTTTCAGTAAAGAAGCTCTTCCTAACATCTAACCTAAAACTCCCCTGGTGCAACTTTAGCCCGTTCCCCCTTGTCCTGTCACCAGGCACGTGGGAGAACAGGCCAACTCCCACCTCTCTACAGCCTCCTTTAAGGTATGTGTAGAGAGCAATAAGGTCGCCCCTGAGCCTCCTCTTCTCCAGGCTGAACAAGCCCAGCTCCTTCAGCCGCTCCTCGTAGGACTTGTTCTCCAGGCCCCTCACCAGCTTCATCGCCCTTCTTTGGACCCGCTCAAGCACCTCGATGTCCTTCTTGTAGCGAGGGGCCCAAAACTGAACACAGTACTCGAGGTGCGGCCTCACCAGAGCCGAGTACAGGGGGACGATCACCTCCCTAGCCCTGCTGGCCACACTGTTTCTGATACAAGCCAGGATGCCGTTGGCCTTCTTGGCCACCTGAGCACACTGCTGGCTCATATCCAGCCGACTGTCCACGATCACTCCCAGGTCCTTCTCTGCCTGGCAGCTCTCCAACCACTCATCTCCCAGCCTGTAGCTCTGCTTGGGGTTATTGCGCCTCAGGTGCAGGACCTGGCACTTGGCCTTATTGAACTTCATGCAGTTGACCTCAGCCCATCAGTGCAGCCTATCCAGATCCTCCTGCAGAGCCTTCCTACTCTCGAGCAGATCGACACACGCACCTAACTTGGTGTCATCTGCAAACGCCCATTAGGTTAGGAGAAACAGGTGCTGTTTTGCTTTTTTCTGTCTGTTTCTTGAAAGAATTTGCTGTAGAGATTGTTTTTTCGGTTTATTTTATCTACATAGATATTTTGTTCATATAAACCATATCTTAATTTGGTTGTTTTATGGAGTGGTTGCTATCTCTCAGGTAGAAGCACTCACCACTACTTTCCTGCTGTCATTGCCAACCTAATTTGTGTTTCTTCCAAATGTGCCCTATTACATGCCTGTTGCATAGTTGAAATACTGTGTTAAGATGAAAATAACATCTTTCTCCTATAGTTATTACTTTTCAAAACACTGCAATAAGATAAAAAAAAAGGAACAGTTTATATATGCAGATATATGATCTGGTGTAAGAATGTTCTGCCTTCTCAGGACATTTTTGTAAAGAATAGCATTTTGTATTTTTTTTTTACTATAGAAGAGATTATAAAAATTCTCTTTACTATCAAGGTAAAGACTTCCCATACAAGAGGGCAGGACATTTAGAAATGACATAACCTTTGCAGTCCAACAGGTTCAGCATATTTATAATTTATCTGGAAAAAGAAGGATGAATAGCAGTGTTAAAAATTACAGGTAATATTAAGTTGGCTAGGGTGATAAAGGCAAGAGCCAGTGAAAAACTGTGCAGTCTTAGTCTCACTGTCTCCAAAAGAACATAGTTGAACTGGAAAATGCTCAGAGGACAGTGATGAATTAGGATAATTTTAATGTGAGGAATGGCTTGAATATGCACAAACTCTTTGAAAAAGGGAAGATTGGTAGTGAGATGATGAGGGAATGATGGTATATTTCATTAAAATAATTAGATGTATCAAATCAAAGTTAGTGATTTTTATTTTTATTTTTAATTTCATTTTTTTTTGGAATATATTATTATTTTCACAGTGTTAACCTAGGGTGTAAAACTTTTTACCGAAGAGTATTACTGTCAGAGTATATAAAAAATCTGAAGTGGATTAAAAGTCTACATAGGTTCAAAAAGCAACTCAACAAACTAGAGGAAAAAACAGTTGAGAGACGTTAAGTACAAAAAGACCATCTCTGGCTCAGGAAGTCCCTGAGTCACATACCACAGGAGCCTGAGAAAGCATCTCTAGAAGCATGACTTTATGTTTTTCCTGCTGTATGTTCTGCATCTGGTATCAATTGCTGTTGTAAATTGGATACTTTGCTAGATGGACCTTTGGTATTTCTTTTAAAGCTTTTAACTGCTTTTGTTTTACTTTCTTTCAGAACACTTGGAGGCAGAGTCATTAGCACAATTTTGTTTATAGTCTTGCAAAAATTGCTTGAGATTTATATTTTAGGTACTCATGGTAATTAAAACATATGGTATAAACATGTAAGTAGGATTACAGATAGACCAGATTAAAAAAGAAGATTGCTTTATCATTTGTTGTGGGAAGAGGAATAGTCTGGACACTGTATAATTGTGTCTTGAGTCATAGCAGAAGCTGTGAAATGCCAATAATTTAAAGATCCCCAAATATTAATAAGTACCTAGTGGAGGATTTATTGTTGTAGGGGTAAATCTGCAATCATTGGGTCTCTGAGAATGTTAATTATTAGGGAAATTCTGACAAAATTGGATGCTACTTACTATTTCAAAAATAATTAAGACTAATCATGAATTTATTAGTTTCAAAATATTGGACTGGTAAAATATGACATATATATATTGTTGGTATTTGATCCAGAGGACTGCAGGGTTCACAACACGTTACAGTAGCAATAAATGAAAACCATCTGAGCTTTATGTTGCTCCCTACTGCAAACCTCTTATCTGTTTTCAAGAGTAGATGTATTTTTGTTGTTGTTGTGCTCTCTCTCTTTTTAAACCTAATTCTCCTTCTAGCAGTCATTGTGTTCTTTCATGGTAATCTGTCCCTTTGGACAATGATCAAAATTCCCACTTTCATGGATCTGCTGCCTCTTCCAGTACCGTCTAGAAGAGAGAGATTTGTATCATATTATCACTGACACTGTTGCTTTATATTAGCAAGTATAATCAGTTTAGTTTGAACATTGCTGTTTTTATTTTTGCACATAACCAATTTAATTGCCACCTACTTTTAGCTGAGTGCTCAGAACACCTTTCTGGCTTTTCAGAAGTTCATATTTCCATATTTATACACGAGTTCATGGAACAATTATTGTGTTCTGTTGGCAATCACTCAAAAATACCATTAATTTATCTGTGTATGAAACAGGGACGTTCCAGACATAACTTTTAATAGTGTTTTACTTCTGACAGACATGATGTATAAAGAGCTTAATGGCAGTCTAGATCTTTAGATTTTTGGACACATATTGATATGTGTCATAAGATCATTCAATTGGTCATTCTGGCAGATGGAATCAGATGTAGGTTATATGGAATAAGCTGCAATTAGTTTATCAACAGTGAAGTGAAGGTCCTTCTCTTTTCTTAAGGAACAATAACTGAACATTTGGAATTCAGAAATACTTTTTTCTTTCAAAACTTGCCACCACTAAAAGAACACTGATATTTGGGAATTCAGTGCACATCAACACATAATTTTAGTAAAATTAAAGTGCAGCTTGCTCTGAATGATGAAGTGACTAAAGATTTATTCATTTAATTTAACCTCCCATAACATTACTCTGAATTAACTTGCTTGAACAAGAATATATCTTAAAAATAATAATTAAATCTTGATTAGCATTTCAAATGACAGAAAATTCATGGAACCTTAGTATGTTGCTCAGATAATTACTTTTGTTAACAATGGCTTCTTGTTTTTAGTCTGATGTGGAGCAGGTTTAAGTTCCACTGTGGGCTTCTGTGTGTTACCATTTGTAATGTAATTTTCCTTTTCTTTAGGTATTTACACTTTGCAGTTTTTTAACTCTTTAACCTATTTGGCTTAAAGAGTAACTAAATTCCTGTTTTTCCTCACTAGAGGGCATGTTTTTCAATGCTTTCATCGTTTTGACCTTTATCATTCTGTTCAACTTCTCATCCTCCTTCACGAGTGGCTACCAGATTCATGTAGCATGGAGGTAATTTAACTTCCTAACTGTTTTTGAGTTTTCCTGGGTTTTTATAAATTTTATTGGTTTTATAGATGCAGTTTCCCACTGGAAGCTCAAACATCTTGTCTATATCCCTAATGTTCTTGGTTTTAAATTTCTCTCTTTATACTTTTTGTTTATATCTTGTTTTATGATGAAGCTAGTGAGTGAGCTAGATATCTTACATTATTAACCTGTTTGTTATATTATTTTCCACATGCCTTCATATCAACTTAATTATGATTTCTGCTTTTTCCCATGTCATTGTTAAAAAAATGCTCAAGATAAGTAAGCTGTATGGGGTTCCTCTAGAAACACATCACTTCAATTCAATTCATTACTCTTTTACCATTGCATACTGAGATGTGTCACTTAAAACACAAATTCAGTTTATCTGTTGCATATTTTTATGAAATTGAATGTTTTGTAAAAGTATGTTTCATAAAAATTGTTATTTTTATCAACTAAATGTATAATATCATCTAAAAAGCCAACAAGTTAATTTGATCATGTTTCTATGTATTACAGTTCTTGTGCATTATTATATTACAGACTTTTAAACCTTCAATAATCAAGGATTGTGTTAGCTGTTTTATTATAGTACACAAAACTGTAAGACTGACAGGTCATTTAAGACTTTAAAATACAGACACATCATCAGTGTTATTTTTCATCCTAGTTTTCTGATGAAACTTAATTGAAATCGAAGTTAATATTCCAGGTAGCAAGAATGCTGCGGTCTCTTAGGACTTTTTAATGCAAAATATTTATATTTAGCTACTTTAAATTATTTTAACATTGTATTGCTGTATTCTTCTTCTCAAAGCAGACTAGCAAAACTACTGAGGTAATTTCTTTTTTACTTTTTCTCTTTAGTTTTTATGCAGATCACATAACCTCAGTGCAATCTGAAATTTTGTATGCAGGGCTAGGGAAAATTAGAACTAATAAAAACCTAGTGCTTAAAAAGGCTTAAAAAGTTGTAGTAAAAATAAGACCAAGACAGTGTGGAGAGCGAAGTGAAGTGAGAAAGGAGAATTATATCAGAAAAAGAATGCCCTTGTACAAAGGGTACAAGGTTCCTTATAGTTCTGTGCTTTGAAAAATGCAGCCTCTTTTCAGCTTGAAAGATACATACTTTATTTTCAGTTTGTTTCTTTGACTACATTAAGTTGAAATAAAAGAAGAAAGGACTTCTGTTCAGCATACTAAAGACAGGGCTGAATAAGTGTTTGAAGTTCTATGAGATTTGTTAGTTGCTGCTTGGGTTCTGCTATAGCACACAGTTACCACCTTTCCCAGCACATGTAGATATATTTCAATGACTTTTCATGTTACTGTTATGTTTTTCATATATTTTGAAAAACTCTGGACGAAAAAGACTGGTTAAAAGTAAATTTGTTCTTGCACGTAGGTTGAATCTAGACTTGAGGTATGACTCGAAGTTTACAGGGCTGCCAAACATTTTGGCATCCAGAATACTGTAGAATGAGCAAAGTGAATTACCACAGCTGCAACAAACTCGTTTCTTCTGCAAGTCAAAACAATCCATTGTAGAATAGTATGCAGCCATGTGAAATGATGACATAAATGACTGATATGAACTGGCTACAAACTTCAAATACCACACAGGGACTTGGGTCCATGCATTGCTGTGGTTCTTTTCATTCACAGATAAAAATATTATATGGTGTGCTGTTGTATTAAGGCAATACTTAATAGGAAATATAGTGTTTATTGTTTGTTCTCCATATATAGACAACAATTTCCTTCTGCCAGTTTGATTCTTAAGTTCTATAATCAATGCTTAGTAGTTAATAATATTACTATTTTAAGTTTTAGCTCTATTGATTCAGGCTGTTTGGTGACTCAGGCAACTGCAATTCCATCACTGTGAAGTCTGAAACTCATCTTTACATTTCAAAATAAATGGAAAAATACAAGAAAAAAAAGGACTTTTTTTTTTTTTTTTAATACTTACCACCTTCATAAAAACAGCAGGTAATATGCTACTTTGGTCTAAATCCACTCCTAGTGATTGATAGATGAGTTTTATTTCAGAAATGTCAAAGCTGTTTATTTCTGTTCCTTTTTTTTTTTTTATTTTTTTTGTTTAATGATTGTTTATGAATGGACTGATTAGCTCTCAGATGTCTCCATTAAAACATTTATACTGTGCCAACTGTTCTGAAAATTATTCTGTTTGAGGGAACTTCTACACATTTCCTTCTTAGCAAGCTTATATAACTAAAGAACCTTATGCTAGGATCTAATTGTGTTATGCAATTTCCACTTCATGTACCTTTGTACTGAAAGTAATTTTCTTAAAGAGTGAGATTCTCAAATAGAGAATGATATCATATGTTCCATGAAATGAATGCATGAATGATCATTGTCATTATGCTTTCATGTCTACCTTCATCATTATTCTTCATATCTATATTTTAGCATTGCTATAAGCCACCTTGTCATTTTGCATTCCTTGTTTCTAGCACTGTTTAAATACAGAGTAAGAGAGATCATCTTCTTCCTCCACCTTCTTCCTGGTGAAGTGTGTTCCTGGCTTCCCAGGCCAACAGCAACACGTGGGGAAGGAGATGTTTGTGGTGGTTTTACCTTGCTAGGCAGCTGAACTCTACCACAACTGCTGTCTCATTCCCCCTCTTCAGAAAAGGAGGGGAAGAAGAAAAGGAAAGAAACAACTCATGGGTCAAGATGAGGATAATTTAATTAAAGGAAAAAGTTATTAAGGGAAAATCATTATTAATTAAATAATAATAAAGGGAAAAGGAAAAGGGGAAAAGGGAAAAAACAAACAAAACAACAAACAAACAAACAAAATTGAACAACAACAACAAAAAAAAAACCACCAACGAACAAAGGCTGTGTGGAAGTGCAGAGGAAAGAAATTACTCTCTACTTCCCACAAATGAGCAATTTTTGACCACATCCTTGAGGCAGAGCTTCAACGCACATAGCTGTTGTTCAGGAGGACAGACGTTTTCACAATGACAGCCCACTCTCTTCCTTTTTCCATATTTTATGTGACATTGTATGGTATGGAATATCCCTTTGGTTGGTTTAGGTCAGTTGCCCTGGTGATATTCTTTCTTCCCCTCTTGTCCACCCCCAGCCTGCTGGCTCTGGAGGAGTTGGAGGGAGTCCTGATGCTGTGCCAGTAATGTTCAGTAGTAGGCACAACACTGGTGTGATACCAGTGCTGTTCTAGCTACAAGTGCAGAGCACAGCAATGTATGGGCTGCTGTAGGGAAAGTGAATTCCATCCCAGTCAGACACAGTACTATGTTAACCTGGCTCTTACACTGCTAGAAAGCGTTGAATGTTTTATAGGATAAAGACATAGTGAACCTGAAAATACACAAATCTCAGCCAGAAAATTGAAAAAGGACAATTTTTTATTTGCTTTTTTTATTGCTTTTTCTTCTTGGTTATCCAGCTCCGATGCACTTTTTAACCTGGTTCTCTGAAAAATTTTGTTCCACTTACAAAACTAGAGTGTTTTTATTGTCTCCTATTTACTCTTTCAGGATTTGTGGATTTAACACTCCATGATCAGGTCCATCTACTGGAATGTGCCTGGTTAGAGATACTGATGATTGGCTTAGTCTGGCGCTCCATGGAACACCCAGGAAAGCTTTTATTTGCACCTAATCTATTACTGGACAGGTCAGTCTGAGTATTGCTGTTAATTATTTGATTTGTTTCTACTGCAATCAGATTAATTTCTAGTTTGTAGACATCTTGCTGATACTACAATTTGACAGTACGTCATAAATTAAGCAGGATTATCATTGGTGGGACTGGAAAAGAAACTCTAAAATATCTAGAACTACTCTGTTGAGTGATGTTGGTAATATGCTAGACAGAGAAAACATCTGAAAGTCACCTGCTGCTGGAAGTACTTTATTTCAAAAGCAGATGAAAATTCCTGTTATAATTTGTACAGTTTGTTGCAAAGCTAAATTAAATTAAAAATAAATCTGGAACACTAATCCCTTTAATCCAGATAATTATTTCTGCTTACCTAGAATACTCCTAGCCAGTCTTAGCTAAAATTGGTTTATTCAGGCAGCCAGCCATAATTTTGTAAGAAAATCCTGATGGCTCTAAGTTGAAATCTTATTTATTTACACTGAGATTTTTATTTTTCTTCTGAATACTGGAGTCAAATTTGGAAAATGCACACCTGTTTGCTTCTCTAAGCCTTTTTAGATAGTCTTGCTGAGATGCTGTAGTTGTTTCTATGTGAAAGAGAAAAATATGCTTCTCTGCCATACAACAATATTCTGGATTTTAGCTGTCAGTCTTCACAAAATCAAAACAGGAATTCTAGCAATTTTAGTGCAAACTCTCTCTGTCTCTCTTTTTTTTTTTTTTTTTTTTTTTTTTTTTTTTTTTTTAATTTTCCCAGTCATGAAAATATTTAGCCTTGAGAAAGTGCATTGAAACAGAATAAATAGTGAGCAGGGGATTTGACATATGACTGTGGCAAACCCAGGAACAGTTGGTTAAGATGGAGATATCCTAGCTATTGGTAGTACTCTTTTTTGATGTTGAAGACACCCACATAGCACAGTTGGCAGCAGAGACCTTATGCGTGGACACTGGTCACATAGTGCAGAGCTAGACTTTAATGTGAAGCAGCTAAGATCTGGCAATGTTACTGATCTCATTGCTTAGCTGCAGAGGCATTGCAGCAAAGAGTCAAAGGCAGTTCCTTCAGTAACTGCAACCATTAGTTAGGTGAATGAATCAAAACTCTTGCTAGCAGAAAAATTGTTTCTCTTGTAAGGGTTTCAAAATCAAGATTACAGTAATAATTTTTTTTTTTTTTTTTTTTTTTTTTTTAGTCTACTTGGGAATTCACTAAGTTCCAAGACAAAATGCCTAATGGGTTACTAACATTGTTCCATGGCTACATCTTTTGAGCAGCTTGTTTAACTAACTGTGGGGTACTGAGCTTCCATGTTTGTATTTGTACAATGCTGATGATTTGGTCTTTTCCCCTCTATTTGAAAAAAAAAAAAAAAAAAGATTTAATCATTTAATCTTTCTATTTTAGGAAAATATAAAAAATAATGCCTAAAAGTATAATACATAATATTATAGTAATATATCATAGAATATATCATAGAAATAAGGAAGTGCTTATTGCCTTGCTTATTGCTGTAGGAAAGCCTCTCTTCTGCTTGTATAAACACATGATCTGTGAGCTATGGAACTAGATACAGACACAGACACAGAATTGTCTAGGTTGGAGGAGACCTCAAGATCATCAAGTCCAACTTCTGACCTAACACTAACAAGTCCTCCACTAAACCATATCGCTAAGTTCAACATTTGAACATCTTTTAAAGACCTCCAGGGATGGTGACTCCACCACTTCCCTGGGCAGCCCATTCCAATGCCCCACAACCCTCTCAGTAAAGAAGTTCTTCCTAATATCCAACCTAAAACACCCCTGGTGCAACCAAAAGATGTGCAAAACAACATAGAAAATATTTTTTTTTTGTGCAGAATGTATCTGCTTCCTTAAATGTAAATATACTCTTCTTAGACTAGGCAAAAAAAAAAAAAAAGAGAAACCCATCAGTTTTAAAATAATTTCTCAGTACCCATAAAAAGGAAAAAGTTCTACTGTAGGAAAGCAAATATAGTATGCTACTGAAAAATACTGTAAATTGCAATTTAGCCTCCAAAAACTAACTAGTTTGTTTCACATTTTGTAATGTAGGCTGTGTGAAAAAACTTAAAACTGAAGAACAGAGCCAGAGTACCATTAGTGCTCCTGTTAGCTAAGAAAAAGAGCTTAGGAAACTTTGGTCTTTCTCGACCAAAAATTCCCATACTATGAATAATAATAAAAAAAAAGTCCAAACAGTTGATTCATGCAGTTTAAACCAAGTCTCTGATGGATTAAAAGAAACAATTGCATGTAAGTGGAAACACATATTGCTTTAGAGGTGAAAAATTAATTTACTTCATAACCAAAGCAGACTCCTTGTTTTCTGACCTTTAAACAGGACTGTTTCTAAAAGTCTAAATCTATGAGATGTTATCATTTTCAAATAATAAGAAATGTGTTTCCATATACTTTCTTCCCTCTACTTGTTAGGGATATTTGCCAAAACTGAAATAATAAATTAATTGACTCTGGAGAACACTGATATGCTAATTAGTTTACTAACCATTGATGTAATCATTAATTAGTGCTAACACTAATTTATGTGTTAATTTGATTTAAGCATGTTTCCATTTGAGAGTGTTACAGAGCAGAGTCATATTATTTGCCAGATTTGAGAGGGCTGAACAGAGACTGTTTCAAAGACTAAGCCAGTGGAGTCCTTCTACTGCATCAAATATTTCAGCATATATCACAAGAAGAGTGAAAAAAAAAAAAAAAGTTTGATGCATCATTGTTATAGATTTAAATAATGAAATTATGATTGAATGGCTAAAATAATGGGAAAGATGCATACAGTAGTAACATTTTCTTTCACCTGGGCTTCTTTCTGCATATTCTTTACAGGATACTTATTTTCAGTATTTTCATCCACAGCTTTCTGTCATGAATTCCCATCACTCTTACCCTGTTACCTGATCTGTGCAGTTAAAAGCATGTGCAAATGTAAATTTAACTATTGGCTGTAGTCCAGAGTCACCAACTGCAGATACTAAAGACTTGGTCTGTCTATAACCTATGTCTTTGTGGACTTAATGCAAGTTCAATATCCTTAATATAGAGCTTTATAATATCTTGTCTCTGCCTGTCTGATCATTCAGTGCCAGGCATCCTCTCTGATTTCTTCATCTGTTCCATTTTTCACTTTCAGGCTTATCTTGTATCTGATAGATTCCTTCTGTCCGATAGACTGTCCTTTGTGTACATCTGTATGTAAAGCTCAGGTCACTTCAAGTTTTACTACAGCAACTTTTTCCATCTTGGCTAGATAAATACAGTCTTGCATTGTTCATATCTGTCTGAAATGCTATAAAAATACCATTCCTGTTTTGCCTTTACTTGAGCAAATCTAATTTTTGTTCTTCCAGTTTGCTCCTCCTATTTGGGTTTTATTGGGTCTTTTCCCATTCTGTGACACTACTTGTTACATTTTCAAATAAATACCTCTATAATTTTCCTATGTATCTATTCACATTTGGAAGACTCCTTGAAAATATCCATAACGCAGCCCTTTTTTACCCACTTTAAGTTCCTTCTTAAAATTTTGCTTTGCCTGTAAAAATAATTACACAACAATTAAGCTGCCAGTATGTTTAGACAATTGTATTCTGTATGGATGAGTATCATCACATTATCCCTTTCTATTCCCACTCTGCCTTGTAATTAGATAGGGTATTCTGTGGGATAATGCACCCTTTCTTCTTCAGTTAATGCAGTACCTAAACACTTAATTCTTGATTCAAAATCAGGACATTTAGCAGTGTGCTAGTCACATAGTACATTTTTACAGTGTACAACTGATGCTATTATAAAAGCTCAACTGACAATAAGTATAGATTATAAAAATAAACCCAGTAAGGAAATACAATAGCACACTCACAGAGATTGCAATTAATGTATAGCATTTAATACATAAAAAAATAATAATAATCCAGGATAAATGCAAATCTTTTACATACTGTTTTTGAAAATTAGTATCTTGCATGAGGCAAATCCAGAAGTAAAGGGTTAGGTTTTCAATGGGATGAAACAGATGTTTCCTGTCTGGAGGTTTCCCAAGGAACTAGACCTTAAAAATGTCATTAGACCAGGGCTGAAATTTGTCAGGCCCGACAATAAGCTGTTTATAATTTTGAGGAAAATGTAATGTTTCTTCAGGAGTAAGAAAAAGTCATAACGTATTATATTTTTAAAGCACTGAAATATCACACTGATCAGACATTACTTAAAAGTTTGAAAAAAAAATCTAAAAAAAAACCCTCATGATAGAAATAGCTGAATTTCTACCTGAAGTGGATGACTTCTCAACAGTACCAGCAAAATGGATACCAGCAGTGCTGAGTTTTTAAATAGGTTAGTGGAACTTCATCCCAGTAAACCTGATGGCCATTACAGGGAAACTGATGGGTTACAGTCTAAATAAATGAATTGAATTGGCTGAAGCATGAATAAGCATGACATAGTGGTGAAGTGTCACCATGAGTTTTGTAAGGAGAAGCTATGAGGTGTAGACATATTGGAAGGTATATTCTTCTTTGAAGAAATTGGTAAGCACATGTACAACGGAGGTCTAGTTTGATGTTCAAAAGGTGTTAAACAAGATCTATATTTTGTGTAGACAAAAGTAAACTGATGCATATAGGAAGAGAATAGTCCTAAACATCATAAGCTACATTCTGAGTTGATTTTTCCATCTCACTGTTGCGTTAGTCAATTCTATGGAACCAGCACTTCAAAAAGTAAAAATATTGCAGCTCCCCTCCCAGGAATCATTACACTGGGAAAAAATAATACAGAACCTTGGTAGTAAATTGTGTAAATCTGTGTTTAGAAACCATGCTTCTCTGATTTTCCTTATCTAACAGGGATATTGAAAAAAACAGGAGGGGTATCCAGTGGAGTTGCATAGGCAAAGACACAGATAAGTTTTGATACAAATGACTAAGTAGTCTGACTTATCTGTCTGTGAAGTTCAGTAGAAGGAGGAAAATGAAACAGAAATGATAGGAATTGTATAAAGGCATGAGCAGGTTGAGAAGCATGGTACTCCACGTTATCTCTCTTCCAATCTAAAGCAAGAGGTAATTACTACAAATCAGCAGATCCAAACACGTGTATGTTTAGTCCAGGGTTTAATATACTTTTAAAAGGAACCAATACTATTGTTCTCATGTTATATTCTAGGTATTTTTTATTTGCTATTGAAAAAAATAAAGTCTACTAGCCTCAAATCAGTCTAGAGTGTTCAAAAATCTCAATTAAATGTATTCAGTATTTGAAATGTCTACTGGGTTATTTCAGTCTTTCTATGGATAAATCGACTTATCAGTTATTTAATGTGGAAACTGCTGTTCACACCCTCTTTGAGTGCTTGAGGAAGCATATTCTTCTCTTTCTCATCTAGTAGAAATTGAAGATTTTTCCCTTTACTGACTTTCATATGGTGCAATGGCAGAAGGCCATGGATCTTTTTAAACCACAGATAGCATGAATGGCATAAAAACTTGCAGAATTCTCTGTATGGCTCTGCAGATGAATAATTTACTGTTTTCGTGGATTTCATGGAAAATTTCATGGGTTGGAAAGTTTCTCACCACATCTGAAAAAAGTCTTATATTTTCTGTGAAGATGGCACATTCAGATATTTTCATAGAAGACTGGATACAATTGAAGCGTGTCAGTGTGAAATCATTGTGTTTTCCTAGTCCCTCACCTTGTAAAATATTGCAAATGCCTAAGAACATTATACTTTTAGTCAGTCTGACACTTGAGTAATTTTTTTTATTTTTATATAAAATTTCAGGGTAACATAGACAGGAGAAACCTTGATTTCAAGGTCTCTCCAGAACCAGGTAGAAAGAGGTCCACCCTAAGTGTTAAGTCTATGTGCTGTTGCAGGACTATGATGCCGTTAGGAACACAGGGACATGATGGGACAGCTTACACATCTGGAAAGCTGCACTGGATGGCTATAGGCTCTTTAGGAAGGACACACTGGGACAGCAAGAAGGGGAGTTGCCCTGTGTGTGAGTGAGCAGTGGGAATGCATGGCGATCTTGCTAGGAATGGATGAGGAGCCAGCTGAGGTCAGGATTAATGGGCTACTGGAGGGACAACCCAGCAGGACACAAGCAATCCAGGGGCTTTCTGGATTGCTTGATGATAAATTTATAACACAAGTGCTTGAAGAGCTGATATAGGGAGGTGCTTCACCTGATGTCATAGCTATACAGAAAAGAAAGAACCAGTCAAAGGTGTGAAGACTGGGGACAGACCTTGCTGGACTGATGATGGAACAGTGCAGTTCAAGAACCAAAGAGCAGGATCCAAACACTGTTCTGAGTTTCACTGTTTCAGAGACCTGATTGGAAGAATTTTGTAGGATACAGTCCTACAGAAAGAAGAGTGATATAAGAAAGATGGTTGAATTTCAAGGATCACCTCTTCCAGCCTCAAGAATGGTCCATCCTGACATGCAGAAAGTCAAGCAAGAGTGGCAGAAGGCCTAAATGAATGAATAAGGAGTTCTTAAACAACTCGGGGATAAATAGAAAGTGTAGAGGAGATGGAAGTACAGTCATGTCCCAAAGGGGGTGTGGTGCTCATTTCTTCCTGGTATCTAGTGATAGTACAAGGAAAAGAATTAGGAGAAGAAGTTTAGGAGAAGGTCGGGTTTGAGACCAGCTAAGGAACCTAAAGATGCACAAGTCCATGGGACTGTGGTGGTTTTACTTAGGTGGGCAGCCGAGCTCCACCACAACCACTCTCTCACTCCCCATCTCCTCAAAGAGAAAGGGGGAGAAAATACAACATAGGGAACTCGAGGTTTGAGATGAGAAAGGTTTAATTAAAGGGAAAGAGAATGGGGAGAAAAAAAAACAACAAAACCACAACAAAACAAAAAACAAACAAACCAAAGAAACAATAAGTTCGCGCGGAAGCACAGAGAGAAGGAAGAAAAAATATTCTCTACTTCCCATCAACAAGCAATGTTCGGCCACGTCCTGGGAAGCAGGGCCTCAAAACGCGTAGTGGTTGTTCAGGAGGAACAGCCCCCTCCCCCACAAGAGCCCCCCTTTCTATTGCTGAGTGTGACATCAGGTGTTGTGGAATATCCCTTTGATTGGTTTAGGTCAGTTGCCCTGGCAATATCCCCTTCCCATCACTTGCCTACTGCAGTATTGGAAGAGGTGGGAATTACCCATCTGAGCCTCATGCTTGATCCTAATTGTTGCTTTGTTGATATAGCAGACATAGCCACAATGGCTGAAAACTGCTGCTGTGTGTGGACAACAGTTTTTTTCAACTTGCTTTGGGATAGTTACAATACCAAAAGCAGTCACTTGCTTGTTAGGAGAAGAAATACAGGTGTAACTCCCCAGCTCAATGGAGGAAAAGAGTCTTGCTCTTAGGGGTCCTGCTTCCTTTCCTCTCTCAAATTTCTGTTCGGAACTGATATTTCAGTTTTGTTTCTTGGAAGATGTCTGACTCAAGCAACTCTTCAATGGAAAAAAAAAAAACAAACTTGATTCCATTTTGAACCGTGCTAATTCCAGTCCTGTATTTTCCAATTGCCCAGCTGTGAGTGATTCTGAGACTGTGATTCATGCATTGACACTAATGGCACATATTTTTGAATAAGTAGCCAAAAATATTGTATTTGTTTAAACAATGATAATTAGTTACTGAAACAGTGTTGTAAATCAACTGAAAAAGATTTTAGTGAACTCTTCTCATACCCCCCAAAAATAATAAAAAAAGAAACAAAATCAAGGTACCTTGAAGGCACTACTCTTAAAAATGTGAACGCTTCCTTCCTCTAGATTTGTATTCTTACCACTGTACAGATAAATATTTCTTCCTTGCCTTTTCCATGACTGAATAATTTAATGAATTAGAAACAAATCCTAACCAAATATAAAATAACTATGAGAATAAGATATAAGGAGGATGAAATATGGAGAATCTATACATTGAGAATGAACAGATTATTATGAATGAAAGCCTTTCCATAGAAAGTACTCCTTTCAAAACTCTCCAAAATACAATCCAAGTTTAAACTAATGAAGAGATTTTTAATTTGGAGAAAGTCAGGAAGTCAGGCTAACTTTTTATTTTTTTTTTCTCCTCTGTTTTGTATTCTGTGCCAGGTTTATGCAGAAGCTGAAATCAAAAGGCTTTTTTTTAAATTATTTTTTTTATTTTTATTTTAACCACTACATTAGTGCAGAAAACATTATTTGTATGATTTAAGGATTGCTTTTATTATTTATTCAGATGCTGGCTTCATATTTGGATTCTTTGTTAAAAAGCTCAAAAATAGTTATACATTTTTTCTTCTAGTTACACCCTCTGAAACCAAACTCTTTCAGGAACTTCTCCAGCAATTTACTTAGAAACAAAAATGTTAGTTTCAGATCATTTTGTCCAGTCTGCTGTTTGAAGCAAGAGTATTGCCAATACCAGTTTAGGCCAGCTGACTGAGATGAGTCTTAAAAGGCTCTAAGGGTAGTGAATACACAGTCTGTATGGGTACCTGCTATGGGATTGCATCACCCTCCCACAATCCAGCCCAAACCTTGCTAACTGCAGCTTGCAGCAGTTAGATGCCCTTTGCACCCACTGCTCCTGAGAAGAGCTTGATTCCACCCGGTTCATAATGCTCCTTCTAGCAGTTGTGGGTTGCAGTTCGGCCTGTCTCTTCAGTGCATACTTTGCCTCATCACCAGAGTGAACAGATCCAAATCATTGCATCCCTTCTTGTAGGCCACATGTTGCATGCCTCTGACCACCTCCAGTCAGAGGAGACAGCCAACATCCTTCCCGTGCTGAGAGACCTGAGACAAGAAACTGGTATGGTCTCAACAGGACCGGCTGGTAAGGGGGGGACAATTTCTCCCACATTCCAGCCAAATTCATCCTAACAGTTTATGTGCAGTTTGCCTTAGCCACTATGAGAGAATGCTGTTAGTTTATTTTATTTGCTGTCCATTTTCCAGCAAGGTTGCAACTCAGCACCTACTCTGCTTTTGATTATTTAATCAATCATTTCATCATAGAATCAGTCAGAGTGGTCAAACGTGAAGTTTCATGGATCCTCCTCCATGCTTTTTTTTTTTTGTTTGTTTGCTTTTCCTGTTTTGTTTTTTGTTTTCAGAGATGAGTTAACCTTCTACTGTTTGTCAGGACCTGTTCCAATCTCCATATTCTTTTTTAGATAGTGAATAACAAATAAAATCGATCTGCTCTTTCAGCACCCTGAAATGAACCCCATTTGTCTCCATGGATTTGAAGTGCTTCTCTAAATACTGATTTCCTAAACAATTCCCTAACCCGTCAATATGTTACTGTTGGTTGCCTCTGTCCTTTCTCAGACTGAGTTGGTACAGATGGAAGGCTGTCAGTAGGCTTTGCCAGTGAAATATGACCAAAAAAAAAATATGTTTCAATTGCTTCAGTCTATTCCATGCAGTCAGCCATTAGGCTTTCTTCCCAATTCATCAACTATTCATTCTTGCTGGACTTCCATCTGTTGCTGCTATACTTCCCTTCTTCTTACTTTCTGAGTCCCTCACTAGTTTTAGCTCTAAATTCATTTTGACGTAAATGCTCGAACAGCACCTCAGTACTCTTTTACTTCCGGCTTTTATTTATTTATTTTATTTTATTTTATTTTGTTTTGTTTTGTTTATTTTACTTATTTTTCTGTTTAGTTCATTAAGGAGCTCCTTGCTTTTCCAAGAGGATCTTCTGCTGAAATAGCTGGTCTTCCTCTATGATGGCATGAGTCTGTTCTTAAGTTCTCAGTAAATTTTCCTGAAAATATTTTCCATCCCCCTGGATGCTTTTCCCTATCATGTCTCCAAGAACATTCAACATAGCAATTCCCTAAATAAACTGTAGTATGTTCTGAAATGCAGAGTCTATTGTTTGTCTTCCCAGCCTACCTCTGGATCCTGAGCTAAGTCACATCTCATGGTTTCTGCAACTAAATCTCCTATCTATGAGCACACTCACCATCAGTTTCTCTGTCTTTGTGAAGACTGGTCAATACAGATACGCCCTTGGTAGACTACTTTTTGTGGAAGTTATCATCAACACAGTCCAGAAACTCCCTGGACTGCTTGCATAGTACTGTGGTGGCTTTCTAGCTAGTGATTGCAGACTATTCATGTAGAAACCCTCCACAAGAGTGTAGATTTATTACTGAGACACTTCTACAAGTTATTTATAGAAAGACTTATCCACTTGGTCAGACAGCCAGCAGCGATCTCTCCTGCCCTCCAAGTCATCAGCATTACTTTCTCTTTGACCTACATCCAAAGTCTCCTGTCTGTGCAATCAAGGACTCCCTTTATACAAAGCTCAAGTTCCTCTCCTCTTCTTCCATACCTATTCTTCCTAATTAAGCTGTACCTATCCATGACCATCCTCCAATTATGTGTACTATCTTATCTGTGCACTATCTCACCAAGCCTATGTGATTCCAGTCTCTTCACAGCCATATTACTTTGTATAAATTTTCATTTCTCTTTATGTGTCACAGCACAAGCATTTGAAGTAAGCCTTCAAATTCCCCCTTATAACCAGAAATGTGAATGTTGTCCCCATAGCCTTTTCTCAATCACACATCCTCTGTTTCCTAACTTTAGGCTTAGGAATCCTGTGACAAGCTGGGTTTAGAGGATTCCTCACCAAGTTACCATGTCTGTTGGTCAAGATGACCATCCTTCTCCTAGTCTGGTAGATCCCATCTGTTCTCAGCAGTCCCTCTTCATTGGATAAAGTACCACAGTCAAAGAAACCAGCATGTTGCTGGAGATGCCAGCTACATAGTCAGACTTTGTTTTGATGGGTGTATCTGCTCTAACTTCAACTTTTCCCTTTGAATTAAAAGTTTAATGAGAACATTCCCTAGGTCCCTGTTGTCCTCACCTAAACACACTTCTCTATTAATGTTTACTTATCTGTCATTTGGTCTTATGTTTTTGTAAAAGACATTCCTAATAGCAAGGGTTTTTCCGAAACTAATAAATTCTGAAAAAAATCAAAATTAATAAATTTCCAAAACTAAATAAATTCTTAGGTTGTGTGCATATGTACAGGGTTCAAGGAGGAAAGGATTCAATTTGTAAAAGAAAATTAAGTCAGGGATTGCTTGAGAAGTCACATATGAGTGCATGGGATGGGCTTTACCCAAACATGTTGGATGATATTATTGCAAGGCTTCTCTCTATTTTCTCTGAAAAGCTGTGGAGATCAGGGGAAGTACACAATGACTGGAGAAAGGCATATCTTTCACCCACCCCCAAAAAGGGAAAGAAAGACAGTCTGGGAAACTACAGGTTGAATAGTCAGCATTGCTTCAATCCCAAGGAAAATCATAGTGCAAATTCTCTTGGAAGCCATTTATGAGATTAAAGAAAAGAAGGTGAGGGTGAGTTAGAATAGATTTAGCAAAGGTGTATTGTGCCTGACCAACCTGATTGCCTTCTTCAATAAAATGACAATGTGTCTTGTTAATGGTTCACACTCTATTTTGATGCTAGTTGCAGTTGGAGTTTCTCAAGGGCTTATCACAGGATGTCTTTAACTGTCTTTGTCAATGACCTGGAGGAGGAGTGCATAGTCTTCATATTTTCAGATGACGTGAAACTAGGGGGTGCAGTTGATGAATTGAGCTGCCATATGGATAGACTGAGATAGGCTGGAGAAATGAACTGACAGGAACCTCGTGAAATTTAGCAAGGAAAAATACAAAGTCCTGCACTTATGATGGGCTTAATTCACTGCCCCTGTTCAAGATGGGGAACAGCTCTGCTGGAAGAGAGCTAAGGTCCCACTGAACAGAAATCTGAAGGTGGTCTGAGTACTACACTATGGCAGCAGTGAAGGCCAACAATATCCTGGGCCGTATCAGTAGCAGTGTAGCCAGTAGAGCAAGGGAAGTAATTATTCCACCTTTATTTGACACCCATTAGACTATATCTGGAATGGCACATACAGTTTTGCACTCCACGTTACAGGAAAGATGTTAAAAGTCTTCAACAAGTCTTAGAGAGTGCCACCAAGGTTGTAAGGGTTGGAGCACATGCCTTTTGAGGAGAAACTGAGAGAACAAAATTTGTTCGGCCTGAACAAGAGACAGCTTCTGAAGCATACCTAACCTTGTAAATTCTACAGAGAGGTTGTCAAGACTCTTTAAGATTAGTGAGGGCAGATTGAGAAACTGGAGTCAAATTAAAGCAGAGGAGGTTCTGACTGGATATAGGGGAGAAAAAATAGCTATGGAAGTAATTAAGCTGAAAGAGGTTGTGCACCCACCCCTGGATGTTTTCGAGATGAGACTGGATAAAGCCTTGAGTGACTTTGTCTGAGAGCACATCTAACCCTACTTTGAACAGATAGTTGGACTATAAACATCCTGAGATGCCTTCCAGCCTGGGTGATGCTGTGATTCCGTAGACTTACTAAAATTAATGTGCATAGCACTCCTATGCAGCACTTGCCTGAACATTTCCCAACAGTCAAAAGTTAAGGATTCTTCCAAGAATACACTCCACCATTTTTCAGTAAACAAGACATTATTGTTTTGTTTTCAGTAAGCTGACTACACAAAGACATGATGTTGAGATAAAAATAATTTTTACATCTGTTGCTTAATTTGTCCTCCAGGAAAGTTATCTAGGCCTTCCTAGATTGGCCTTCTTATCTGTTGGACTTATAGCTGTGAAGATGTGATAATAGTTTCAGTTTATGTTAGAAAATTAGAAGGCAATTTAGGAGAACTGGAAATTCCTATTTCAGATAGTTTTTGTTGGTTAACAAAGAAAACCAGTGTTGTAGGCTAGATAATAAAAACACTTGATTAGAAGCCTGCATGTCATACATGCTGAGCCACTGCAGTTTCCACTAATTTCAGTGGAGTTGGAGCTGCTGCTTAGGTCTGAAAATAAAGCAAAAATTTCCAATTTGTTGCTTGCACATGTGAATATTTATTATGGAGTTCTTTGGTATTTCACACACCAAGGCAAATGAGATTAGGAGGTATTTAGAATCTCTTGAATTTACATAATTTTTGTTTATCACCTATCATATGAATTCAGCTGGTGGGAAATAGACACACAAGGAGATTTAGGTAAATGGACAAAATGTTGCAAGTCTAGAGATTCTTATCCATAAGTTATACCTATTGGCAATAAATTCTTGACGGGAATATTATCTTGTAATATTCCTTCGTCCTTTGAAATATTTTTGTAAAAGGTACCTGATAATAATTCTTATTTGCTGTTAAAATATCTTTTCCGTTTTATGAATTTCCATAAGGTATTTTAAAAGGTTTAATTTTACAAATAAAAGTACTTGGTTTGCAATTTGTTCAGTCTGTGTTGGAACTCTTTTGAACACTGACTGTCAGTAATTTGATGGGTTATAGGAAATAAGTAGATGTCTTAGCCAGACTTGAAAATTATTATTTTTTTTAATATGCATGGTTTGCAATGTGGTCTAATGATACTTTTCAATTCTCCCTAATTCTGAAATGCTAAATTCTTAAGCTAACCTTAATGATTGGTATCATTTAAATTATTGCAAAATCATTGAAGGCTTTTAGTCCTCTGAAACTGTGCTGAATTGTATGGGCAAGTTAATCTTTCTCTAGTTATAGACATGAATATTAATTGTACCAGAAACAGCAGAAATTGTCTCACTGTAAAGGTTCATGTTTGTTTTCTTTCAACTGAATTTAAATTTTATCAGACAAAACAGATTCTGAGGCAATAGAAACTGTTCATATTCTCATGCCTTGCTTTGAATGCCTGTTTTTTATTTGTTTTTGATTTGCCTGTGGTGCTATTAAATACTACATTGCCTTTGTTTATTTTATTTATGTTCAAACAGAGGAGGAATATAATTGAATCCAACCAGTGAAGTTTTTCAGCAAGGTGGTCTTTGCTGAAGAGTTTCTTCTACCTAACACTGAGCAGTATAATTGACAAGTCATCACTGAAAAATCCATGTTCAAATTCAGCCTTCAAGCAAAAGAGGCAGAACTGGGAATTACAAATTCACGATTTACATTCAAATTCACAATTTATATTTGAATTTCAAGTTCAAATATACCAGGCTGAGATCAGTCCTTTAGATCTGCTCATCCTTCAGGGCATTGTGAATGAGGTGCCAAAGGCATTATGTGCTCTACATGAAACATTGCACTGAATCTGCCTGCCTGCCAACCATAGGACATAGACATCAGTCCAAGACTTTTTACACTGCACTTGTTACTGTAGCCTAGGGAATCCTAATACATGAAATTACAAGTGTAGCTGGTCATTTCTTAAAAGCTGCTGCAGTTTAAATCACTATTTCTTAAGTGAACATTTTAGAAGCCAGAATAGGCCATGTAAATTGCATTCCCAAATGTTTCAGCTTGTGACTGGGTGACTGCTGAGCAATGGAAATCACATTTTCACAAGTGAAATGCATGGGGAGAATTAGGGAGTGCTCAATGTGCAGCTGGTAGGTAGCCCATAGGGACCTAAGGCAAGAAGGAGCAACCAATCCTCCTTATTAAATTATTCGTACTCTGCACTCCCAAGGCTGAGTCATCTCTTTCTCACAGAAAAGTCATCAAATTTGTGCAGCTATAACAGTGACTGAAAAACTTGCTCCATAGTCTGTGCTTACAGACCTCCCTAGTATCTGATGCAGTGCTAGAACTCAAACCCTGACCTCCCACTTCCAATGATACACTGGATAAGCATATCATTTCTTTTATATTATTGTTTTTTAACCAACACTCTGCTGGCTGTTTTAAGGGAGTGTCTCTCAGTTTCTTTTCTTGACATTGTTCTGCTTTGTTTAAATATTTCTGAAAGCAGATGAAATAGCTTCTGTAACATGCAATGTCCTGCTCTGTGGTATATGAGATGCAGATTTAAGATCAAGCACCATGTTAAACTGAACAGGGGTTTGAACTCAAAAGGTAGCACAAGTCCTCCCACAAGTCCACCCACATCCTCTCCCCTTCTTTGACCCAGGTTTAGGTTTAGGAAGGATCTGGAAGTGCAAAGAATTTTCTCAGACTGTAGTCAAAGAGGAAGGCGAGTATTTTCTTTGAGGCTCAGGCAAGAGTTTAGACATTAGCTAAGAGGTCTTGACAACATGGCTGCTCCAGGAATGAGGCGGGTGTGTCCGTGCTGGTAGTGTTGTTTTTGCCATGGTGAGATTAGGAGACGCTTAATCTGTGTTTGCAGTACAAATTACAGTGTGACAGCCATCTGATCATCTGAAATTTCCTTTGCGTTTTCTTATAGTGATAATCTGAAATGTTTATCCCATATCTAAAAAATAGTATATTTTTAGTCAGTAACTCTGATCACTGAGATTTATATATTAAAATTTCACTCAGGAAGTCCTAATGAAATTAAAAGTAGGTAGTTTTTGGTAAAAGGTAGTACTGTAAATGATCTAAAATTCCATGACCAGAAAATATGCAGACAAAATTTTCATTAAATTACATACTGTCTTCATTAATTCTTGGACGTGCAAGATGAAAATTTGTGAGTGAGAATACCTGGTGTTGTGAGCAGAGGGAAGTGTTTAATTTACATTATTAGTGAATGCATGAAGATTCTCCCTCAGCTTAAGACCATCTTTGTTTAAAGTTGTACTGTAAGAAGAGAGTTGGTTTCTGACATGAAGTTGAAGCTTTAATCAGACACACTCATACAAACAAGACTTTGGCCCAATGAGTCCTTCCTGAGTTCATGGCTTATTCTTTATGGAGGTGTGCTGCTTGCAGAAGAAAAATGTGAGAAGCATATTGGAACATTATGTCATTCCAGGTAGGAACAAGTACAGAATGAGCTATGTAAGTTGAAGGAAAAAAAAAAAAAAAAGGAGAAAAAGCAAAACATGAAAAATAAATCAAAATGTAGTTTTAAAATGTAGTTTTAAACATTTTTGTGTCCTGAATGTAAGGGTTTGGTTGAATCAGTCTCAAATGTTCCACTGCAGTAATGCCAGGAAAAACATAATTTATTTATTTATTCATTTTATTTGGGAAACTGGGAATCATGCTTTTGTAATCACACATACAACCATGCAGCATTAAGCAGGAAGTCATGTGCTAGCAGTCCTCTGAGGTTTGACAAATCAAATTGAAGGGGAATGGTCCAGGGGAATGAAAAGCTCATACTACCAAGTTAAAGCTGTGAATATCTCCCCCTTGATGGTATTCACACAGGAATCAAGGGAAATGTGTAGAGGGCATGGTGGAAATCTTTGACATGCTGCTGGCTACTGCTGCTCGGTTTCGCATGATGAACCTTCAAGGGGAGGAATTTGTGTGCCTTAAGTCCATCATCCTGCTCAATTCTGGTAAGTGGTGTGCTTTGCTGTCACTCGGGTAATTGTCATTGCTTCTGCATGCAGTTTGAGTGCTGCTTGCTGTCTCTGGTGATGTTTTCATTTTGAGGCAGCAGCAACTGAAAGTGCTATCAAGATATATGGGCAGAACCACCAGGTAGGGATGAAAGAGGGCAAATCTGGTCAGTGGTGTGGATTGGACCCAGCAAATTAACATGACTAGAGGTTGATACACTGCATGCAGCTGGCTTGGAGGACAATTGGAGCACTGTGTTGAACTAGGAATTGGTAGGTCTTGTTAAAGTCCTGATTACAAGGCACTGAGGTAGCTGGAGCCACACTGCAGGCATCCAAAGGCAATACTTAGTTATAACTAAGCTTTATGGGCCTATGCTTTCCTTTTTTTTTTTTTTCTTTTTTTTTTTTTTTTCTTTTTGACAATGGCAAAATGAAGGGAAAGAAGGAAAGAATGGCAATGATGTAATTGAGATTATCATGATTGTTTATGTTAAAATACAACCACCTAATACTGGTGCCAGCAATTTATACTTCCTTTATATTTGATGAAATTATTTTTAGGCTGTAAATCTCATTCTAAATAAACTTAAAATAAATAAATAAATAAACAACTAGACAACAAGCCTAGCTATAGATAAAAATATCTGAAGTTATCTGATGAATTCTTCATCACATCATTGAAATAAGTAAATAACAGTTGAAGAGTGTGGCAGAAAGTTTCTGTTGCACAACATTCTTTTTTTATTATCATTATTTTTTTCTGGAGAAAAATCTCCAGACAATTCATTTTAGATGCAGAAATGAAACCCACAACATCCTTATAACAACGATAGAGGTCTAAAATAATAATGTAGGCACCAAAGGCAAAATTTTAGATTCAGTTCCCTGCTAAGTTGTTATCTAATGACTAAAAATGCCAAAGTTTTCCAGCCCTGAGGATTTACTTGTTCTCCACTTTTCCTGCTGTGTTTAAAATTGTAGACATTATTAGCCTCCAGACAAAGCACATGTGGAGAGCTGTGTGTCTCTTTTATCCTGTAGTCTAGCAGACCACTTGCTCAAGTTGCATGAAATGCAAAATCAATTAATTCTTATCAAAAGGTGATTCTAATCACACCAGACTTTGTCATACCATTCAGGCACTTAGTCCTTTATGGAAACAACCCGATCTAAATAAAATAAATAAATTAATAAAGCAGAACTATTTACTTATATAAGCATATACATGTATAAAATAGTCCAATTAAATTCTATGAGATATTAATATAGTTCAGATTTTATTGTGATTGCCACTAATTACCAAAAAGTGACATCTGAGGCAAGCACCTGACATATTAGATGAATGAAGAGCTATTGTTTTTGTCTTGGATGCCAAGGTGGGATAATTGTAATTAAATACATTTTGAGATTTTTTTTTTCCTTTTGTTGTCCTGATAATTGTAGGAGACTATTTACTAAAGTTAAATGCTCTTCCAGAAAGGCAATGCTGCTCCAGATTTTCAGCTAATATAAGCAAATGTGATTATCTTCTTAAATAAATCTAGTTCTGAATTAGAACTAGAAAATACATAGAATTGGAAATTTGAATGAAATGTGTTAGAGGTACAAGTTTTGAATGTGAAGTCCTCGAGTCATAATGTTAAGAGTTTTTGCCCCACTTCTGTATTTAATATGGATCCAGAAAAATAATGTTGTTATTTAGTCATAGCCCTGTCAGGCACATCCTTTGTAAGCACATCTCTCTTCCATTAATGGTGCTTTCTGTTTCAAGATTTCTCTAGGAAAAAATGGTAAAAAGACCTGCAGCCAGTACATCCAGTAATAGTAAGAGGCAGACTTCCTTCTGCCCGTAAGAGAGATGGGCCCACTAGGCAAGGCTAGGAGCTATGGATCTTCACTCCTTCAAGGTTCAGGACCACACTACAGGTTTGAAATGATGGCGTTTATACGGTAGAAGGTCAGAGTTGATCTGATGTTCTGGTGAATGATCTGATTTAGAGTGTTTTTATTTATTTGTATGTTTATTTATTACATTAAATAAAATTTTATATTTGCTCAGAAGGCTGGCATTTTTACAAGAGCTTTGGTGATGATGGTTCAGAAGGAATAGCTCAGGCTAAGCTGTTACAGGTTCGTGATGAAAACAATTTATACCATTGTTACATGGATCATCATGCGCTACTCTGGTTTGCATACTGCACTCATTGTAGTATTTCTGAGTACACTGTAAACTGAATGTATACATAAATATGGCCACAGAATGTATGCCCGTATTGATTTTCACTGACTTTATGCATAAGGGTAATTTTCTATTTCTGTTTTTACATTCCTTTAATCAAAGTATTTTATAACTGTCAGAGGAGTTAACTACAGGATGGTCGGAATGTGGGCACAAGCTTCTGAATGTTAGATCCCTTTTAGGAAGCTAGGTTGCATTACAGAGGCAGAGAAATAGGATACTTTGGGGTATGTGTAATATCTGTTTAAGTGTTGTTTGGCATAGATATTCTGAAATGACTTCTGGAGATGCTTTACTTCATGAAATATAGCCAGCTTCCCTGAAGCAAAGTGCTGGACACACATGAAATATTATGTGCTTATGTGCTCCGAAGCACACATTGTATGTGATTTATGAGGAGAGGCTGAGAGAGCTGGGTATATTCGGCCTGGAAAAGGGAAGGGTGAGGGACAGCTGTCCTCAGATAGCTTATGAGCAGGTTACAGAAAAAACAGGGAAAGACTTTTCTCGGAGGTGAGTAGAAAAAAATTCCTTCCAGTGAGAGAGCTTAAGCACTGGAACAGGATGGCCAGAAAGATGATAGGATCTCCATCCTCGGAGATACCAAAACTCAACTGAGCAACCTCTGGGCAGGTTGATCTGACCCTGAAGTTACTGCTATTTGAGGAGGACAAACCTCCATTCTAGAATACACTTTCTCTAAGGTTGCACGTATATATATACACAAATCTTTTACTAAAGAAACAGCAGATATACACAAAATGATCTCTTCATCTCTGCTATTTATATTATATACACATATGATTAAATCAACTGATCTTAAAAGGTTTAAAAAAAATCCAAAACTGAATTGCACTAATTATGCTACACTTCATATTTAAAAGCATTCTCTATTTGCATTCTAAAAGTCCATGTGGAGTTTATTCCCCAAGTGTACACAAACATTTCGTTGTTAAATCCTTGGATATGTTAGTCTTTCCGCATGAGGCAGGGCTGTTTGCTTTCGCTGGACATTTATTATTATTATTATTTTTTTTTTTTACAGAATCTTTCAAGGCTGTTTAATATCTTTCTACTGCTTTTCCATGTGGTCTTAACATTTTTATTTTTTTATTTTTATTTTTATTTTCCCTCAGTGTGTGTGGAAAAGATGGAAGGTTTTGTTTATAAAGCAAAATATACATTTATGCTGCTTCCAAATTTTTCCTGAGATATCAAGGAGACAGCATGTCTGTAACAACAAGGACAGCACTGTCTCCAGCTAAATAACAAAACCAAAGGTGCCCCTCTAAAGCTGCAGCAATGTCTTTTGACTAAAAAGCAAAACTGGATTTTTGAAAACCACGTTCAGCTCAATAACAGAATGCCGTTTCTTATGAACATTCATGTTCTAAGAAACATGAAAAAGCAACAAAATGCCAAATGTTTTACTTTTGGGTAATCATCTCTTCATTTTGGAGACACAGATTTTGGTCACATCTTCCTTAGCAGCTGATTTACTTAGTTTGCTGATAAGTCCACAGAGATGGTAAGATTTTGCTGATTTTATGTATCCTGTAAAATTCCCTGATGCATCATTCCTGTGACTGTTATTTTTTTGATTTTCCCTTCTCATGTAGAATTGTGCTTTTAATTGATTTCTTTATTTTGATGGTGGAGAATTACATGAGTGCATTGTACAAAGCTGAACTTGCTCTTTGCTCAGCCTGACTTGATACAGATACAGACCGATGGGGCTTGATAGAAGGGAAAAAGACCCTTGGTTTGTTTTGTGAGAATGAACACAATGTAAATATGTTTTAAACCAGGATTTATTGTGATAGAAAATATTTAGAGGACGTTTTCCTCTACAGCAATGCCTATATCAGTGTATATAGCAATACTTGTATATAGCAAAACTTTACCATGATATACCAACAACTGGCACAGTAGCACTGCAGTCCCTGAGGAAATCTGTGTACATAGTTTTTTGTTTGGGCACAGCCTTGTAGGCTTTGCTTTTTCACAGGGCAGTGCAGTCTCTAGTCTCTCTCCTATGATGTTTTACAATAATGACATATAGCTGGAAAACCAACCGGTAGCTATTCAATTCTGCTCTCGGCTTTCTGTCTGCTTCAGAGCTTGGAAAGACCTTTGAGACTGTTAAATTTCACTTTGCTAAGACAATTTTTCTGCACTCTTGTTTCAAAACTCTGCTTGTGAGTGTGTGTCTATGATGGATATCTGGTATTTCTTTTGGGGAAATTTCTGGTCATTGGCCTGAGGCAGGAGCAGTCATTTGGGGTAGAAAGCAAAACCAATTGTCATTTTTCTTGGCAGTTATTGATGGGCATTTGCCTGAAGTCTCTTCATTTTGGGGGGAGTGTTTTTTGTTTACTTTTGATTTATACTTTTTAATAGCTTCTGGAGTCATCCAGCTGAGAAAAACCCCAAGAGCTGTTTCTTTACATTGAATTCATTTCAGTAAAAATAACAATCATTGAAAGCTTTGTGAGAAAAGAGGCCATTGTACTATCTATCTATATAAAATTCGAAGCAATAGTCACTACCAAAATAAAGGGTTCTGACTATTGGTTTGCAGAAGCTGTGCTGTATTTCTGTTGCCCTTTTGTTTTGGTTTTGGTTTTGAACAGTCTCTCTCTCACATATACACATACTCACAAATTTATGTTTCATTTTAGAGCAAAAGACCAAAGTCGTAAAACCTACTTACAGGTTACAGTATTTCTAGGTACTGGGTCCTTGACATACCAGGATGATATGAGGATGTGAGACACATCACAAAGATGGCTAAAAAAAAATAAAAAAATAAAAAAAAATAATCTCAGTTCCCTGACTGCTCTGACACATGAATAAATATGCTTATCTTCAAATCTGATGGCATAATGCCCAGCTGCAAACAGTACAAACAAGCTGGAGTACATGTGTTACTGTGTGTGTGTGTGTTATAGTGCATTTTTTTTAATTATTATTATTTTTTAATATCCCTAACTGGATTGCATGTTTTGCTATATATGATGCTGTAAAGAAAAACTAAACGAATAGCAATTCCATGAACCATTTTTTTTTCTTTCCAGGGACCAAAACCAACCAAACAAATAAACCCCCCACAAATTATTTCTTGGCTATATATGTTGATGCAGAAAGCATAAAACACAGGATTTATCAAGTACTTTATGGAGACAGGTCAATGAAGACAGGTCATGATCAAGACTGTTTGATTGTATCATCATACATACTTCTTAACCTGTTGCTCACTCAAGGATGGATTATACTAATACAAACTATCTAGAGTTATAAGATCAATCCAGAAAATTTAAAAAGTAGTTCTGTAGGCAACAGCTGCCATTTGGTAGCATAGTGCTACTGTGACATGCTTCACATTTGTTGTGTTTTCCTCCAGAATGAAGTCCAGGTAAAAAAGTGTAGAATAGTATAGAACTTCTAAGGGAGAAATCTGATGTGTTTCATGTACCCAAGAAGCTGCTACTCACAGAAAATAGCTTTTTCTAGGTGTAGAGGGGCTTGCTGGAGGGAGATGGTTTGATCTCTGGAAAAATTTCCTCCTGGTCCAAATCTTTCAAGTAGTTCAATTTCAAGAAGCCATGAAAGATGGTTATATTGAAACGGGTTTCAATATAGCCAACCTAGTTGGTTGAGAGGGTCTTGTTGAGGCCAGTGCTAGTTTTATTTACATGTGTTGTAACATATTATTCAGTCCTAGATTGCCTAGCAAGTTACCAGAACCCAAACATTAAACAGCACAGAAAATGGGAAAACCTGCTGACAACCTGGGCTGGGTCAATCAGTATGGCAGAGTTCTCAAGTAGCAACAGCATCTCCTTCTTTTGGAGCTGCATGATCAAGAGAGGCGAGCAGCCTGAGGTCAGGTCTACCTCCAGGATATGGGTGACCCCTGCTACCCCTTGTTTCTGCTCTGTCCACAGTGACCAAATCCAGGCTTCAGGGTGGGATGAAAGTTGTCTCATGGCCAAGACTTTGTTCTTCATGTTTCTGTGAGCTGTTTAGTTTCCTTATTCTCTTCCTTAAATGAACGGATTAATTCCGTGTACAGCCCCCTAGATAATGCTTCTGTTGCCCAGCAGCCCTTTCTGGGAGATTTATTTTTTACCCTGTGCTTCTCTAAGCCACTCTTTCCTGTTTCCTGACTGTCACCACATCCTTCCCAACTGTCAGGAGATGAAAAATTTATATGCAGAGGTGCCTTCCAAAGTAGGATGCTCACAGGCAGCTCCTATGGTTTAACAGAGCTGAAGAGGACAGCCACAAGGTCTTACTCTATCAAAGTAATTTTTGCCTGTGGTTTGTTTGTTTTCTTTCTCTTCCCTACTCCAGGTGTGTACACTTTTCTTTCCAGCACCTTGAAATCCCTGGAAGAGAGAGACTATATCCACCGTGTTCTGGACAAAATCACAGATACTCTGATACATTTAATGGCTAAGTCAGGTCTTTCCCTGCAGCAGCAGCACCGGCGCCTGGCTCAGCTTCTCCTCATCCTCTCTCACATCAGGCATATGAGGTGAGAGCAAGCACAAGGTTAGGTGCAGGGAGGTTTCACAAATGCACAGGTGTGCTTGTTGTTCTTTTATTCATGGAGTGAGTGCAAACTGTGTGCATTATATAAAGGATAGATCATTGTCCTCTTTCCATAAGTATATATGGAGTTTGTGCACAAAACAGTATGCTGGATTATGGTGTGAAAGGGGTAAACATTTTCCCAATTTGTATCTTCTTCTTCTTCTTTTTTTTTTTTTTTCTTTTCCTTTACTTCTAGCTTTGACAGTGCCACTGTCTGCTTTTAACACTATGTGCCTTGTTATTCCGTTTGAAAGGTATCAAGCAGATGAAAAACAATGTAACAGCAGCCTAGTTCTACAGATTCTGGTTTCCTTTAAGATAAGATTTAATAAAACTCTTGCTTTTATATAGCCACCTCTCACAAGTGGCTTGATTGCAAATCACTTTAGAAAAGATATTATTATCATTATATGTATCTTATGGGTGAAGATAAAATGCACATCTTCTGAGTCCCAATCTAGAGCACTGTGCCCTTTGCTAATTAGAGGTGAAGTGCCTGAGGCATTCAGTTTGTTGGTAGTCTCAGCAGTCATTCTCCCTAATGTAATTACCTCTTAAGGTAGCTGCTCACTAGCTGGAGTGTGTGCAGCATGACAAGCCTATACAAAGACACAGTAGATATTTTAGTTTTACTAAGTAATAAGAGGCATTGCTGTTATACAGTTTTTAATTTTCATTATCTCAGTTAATAAAATTAAAATTATATTAATTACCACAAAGTAGCTAATGAAGCTGAGACATAAATATTTTAAATACTAGACTGACATACAGACTTTCAGGAAAAAGCTAAGGGGTATGTGTTTTATATGTATCTTTTGGGGGAGTTTCTTTGTTCTCATGTTAATCACCATTTTGGTGTTTGTTTTCTTAAGAATTTGAACAACTAAGGAAGTTCAGATGCACAGTGAATTACTGTTTCTATAGTTTGCAAAGATAGCATTAACTCAAATTGGCCAAAAGGTTATTTTCTAGGAAAAAAAAAAGTTAAATTATGGAAAACCAAGATTCATCCCAACCATGTAATCAAAGTGCCTAAATTAGGAGTCCATTCGCTCTAGGTCACCTCTTAGGCAAAAGAGAAAACAGCCACATTTTAGAAGGCAATTGCTCATGGGCAGCCTGAATAGTTCTTTGAAGCTGACTTCTGCAAACTGTAGAAGGAGTGTGCATCAATTAAGCTGCTAAGTTAATTATTTTAAACAAGGTGGAATTTATTGGAACCCAACTATGATTAGCTGACAGCTTTTTTTTTATAGCACATTCAGAAAGTAACTGTTGTTTCATTAAAACCCACAGCAACAAAGGAATGGAGCACTTGTACAATATGAAGTGCAAAAACATAGTTCCACTCTACGATCTCTTGCTGGAGATGCTGGACGCTCACCGCCTGCATGCCCCAGCAGCCAGGAGTGCTGCACCAATGGAAGAGGAGAACCGGAGCCAGCTGACGACTGCATCAGCTTCTTCTCATTCCTTGCAGTCCTTTTACATAAACAGCAAAGAAGAGGAGAATATGCAGAATACAATATAAACAAAAGTCAGTATATATAATGGTATGAGAAACCCAGCAGCGTACTACCTAGCTCATGCTTCATTTCATCTGCAGTGCCACTCATGTAAACACTCCAATGACATCAGTAACCTGTATTTTCCATTTGAGTGTTTGTCAAGCGCTTGCCTAAATTGATTGCTTATTCTAATTGAAAGACGTTTCATTGCTATGGACAGCCAGCAAGGATTGGCAGGCTAACTTAATTTGAATTTGCAGTGTTTTAATTTATTTTTGCATGCAAGTTGGGTAAGTCCTAATATAAACTTAAGCCTCCATTTTACCATAAATTAATAGGCCATACCAGCCATGCATATTGGTATCTTCCTGAGTGGGAGCCTTTGTTGATATCCACCCCAAATTCTGAGCCCATTTAATCCTTGAATTGCTTGAAACTTTGAAGAAGTTTGGTAGATTCTGAATGAGTTTTAGTGAGGGATAATGGAAAGTTGATTGGCATCTAAGTGTGTCACAGTGAAACTGTACTGCTAGTGGCTGCCTTGGTAGTTTAGGTAGATTTCTGCCTCTCTTCTTCTTACAGTAGAAAGTACCCCCTTTCTTAAAATTTCTGTTTTGCCTTACTGGCTTACATCACCAGATAGCTCCCTTTCAAGATCATACTGACCAAACTTTTAGGTCCTTTTATCATATCTTCTAGCCAAATTGCATTGTGTGTATCCTATCCTATGAAGCTAAATTGTTCTGTTGCTCAGCAGTGTTTAAAACAAGGGCAAAATAGCAAGCAATGATAATATAGATAATTGCTCTTGAGTCAGATCACGTGAGTACAAAAACTCATCATGCCAGAAAAGAACCAACAACAAAAATTAAAGCTCACCTTATCGCACATACATTGTTTTATGAAAAACAAAACAACAAGAACAAAACCAAAAACTTTCCCTCTCCTTTGCTTTGTTGCGCTACAAACCAAGGGGTGATGACGTCATAAGACTGGCATAGGAGTGTGGGATTGTCCCATTCATGGCAGTCCTGCCTACCCGGACTGTTGAGGGCCAGCAGAGCCAGAACAGTAGGTTTTGCATTGGCTTTCTTCAGCTATTATTGGGGCAAACTCAAAAATCACTGTTAAGTTCCATCTCATCTGTGATATCAGAAGTGGACAATGTGTCTCAGGTACGGTGAAGGCTCCAGGACTGCATGCTCAGGTGAAAGGAAGGTAAATCTGGCTTTCTTCATGCATGTGTGTAACAGTTCTTCATGCAGTTAGTTGGATTCTTCACGTCAACCATAAATATACAAAAGGTCCACTGACAGTAAGAATTTCCGCAACTCATGAAGGAGAGACACTGAAAAGAAGGACCGACCTATCCGTACTATAAACTGTCCAAAACAGGATTTGGTGCTGCTGTTTGACTGCCTCTAGGATAGAAAACTAAACATGTCAGGGAATGTTGCTGGGTACTGGAATGTGATTATTATATATGTTGGGGATGATTTATTAGTTTAATGATAATCTTTGCCTGTGATATCTGCATGTCTGGTTTTCAGGTGCAGTTTGAGAGTTAGCATGGACCACCAGGGACTAGTTCAATAGCTGGTTGGAAGTGACCACCTGTCAGCGAGGAAGTTCTATAGCATGTGTATAGGCTACTTCATGGCAGCAGGCCACAGTGCTAGAGGAGGGTTTGGGGATGCTTCTTTTACTACTATAGTCAATGTCTTTATGTTAGGTTATGCTGATTGGAATATCCTGTAACTAATTATAGGAAATAGTGTAACTAATGCGGTACAGGAGTGCCTACGTCTAACCATGCTCACTGTTAGACAAGCAGAAGTGAGTTTTCAGTGAGTTTCAGTTACATAGCAATTGTGAAGGCAGCAAGGCATAGGATGAGTTTGAGCTCCATGTCAAGGATTCAACTTTTTAGTGAGTGTAGATAACGATGTCCATAACAATTTAATGTACATATCTGAGGATACGTGCAGTTTAAAAGTCTAAAGATAGATGCTACCTACATGCTTGAGAAGATTCCTTGAAAACAGTGCAAGTCTGAATGTGTGAAGCAATCACTGTAAGTGAATAGGCCTTCTATTGATGCATATTATAGTATCTTTTTTTTTTTTTTTTTTTTTTTCTGATGTGCTGAAGGAGTTGTATTTTTATGTATTTAGTAGAGTGTGTGTGTGTGTGTGCGTGTGTGTAAGTTCGGTACCTAAGGGCTTTTGGAAGGCTTCAAAATGCCTTGAAAAAAAAATGCACATTTTATTTTTGTTTGTTTTGTTTAGTAGCTGGTTTTCAAATGTGTTAGAAAAATCATGAATGCCCTGAAATGAGTGCAGGTTAAGATTTGAATGGAGCACAGGAATTCCTGTAGATACACTTAAGTACTTACATTGCCATTATTCACTTGTAGCCCAGTGTGCATTAGAGCTGCTTTTTCAATGCTCTGTGTGCAGCTTGTGTGTTCTCTATGACAGAACACATGGATCAAGCCTGTGGCTCATCAGCTGCTAAGAAAATTAGGTTAAATAAATGCCTTGCCTCCTACATCCAAGAAGAATTCATTGTATTGATTTAAGTGTAAATTTGGCCTCAAAGAAAAAAAAATAGTTGATGGAGAGCAATCCACAACAAAGGTCCAGATTCTGATGATATTTACATAGGTTAATACCAATGCACTCTACAGATTGTCCCAGTGAGGCTGGACAAGCATGATTTGGAGTGGTATGCAGCAGACAGAACGGTATCAAAATGTGGCTTGTAACATAAGAAATAATCAGTGAGTTTGCAGTTATAATTACAAATGTTCTCCTAAGTTGAGCCCTGGCAATGAAGTTACTTAGTCAACCAGTCCCCCCGCGTATGCTGCAGCACCACCAAGGGCATTCAGGAAAGAAAAAGAGTGATTGCCAATGATACATTCATTTACCTTGGGGCAGTTTCATGATCTGTGTCTTTAACTTGTTGATGATCTTTTATTTGAAGTAGCACCTTAATGAATATAGTAATCTTCCCATAGTTATCTATAAAGATGATTGTCCACATGCCAGACAGCTGAATGTAGCTCTTCAACGGATTAAACAAATTATATGCTATAAATGTGGCAACTTTTTTCATATGTAATTCTGAATTATGCTCTCATGTATGCAGAAAATTGTGCCTGCCATTTGGTAATTATTATTTCACAGGATGCTATTTCATGTGTATATATACATATATATATATACATATACATATATACTTTATATTTGCAGCTGACAAACCAGTACTACCTGAATACCTGGTGCTGGATATTAAACAAAAATATATAGCATGTAAAAAAAAAAAAAAATCAAAGAAAAATATTCAAGGCAGCTAATTATGCTTTTACCAAAACATTCATAGTGATGTCTCTGGACAGCTAATGAAAGAATTATTTTATAATGTTTATATGTGGATTTTTTTAAAAAACAAAAACAAGCAAACAAACAAAAAAATACCAACACAAGAAAGCCCTAGAAACATAGGCAATGTAATACCAGCATAAGCCAACTAGAACTAGACCAGATGAACTTGCTTTGCTTGAGAATATGGTTGTTGTATTACCAAAAAAAAGAAAAAAAAAAAAGAAAAAAAAGGAGGAGACAGGAGCAGAGATGATAGAGTGATGTGTAGCACCCAGTTGAATGAGTTTCCAACAATATTTGAAAGCTTCTCTGGTTTGTAGTGGTTCGAGCCATGTCTTCATCTTGCAGACTTTGTCTCAGGTAAAACTCCCAGTTGGGGTTAGTAGGATTTGTACTGGGGAAAAATATTTTAATGAGCGTTTCTTGGTGTGTATTTGTGGTAAATTTTTCTATTAGGTTTCAATGAAATCTCTTGATTATTTTTCTCCTTCTGTATAGTAAGGGTTTTAACAATTTAAAAAATATATTTAAAAAAACAAAACTGAAATGAGTTCCCATGGATATTGCAAGGACTGTTAGCAGGTCATTGGAACTTAAATTGGAGAAAAAGAAAAAAAAAGAAAACTTCAACTGCCTCCACACCCCTACCCTCAAAACAGGATTTTAATTGGAATCCCTATCGACCCCAATTGAGGCTGACTGATTTGTTAAGTGTTGAGCTAAATGTTTAAAATGAAACAAACTACCAGCAATGTAAAAATTCTGCCTCACTAGGGTATGAGTATTACCACAGACTTTGCAATATGGCAAACCTATCTTGTATATATAAAATGCTACTTTAAAATTAGCATGCAAGCCAACCTAAAGCCAATGGGATTTTATATATAAAGTATTCTAGCTGAATTTATGTGAAGTGCATTTCTTTCCCCAAATAAACAGATGGCCTTTTTCAATCCTATTTGCAACCATAATATAGTTTTACAGACAGAAATTCAGCATATCTAAAGGAGGGGTCATGTTACCAATGGTATTGTAATACAAACCAGTCTTTGCTGCCACCTGCAACTATAACATAATCTCAAATTAATCTGAGAATTTTAAATTAATATTTCCCTAACATTAATGTCCTACCCTTTCTACTTACAATTCTCTTTCATCTTTCAAATGTAGATAGCCTTATACCCTGATAATTGTTTTCAAAATGATTGTTGCTCAGAGGGGTATTCCGTTTTCCATCGTGTTTAAAAAAAAAAAAAAAAAAAAAGCTAAAAAAAAATCTTTTGCATTCAGATGTGCCTAAACAAATAAAACTAAAATGTATATGCTGCCATCTTGCAAATTAGTATGCTCTGTACTCCTGTGTGCCTATAATTATATGTCTGTTTCTTCAGAAAGTGCCCATTGGAAAATGAAGGGATAGACTGCTGGTCATGAGACTTGCATTAACAAGCCACTTTATGTATCACCTTATTGTATATAAAACTAATGCTTTTGTGTGCACTATGTAGTCTGTCAATGGAAAGCCCTTTCTTTGATATAGGCTCAGATGCCATAATGTATTTGTTGAAGTATTCTGTTCTTTCACTGATGCATATGAAATTATTGATGTCTTTGTTTTGGTGAGTTTTTTTGTTTTATTATTCTTTTTTTTTTTTTTTTTTTTTTTCCTCTTTCTTTCTTTGTTTTGCACCTAAAAACTTACAGAGTCTAAATGAAAAATTTGATAGGCTACCTGGATGGTGCAAGATTTTCACTGTATTTGATGTCAAAATAAAGAATTAACCAGAGAAAATTATTTCATTTGTTATCATTTACATAGTTTTTTTTTGTTTGTTTGTTTTTAAATCTGTTCCTCTACTTATTGTTTTCCAGTAACTAGCTAAATGATACATTATATACATGATATACATGTACACATGAAACCTCACCCTACAGCTTTTCAAGCATGAATGCAAATTTATAATCCCATAGGAAGCTGGGGTTTGTTGGGCTTTAAATAGTATCTGACCAATAGTTCCCAATAGTTCAAAATCATGACTTTTGCAATATGCTTCCATGGTAAATAACTTGACTGAGAGTTGCTACTTTGGCTACCAGTAGTGAGCCAGAGTAATTTGAACAAATCGCACCCATACATGTGCTCAGAGTAATAAGATTGGTTTAAATGCAGACTCACAAGCTCACAAAATTCAAGGGCTTTATACAATTTTCTATCTATTGGACCAAATGAACACTTAGGTCAAATGCCCCTATAGTTCATGGAGAACTGGTTAACGATGACTGCTTCGCTATGATTCTCAATTCACAGGTCCAATCCACAGAAGCAGCTGAAACACAGAATACTCCTGTAAAATCAAAGACCCGTCACTGTTCATTTAAAAACCAAACAGTTTAAGTCTGAGCATATTTATACCTGCCTAAATCATACCAATTTGAAGCATCAAGACAGTGCATAGCACCTGAGATTAGGCAGTCCTTTGACCACCTCTTTCCAGAGCACAAAATGACCATACAGAATCACAGAACAGGAGAGCTGGAAAGGCACCTCTGGAGATTGTCTAGACCAACACCTGGCTCAGAGCTGCATCACATGCCATGCATATGCTGTTCAGTGCCATATCCAGTTGAGTTTTGATTAGCCACAACAGGAGACTCTACAACCTTTCTGGGCAACCTGATCTGGTGTTTGACCACCCTTGCAGAAAGAACAACAACGACAAAAAAAGTGTTTTGCCATGTTCAGATGGAATTTCTTATGTTTTAATTTGTGCTTGTTACTTCTGGTCTTGATGGTGTGCACCACAGTGAAGACCCTGGCTCAGTCTTCATTCCCTCCCATCATGTGTCTTTTGTGACGGAAGCTGGTGGATGTCAACTTGCTTCACTCTGTCACAGGAAAAACCCACCAGGAAAAGGGACTCTGCTGTCAGTTACTGGGCACATGTCCCCAGCCGGGAGCCAGCCTCATTCCTGATTTCTTATGTCTGTTGGCTGAAGTCATGTGAGAAATTAGGCAGTAATGACAAATTGTTTCTTGTTTCACTGAAGAACTCTTGCAGCTGAAACTCCTAGCTCACCTTTACTGGTCTTACCACTCTTCTTCCCTCACCACATACACGAACCTTTGCAGAACAGCTGACTTCTCCAAAGGTTGTTCCCGTGGGGGAGCCCATGTACATGCACACAGCCACCTTCAGTGGGCTCCCTGCCACACACTTGCTTCCTCTCTTTCCAAATATGTGAGTGATGTGTGTCTTGGTCTGGCATATTTTATTCCATTTAAGTAATTAGAAAGGTATGGCATAGTTAATGCATAACTGAGGAACATACCTGATGGCTTTTACTTTTCTGTCAATTAAGGCAATCTCCTTAATGTGCAATGTTAAGAGCTTCTTCACGGGCTACAGCTTGGTGTTCTCAGTCAGACAGCCGAGACAGAGCATGAAGCAAATACAATAAACATACAAATAAAATAAATAGATTCAATTATACATGTTGCAACTGTAAAGACTATTCTTAAAAATTAAATGATGAACTTGTTCTTTTCATTCAGATACTGCTGCATTAAAAGCCCCATGGAAAAGCTCTTCCTTAGGCTGGCTAAGTCTTGCATCTCTTTGCTCATTGTAGTAACATTATCTCCACTACCCAGGCAGTGGAGAAAAAAATCCAAATGTAAAAAAGACTTAGCAGCAGTGTTCACAGAGAAAGTATGCCAGCATAAGGGCACTGCTTACATGGTCTTTCTTATGCCCAGTCAGCCTCCAATTACTATTATTCACCATGATATCCTGCAGATACAGAAGCCTAAATGTAAAAATGCACATGAAGTCTTCAGGACCATTGACCATCAAAATAATAACATTTGGCACTTATCTCACCAGAGACAAGCCTAACCTATTCTCATGTCCCCGTAAGAGCTGTGTGTTGGAGTATTTAGGTGTCACTCTGATAATGTTTTCATTTTTCATGCATGTAGGTGATATAAAATTTATCTTCTGTTTTCCATTCCTACACATTTGTGCAACATTCCGATATGTTACCATTTCAGACAGCTGAAAAATGTGCATGTGAGGAAAGGTTGTACTTTCAGTGTTTTATTATAGCCAGATTTTGCAGTACAGGCTCACCTCGAGTACTGTGTGCAATTCTGGGCACCACAGTACAAAAAGGACATTAGACTGTTGGAGAGTGTCCATATGAGGGCCACAAAGATAGTGAAGGGCCTAGAGGGGAAGACCTATGAGGAGCAGCTGAGGGCACTAGGCCTTTCCAGCCTGGAGAAGAGGAGGCTTAGGGAGGACCTCACTGCGGTCTACAAGTTCCTTGAGAGCGGGAGGGGAGAGGCAGGTGACCTATTCTCTGTAAACACCAGTGATAGGACCCGTGGGAATGGTGTTAAGCTGAGGCAGTGGAAGTTTAGGCTTGACATCAGGAAGAGGTTCTTCACCGAGAGGGTGGTTGCACACTGGAACAGGCTCTCCAATGACGTAGTCACTTCACCAAGCCTGTCTGAGTTTAAAAAGCAATTGGACTGTGCACTTAGTCACATGGTCTAAACTTTTGGGTAGACCTGTGCAGCGCCAGGAGTTGGACTTGATCCTTATGGGTCCCTTCCAACTCGGAATATTCTATGATTCTATGATTCTGTGTTTGGGACTGTAGGATATTTAGGCCTTGTACAAACCAAGACCAAATGCCCCTTGCTAAGGCAGGAAGATTTGCTTCATGATAGCTGCTTCTCTTGTTTTCTACCCACCTCTTGAGTACATGTTGTCCACAGAAAGGTAAAACAAGAACCTTGTACTGTAGAGGAAAGTAAAAAATGCTACCAACTTTGCAGTGAGACTTACAGTAGAACACTTCAAAGCCTAAAAGTTCATTTATGAGACCAGAAAAGTTTGAGTTCCAGTCTGCCTTTGCAGGATTATTTTTCATTTACATTAAACCTGAAAATAATAAAAAAAGAAAACTTCAGTTCTGCAGTTTCTTCTTGCTTTGCCCCCACGGTCTGCACACCTGACTGCACAATGCTTTGAGTTTAACTGAAGGAGTTAAAACTGAATTGCAACCGTGTGTTTTAACATGCAGTCCAATGGTCAGGGGACCCCGTGAGACAATGGCTTAAATTACCTGCCACCTCTGTTACAGGAAGTGGACAACAAGCCTCCTCACTCTTCCAAACGTTAAATGTGCTATTGTTTTATTCAGACCTCATTGTGGTCAAGTCAATTTGGTATACCTCAGATCTTTAAATAGGTATTTAACGAACCAAGCAGGTTTGACCATTTCTATTTCTGAATACCACATTAAGCAAACAATAAAAATCACAGCTGTTCAGAACCTGTCTGTTTTTAGAGAAATTGTTTAATAGAATTCAGATTCTTATAATTAAGTAAGGTGGCATCAAGGTTACTGGGCTGAAGCCTTCTGTAGTGAAACCTCTGAATATAAGGTGGACCCTTTTTCCCCCAACACACAAGATAAGTGTTCCAACTCTCCCCTTCCCCAGCATAGGCAATAACTGGTTCTGTTGAATTCTGCAGTTGCAGTCTGCATTTCTTCTTCTCAACTCTGCTCTTATCTCCCAGAATCATCCAATACTCACTAAATCCTGATAGGATCTGTAGTTTGAAGAGTGTGAGAACTGAGTTTCTGTTATGCCTTTGAACATGCACTCAGATGCACATGATGATGATGATCATGTGGAGAGATGCTATCAGTTGTAAACAGATTTCTCAACCACAAAAAGCACAAGACTTAAGAGGGGTGGGGGTGATCATTCATACAACATTCTCAAGTGCTTTGTCCTGGTTCAATGACCAGCTGTTGGAGAAAGCTCTAAGAAGAAAAGGCCAAACTACATGTATTCACAGGGGAATTGGATTTACAGGGGGACTGGAAGGATGGCAAACTAGTGGAGACTGACTATTGATGTGATGCAGAATGAAGCTGTTACCACTGTTGGAACAGAGTGAGAGGATAGGCAATGGTTATCATCAGGTTCACAGCTATGAGCAACAAAGGTACACTATTTCTGTCGTATTCAGATCACTTGTACTAACACCAGCAGACATTACTAAATATTGCCCTTTGGATTTTGTAAAGCACAGCCCACAAATTAAACTACATAAAAAGGTGCTGTAAGCTCAGGGAAAATAGAGCTCATTATTTTGCACTTTTATCGTTATAAGTATAGAGCAGATGATGTCTTGATATTACTACACATTCTGGAGTTACTGAGGTAATAGTTTCCATTACACCTTTAAACACCCACTGTTTATGAGGTAACTTCAAGCCTGGTAAGTAGGGTTCACAGTTACAAGATGCATAAAGCTGCAGGGATGATTACAGCATGTCAGCAGCTGCTGCATTTATCTACAATGGAAAAAGGGAAAGATATAATATAGCAATGAGTGGCATTCCTCAAGATGCAGAGTCTACATGCACTTTCTTTAGGCCTGAACACATGCCTTGGACCCAGATTTCAGTGGCTCCTGTATCATGTTTTCCTATGCTTTGCAGCCAAGGCTCAAGGCATGTTACTAAACTTCAGTCCCTCCTATTGGCAGACTCCAAGTAGCTGAGGTGCTTTAGAAAAAGGGCATCTCAACCACAGGGCATTTCAAACTCCACTTTGTGTGTTTCTCAAAAAGTTTGTTTACACCTAAGTCTCCACTAGGCTCCACTTGGAATATTGCATCCAGGTCTGGGGTCCCCAGCACAAGAAGGCTGTGGACCTGTTACAATGGGTCCAGAGGAGGGCCATGATGATGATCAAAGGGATAGAGAACCTCTCCTATGAAGAAAGGCTAAGAGAGCTAGTGATGTTCAGCCCGAAAAAGAGAAGGCTCTGGGAAGACCTTGTTGCAGCATTTGAATAGTTAAAGAGGGATTATAAAAGAGATGGAGAGCAACATTTTACTCAGGTAGATAATGATAAGGACAAGGGGGAATGATTTTAAACTGAAAGAGGGGAGGTTTAAATTAGAAGTTAGGAGGAAATTCTTCCCTCAGAGTGTGGTGAGGCACTGGCATAGGTTGCCCAGAGAAGCTGTGGATGCCCCATCCCTGGAGGTGTTCAAGGCCAGGTTAGATGAGGCCCTAAGTAATCTGATCTAGTGGGTAGCATCCCTGACCATGGCAGGGGGCTGGAGCTAGATGAGGGTATTCTGGGTGTGCTTTTTTCCCCCTACACTTGCCCCATTAACCCTAGTTCATGCTATGCTGATTAATGCATATGTTGATACCGCACTGAGCTTTGCAATTCAAGCTAGATCTTCAAGCCACTGCTACTTATTGAATGATTTTTGCTTTAATGGGATCCTGTGAAGTTTGGGCATCCTGTGGGCATTTGTTTCAGCTTTCACTGCTTTGTGCCAGTTCTTAGGATCATGATCTAGTTCTGCAAAAACACATTTGAAGTCATAATGGAATCAGTTCAGGGCTGGGAATTCCTTTTAGAGGAATCTGTTTCTCAAACCACTTTAACTGTTCAGATGGAAACTTTGTCTAGAGTTGAGATTGAAAACTAGAAAGTAAGAAGCTTGAGCTGGCACTCAAGAGACCCTTAACATACTATCACAAACTTCCTATGATTCCCTTGAGGCAGCTCACAATCTGACCTTCCTATACTTGAGGAGGTGCAGGATTTACAAATAGGTGTTTTCCAGGTCTGTGGCATTATGAATTCATTATCAATTAATTATGAAAAGTTCCTATGATCTCACATCAGCTATGCCCTACCTCTTTAATGAGGTTAACCTCTAGTCCTTCTGCAGCTCATCACTTTTTTTCTCAGTCTTCCTAGACCAAACATTTCATGTTCATGGGAGAGGAAAGAAGAAGGCATGACCATTATGAACAAGATGGAACCATTCTGCCCACCACCACTTCCCCAGTTTTAGTGACTACTTCCCCAGACTCCACTGTGATGAATGAGGTGCAAAAGTTCTGCCTTTCTTTTATAGACAAAAGGCTGTTCTTCCCTAAGTCTAAGGGAAGTGGGTGTGGCATTCAGACCATCAAAAGAGAAAGCTACACTGAGAGAGACAAATTTTGCAGAAGTCTGTAGCTTTCTAAATAACAAAACAGCAGTACTAGAGACAACCACACCTGGCTACTTTGCTGCAGTCTCACTTTCTTGCATATGTCCCTTCAGTCTCCCCCCATCTTTGAAAGTCACCCAGAATACTCATTTTGCTGAATTCAAAAATAAGTCATTATCATGCAATATGATGGCTTCAGACCTCTCATACCATTGCAGTCCCTCTGATCTGATTACAACGCTGTCCTTTCATCTCACACTTTCAGGGACATCTATCACTTCTCACTGTGTACAACAGAAGAACAAAGATTCCTGAAGACTGCTTTCTGCCATTATATACGTGTGTATATGTGGATGCACTCATACTACTCCATTTTTTGTAACCACTTTACTTTCAAAACTCCCTTGCATAGCCTTTTAATTCTTTAACAACTGAGCAACTGTCATTTTCTGTAGGTAGTAGCCTGTAGAACGGTTGTTATGGTTTGAGAGGACCTTATAATTAGAAGAACCCTAAAAGCTTGCTGAAGTTATTTAGAAAAAAAAAAGCAAAATCTGTTGGTGAAACCTTCTGAAAGCAAGTATTTGAATGACAAAGGCTAGGGATAGGGGGAGATAAAAGGAATCTGCAGATAAATGATTGACATGCAGAAAGCCAGTTGGCAAAATGGCAGTTTTAGCTGAAGGAGGAAATGTGGAAAAATGATGTAGTTAATAATGGCCACAGCACTAAGGAGAGAAGAAGCTAGGAATAGAGAGGAAGATGACTATTACAGCACTGAGTAACACAGAGTGTGAAGGAACAGAAAGCCAGAAATGTGGAAACAGCTGTAACAGCTGACCAAGGGATTCTGCTCTCCCTAGACAATCAGCATGGAAAAAAATATATATACATATGTATATATACAATATATATGTTAGTCTCCACCAACTTTACCCTTTTCTACTTATATTAAACTACCTGAAAAATCTTCTCCGAGGACAATAAATGCAGTAAGGAATCAAAACGATCATGGATGAAGCTGAGTACAAGAATAAATAATCAAAAACCACCACAACAAAAAAACCTCTTCTGCTTTCTTCTGTAACTTCCAATAAGCAAGGCTCTCTTTTTCATCCATTCTGCACTTCAGACATAAGCTACAGGGCAGCAAGGGCAAGAGTCAAGGAGGTACACGTAAGAAGAAGATCAATAACACCATCCAAAACAAGCAAACAGTTCACACTGCTGGTCTGTAAAGCAGGGCTTCCCAGCAGTTTTTGAAACACAGTAGCATCTTGCTTTCTGGAGTTAGAGGCCATCCAGGTACAGGAGAAAGTTTGATGGACCCTCATATGTTCAGGTTATTACAAGAAACTCATGTTTTAACTACTGGGGACAAACAACAGAAAAACAGAGATAAGGGGGAAGCTAAAGATGACAAACTGTCAACAATAGTGACAGACGCAAAGCTGCAAAGAAGGGGTTGGGTCAAAAGGTAAAAAGTTCAGTTCTGAATGGGTCATATATGCATACAGAGACTTTAGGAAATTGTGACTACTGAATGGTAAAATTGCTGGCAAAATTCAAATGTCAGGTTGCAGGTCAAAGCAGGCCAGGTGCTACCTTTTATATTTTAGAGTACTTTATTAATTGAATCTGACATCATTCAAATAGAACTCTCTTCTTTGCACTCCCCTCTCGCCCCTAACCATCTGCCTTCAAAACTCCCTCCATTTTTAAATACTGTAAGAAATTAACACAGGTCTCACCTGTGACCTTTTTTCCTGGTTCCTTCAACAGACAGCTATGCAGATAAAACTTTCTTTCATAGTTTAATAATCACAGGCTATCTACTACCCGTTAGATAACATCTGCTTCCATGAGATCACCAACAGTAGAATGAGGAATAGAATTCAGAGACAGCCTTAGATCCTCCTCACTAAATTACTCTTTTTATCCTCAATAATTCTCTATTTTAAAAAAGAAAAAAAAACAGCTTTCAACAAAAAAATTAGATACTGAAAACAAGGACCAGCTGATGAAAGGATGTCTAAAGAATGCAGAGATCTGGACTAACCTGTCAAAGGTGAGTGAACTACCAAATTATGAATGTAGGTGCATTGATTACCATTGACATACATTATGTTACCATAGAAACTGATATCAGAAAAGAGAAGAAAGGTCAATTTCATGAATCTGTCAGACTTCTTGCAAATAATAGCTCATTTTTATACCGTGAAAGTATATTATTTATTTTTGTCTGCTCAGAATCAGTGATTATAGCTACTAATCTAGCCTAGCATAAATCCTGAATACCAATGAAGGAAACTAGGTCTTGAGAAGAATATATACTTGTGTCAATCTAAGTCTAGGTCTCAGACACTGAAGAATTTTGTTGATGTACAAAATCTTTTCCAGGAAAATGTTACACTTATCTGAAAAGGGAGCTTTATTTTGGATCCTCCAAATGCTGAAGTTCAACTAGTGATACTGTACAATTTATGTAACACTTTCCCATGTAAATTACCATTTGTCACATTTTCCAGATGATTTTATTCTAACAGATAGCCAATACTGTTAAATTGTTACAGCATTTTTAATTTCTTAGAGGTGCAGCATATGAATGTTTTCTATTTTTTTTATACCATACATATCTCATTCTAAACTTAGAGGTTTTCATAGTTGTCCTTAAAAAGCACGTAGACAAAATATTTTATGGTATCTACAATAAATGCAAAGAAATGAATACAAACAAAACTTGTTTTAGCAAACTGTACATACATAAATATGTTCTTTGTTTTTCAACTTGACATTCAACATTTTTCCTCATAAAACTTTTTTATGATCTCATTTATTACATCCATTTTTTAAACCTTAAAAAAGTGCTTCTCAGATTTACACCTTGTACATCCAAAGCAAAGGTTAGATCACCATGCCCAAAACAGAAATCACAGGGAATAATACAGTGCCATACAAGATCCTTTAAAATTGTATGATACAAATGCTCTAAAATTTCTTAAGCATTAGTTATTTTGCATACTGTAGATACTGAGAAGTTATTTAACAAATACAGGCTAATAGCTCATATAGAGCAGCACACAGGAAAGGATCTACAGTATCAAGTCCTTGGCTATGCATAGTACAGGGCAATGGCCTGGGTATAAAGTGGCTAAAAGATCCAGAATGCTGGACAAAAGAACATTTCCCTTACTTACATCACATCTTCCTTAGTGCCCTGGATGCAAATACTGAAGTAATGCTACTCAGGTAATATGTTGCGTAGTTTGGTACTGATATACTGATTTGTTATTGTCTGAGTGCCAGTAGAGCATGGTATGGACACAGTGGTGGCTGCAGCAGACAGGTTAAGCTGCAACACTGAGTCCTGTCGCCCTTTAAAACCATCCTGCCACCTAGCCAGTACTCCAGCAAGATTGCCTGCTGTATCACAACTTCATAATGGAGGTGGACCATTCATGTATTTTAACATGGGGTGGAAAGAGCGGGCAAAGTTATTGGCCATAGTACAGCTGTAGTCCTCCTCGGTCATCGGCACCAGGCAAGCCAGCCCGATCAGGAGCAGCAAAAGGAGCTGAAGTGGCAGAGCAGCTCTGAGGACTCTGAGGAAGAAGGATGGGTGCTGCCATGCTGGCCCAGCCTCAGAAGGGGAGGAACCTGAGCCACCTCTTATGGACCTGAGAAAAGAAGATGGACAGGTGAATAAGACATTACTTCAGCAGAGGTTGCACTGAAATACTCAGCTGTCCCTGAAGGCTGGTTTAGGATTTGTACACTCTGACAACAGCAGAGGTGTCTTTCACTGAACATGCTATTTCCCCAGCTGTCTTAAAAGACCCCATGTTTTTACACTGGATAAGAAAAAAAAAAAAAACAAATAATCACAATGGAATGGGCTTTGTGACACCACAGCCCCTTCATCAGTTATGAGGAAGACTCTACACTTAACTGTGCTCTAGAGAAGGGGAAAATAAAAAGTGGGACATACTTATCACATATGCTTACTGCACACTGCCTAAAAAAAAAAAATCCTCTTCATTTAAAATGGCAACTGTATTTGGTTGCAGAAGTTTCTAAATTAATTTCTTTTTATACTATCCACAAGTGTATAATGCAATAAGATACTGTTAAATCAATATTCAGTTAATTAATACACCAATCTTCAGGCAATGGGGACTCATTTTCTACAAAGCACATTGTATTTTAAATCTTGCATTGGATCAGCAGTTAAAATCTTATTTGCTAAACTGACAGGACATCTGAGTGATTGCATCCCTTGTGTCTATGGATCTGTCTTGAAATGGCACATATCTATCAGAAATCCATAGGAGACATTTCCAAACATTTCTAATGGGTCACTTCAAATTAAGCACACAAATCCAATACATTTTTAATAAAGGATAAAGAAGCAGATTTCACATTTTCCCTTCTCACTGAAACTGACAGAGCTCTAATACATAGACAACGGGTTTTGAGGTAAGTGGAACACTCAAAAGAGAGATTATGCAAGTTGATATCAGAACATGGGTTATCTGAGTGTGCTAATTAAATGGCATGGTAAAGTATTGTATTTTAGCACTAGGCAAAAATGGAAGAACTTCGGGCCTTCAAATCATTAGTCTCAAGAAACCTTCCATTGAAACGTTATGTCATGAATTTTGCGATAAATATGTTGCTACAAACCATATGCGTAGCTGCTGTGGTTGTGAAGCTCCAGAAAACCTATAGTTTGCTAGGGTTTAAGAGAGAAAAATATTCATAAAGATGCACTTAGTCTCAACTTAAAGGTATGGAAGATCAGGTCTGCTGAGGTCAAATGCTCCCCAGTCAAGCAAGTCTTGATGGTTTCTTGATCTCTTTATCCTTTTGATCTTGTCTCACAGATAAATCCAAATCCATGTGAGAAAGCATACAAAAACCAAAAAATCATCTTCAAAAACTATATGAGGCTTGGCAAGGGCCACCTTTCAACATGTTCAGGAAAAAACTTCTTCCTGTGCTTGAGATTATTTTGTTCATACATGTGTATCATTCCATTGTGAAGACTTCAAGAAAGCCAGACAGAAATAAGACTGTCATAAAACAAGAACAATTCAAAACAAAACAAACTCCAGCACTTCAGGAAAGCTAAACGATTAACTTGACCTAAATATCCCAGGATGGAGGGATGATCAAAACAACAGATCACATGTTGTTTGAATCCACGTTATTGTAGCCCGGATGGAAAGCTGCTTGTTGAATTATGCAAGATCATGTATTATAAAGAACACATTGAAAGGATATGGCACATTTAACAGCATCAGAGCATTCCATATTAAAGTTCAATTAGATCGGGACTTCTACTGTCCAAGAATGCCAAGACAGAAAATTAATGGGCTGAGGTAGGAACAAAGGGAACAAGGAGTGCTTAATTACCTTCCAAGCATTTGATTGCATAGTCCACCTATTTACAAGGCTCTCACTGTACATATGTTGTTAATCCCAATCAAAAAAGGTTGCATTTCTGCAGTTGGTAACTGCTGTTTCATAATGAGTAAAGAAAAGAAATTTCTAAAAAGCAGAATCAAAAGGCAAAGTCAGCATCTACCTTGTTGTTGTTGTTATTATTATTATTAAATCTTTTCCTAATGTTGCTGTAGCACAATCCAGCACTTTTTGCTTTGTGATTTACTAAAATAAAACAAAATAAAAACCAAAAAACACAAAATAAACAAAAAATAAAAACAACAGACAGGAAAAAGAGTTGAACTGTATAAACTGCATGGCTGGTCTCAGCAAGGAACATAGATTCTCCTTCAAAAATTAAAACAGTTCATGGCAAAGTATATTGAAACTCTTTCTCTGCAGTGAAGTAGGGTGTTGAACAACAGTTTCTAATACTGCATGGGAACAATTCAACAAAGCAAATAATGAATCATTATGAAAACATCTTCAGAGGGTAAATTCTAAAATGTTCAAGTGCTGTACTGTCACTGTTTATTGCAGGTACTCCTCTGTAATGGACATAATTGAAAAATGGAATGCTCAGTTTAGAGTGTTTAATGGATTTGGTAAGAAGAGATGGTTAAAAATATCCATACATTGTTAACAAAAAGGCTTACTATTGGTGAGAGGCAGAACTCGTATCTACTCCAGCAGGAGAAGGGAAAGCTGAAGGATTGTATGCCAGTTTGGAGAAAAAAATGCAATTTCTTTCTCTTGAGCTTGCATCTTCTGCTCTCTCTTCTGACTGCTCCACCATTTATCACACAGGATGCTGTTTCTGGATGCAAGGAAGACCACCTGCTACTCATTCCATACATAATTCCTGCTAACTCAACAAAGAAGGAGGCACAGCTGCAGACCTGGCCAGATGTAAGCTTCTTCATGTCAAGAAATCTCATACATTAACCTAAGAAGTGCAAGCAATAGTTACCCTTACTTTGGGAGTTTTTAATATCAGAGAAATTGGAACTCTTTCTGAAGCATTTCAAGAGAGGAGAAGCTAATTTACCAGGCTGTAGATCAGATGGGCAAATTGAAGTCTAATTTCAGCTCAGATGAGTACCTGCATTTAATGATGACTGATTTTATTTATTTATTTATTTATTTTGGACAATGAAAATATGGTTGAACTAATCTATCTGGATTGCAGTAAACATCTGAAAGATTATAACAGAATAATTTGTCATTCAGGCAAATGATAGGAATAACTAAATTGAATTTAATGGGGAATTGACTAATGGAATGCAGACAACAGTCTTATGTTGAGAGTGGCAGTACTGGGCTAGTAGGATGTTATTACTGGAGTTAATCAAGGATGAGCCTTGGTTTAATATATTTATGAAAAGACTACTGCACAAAATATAAGAACAGCAAAATTCATTTCTATGACAGAAGTTGGAAGTCTTTACAAATACAAAATAGGATTAGCTTATTGCAAAGAAAGAACTGACTCCAGAGATCAGAAATACACTTAAGAAGTAGGAAAAGGAGTTTAAGAGTACAGTATGCAAGGTAGAAATAAAAACTTCTGCAAAAGCTTCCAAAAAACATTTGGAAGCTAACACTCTGTGATAGTGAAGAAAGAAATATAGAGCTGTTATTTGACAAATAACCAAAATCCAATGCTGCAACATAACAGTGAAAGGGGACAAAAACAATTTCAAAATTTCAGTTCAAGACTTCCAGAAGAGAACGGGGTTGATTTAATGATGTTCTATATGGCATGAGTCAGACCTCACCTAGAGAAGTTGGTATTATTTAGTTATCATACTTCTGAAAGATGAATTCAAGCTCACAGAAGTTAAATATGAAGTTGAATAATAAATTTGGAGTTAAATAAATATGAAGTTAAAATAACAGGCACTAAGTGAGAATGAGGGAGAAAACAGGAAGAGCCATGGTAATCTACATGTAAATGAAAAGCTCGTGTTTGAACGACATTACGTGGCTAAAGCCATGAAGACTGCTGTGGCCTGGTATGCTCCAGGAACAGCAAGTGACATTTAAATACCTAGTAGTCATCTGGGGAGGCTTGTGGAGAGCAGGAAATGGAGGTTGGCACTGTGGCGCCAAGACTTGAATAGAGCTGCTCAAGAGAGACAATGTAAACACTCCTGAGCAAATTGAACAATTATTTTAATCTTTTTAACATTTGAATCATTTCAGAAAATCCACAGGCACAGATCCAGGTGTGCATTTACGACAGCTCTATTAAACTGATGAAGGAAGAGAAGTTGATTCTTGGATTTGCTTTTCCTACTTAGTACAGCATTACTAATACCTCTTGAATCAGCATTTAATTAAATCCACAATGTAACATCTAGTTTAAACGTATACCTTGCTTAGCACCACACTATGGTTGCTTTTCTTTTTCGCTGTGATAATAGGGAAGGCAAAATGATATCACATTTGTTATACAGAAAACACAGTCCCTCTAATTTTTAAATGAGCTTTCCCTCACAATCCTCTATGTGATAAACATTTTAAAATTGACTTTATTTCTCCTGTATACTAAACTGTAACAGGGTTTGCTGATCCAGTGCAAGATCAAACACAAAGTACTCTGATCAGAGGCATGTCAAAATATTAAAGAACACAGTGACAGCTTGTACTACTTTATCAGTTAAAACCACATTATACTTCAACCACAACCTGTCTGGCTTGCGCATTTGATTAAGTTTCCTATTCAGTAGTGACTCATTCGTATTCCATGCTTGTCTGAATGACAAATTGAACATTGTGTTGTATCGCTACAAGATGTGTTAATAAACAGTGCTGGAGAGACTTGATCTGAAAGGTGCCGCGCCATTGCCACTGCTAGAATAGAGGTTGATCTCAAAGCTGCAAAGCATTGCTAGCTGTGCTCTGAGCCAGCTGCTCACACCTACAACCAGAAACCTTCTCAAAAGGTTGACAGAGGTTGTTGGACCATACAGGAGAGTGGAAGAATGCACACAATACATTGCTTGAGTACAATGTTGCTAGTGCAAGCATGCTTATCTGCCGAAGACATTCTCCGTTCCTTCTAGATGTTAATGGCTGCAGAGTAAAGCCCCACTCCTCCCTTCTCCCATTCCCTGTGAGAAACAAAATGCCAAGCTTCATAGCAGACTGGAGTTGGAAAAAAATAATTATTTCTGCATTAGACAGAAAAATGGTGTGTATGTATTTCACCTATTTTCTGTGATTTCATCATGTTTCAAAGATAAAAAATCTCTGAAAACAAGGCAGCTTCTTAGTGTCAGTGGCAGTAGTGAAAGATACTCCATCTGTTCTATCTGCTATGCTGTGTGGCTTTGTAACTATGACACTTCGCTCACAGTGACTAACTATACCTGTGATTTTTTAAAGAAGTGTTTATGTAAACAACTAAATTTAGGTATTTTATTCTTTACTTCATTTATATTTTGCTGAATAAAGCCTTTATTTTGCTTATGGGAAAAAAATACTCTCAAGATATATTTTGTCTGCCTGATTATTGCTCAATCACTGTATTAAATCTAATGTTTTCTTTCCAACCTTAAATCTTTCACTTCAACAGGAGTTAGTTTAAAAATGAAGTAGTTCATGTTATATGTAGAATAAATCAGACTTGGGACTTAACTATAAGAACAAATCTATTTTGATCATGCTTTCTGATTATTTCATGTTCCTCTTGCGTTGCATAAGATGCTGAAATAGCAAAAGACTTCCACTTTATACAGTGTGTATTTATATGCCTGCATATTTACTGCTACTTTTGTTTTTTATTTTTAACTATAGAGGCTAGTGATTTGATCAGTAAAAGAGTGAAAGTACACGTATCACACTGACAACAACAAAGAATGCAGAAGCACTGTTAGCTGCAGAGATGACAGGTTGCTGGAGACAAGGTGGAAAGCAAAAAGCTGTAGCTGCAAGTCTGCTCTCTACTGGTCAGAGAGTGATGGGGCAGTGCTGCTCCCAGAGCAATACACGGATGCAAGCACTTGGCATGAGCCATGGCAGTATTAGCACATTATAATGCAGTCTTCTGACGGGGGGAGAGAAAGTAACCCCAAGTTTTAAAAACTTCAAATTCCGGCTTTTAATTTTGAGTCTTAAGTACTGAAAACCCACAAACTGAACAAAACATTTCAGGGAAGGAGAAAAAAAAACTGGAAAAGAAAAGGATGTTAGTATGTCTCATCCAGATCTGTGGGTTTTGTGAATTCTAGAAGATGGTACTGGCCTATTACCTTCCTTAATTTAATATCTAGAGGTAAAGAGGATGATAAAAAGTGTTTGCCATGAACCTACTGGCATTTCGGTTAAATTATGCCAAAATAATCATTAAATATGACTGTAAACACCACATGAAAAATAAATGTCTATTACATGGAATTACTGGGAAGCAAAAGCTGTAGAGATTCAAGAATTAGCCAAACTAATAATAATAGGGAAGTTTTCACTCGTTTATGTCCTGACCACCCGATAGAGTTGGTGTGGACTGACAGGAATCACGACCAATTTTCATCATCCTCTTGGGGTTCTAGAGCAGCGTGTGGAAACCAGGAGAATAAGGTACCTGCTATGTGGACTGCTGACAGAGGGTCCAGGCTGTGAGAGACTACATTTGCCCCGTGGCTGTTTGCAATGAACAGGGGGTAAAGAAAGAAGAATGTTCAGTCCAGGCAAATAAAGACAAGCTACCGATGAAACTAAATTAAAAGTGCAGCAAAGGAAACAAACAAACAAAAAAATCAAATGAAGTGACCAATACCCATGAACCAAGGAAACTGGCTTTTCTTTTCAACTAGCTGAATATGGAAATAATTAGAATGTTCACAGTGAATTAAAAAATAACAGCTTAGCCATTCTGTTTATATATATATATATATATAAAGGATCAAAACCATATATATGTCACTAGAAATTGAGCTCATATAATTTGTGATATGAAGTAGAAATAAATTTGATATGAATATGGGAAAATACAGATATTTCAAAATGCAATTGTGAAAAGTTAATATTCCTAAAGACAAAAAAAAGAAAGTCAAAAGGCCTCCTTCTAGGTGTTTGGCCTCTTCTCCACTGCCCTCGACACAATTCTGAAGGCAAAGTAACTGTAGGTGCATTCCTGCACTCACAACTATTTGCTGGAATATTTAATGCAGTTAGATGATTATCAATCTGATATCATTTTTGGTATCAGTATATAGCATCAGTGTATTTGGCACTGAAATTGTAAACATCATCACTTCAGTCTCTAAAATTGCGAGTGCAAAAAGTAGAAGTCTGAAAAAACAGGCCCAACAGTGGGTCAGTTGTATGACACAATGAATCATAAAAATTAGCTCTACATTATGCACAAAAATGAGAAAAAGTGGTCATGTACACAAATATTAACAAATGATAGATAGATGAATACTTATTAAAATGTTAAGACAAAGTCTATTATAAATCTGCATACGTTTTAGAGATATTTTATGGTAAGATACTTATCCATTTCCTGCAATGCTCATACATCCTCCAGTTACATATGATATCACAGTTTTTATTAGTCATTTAAGGTTAAATTTAAAATATGAAAGCATTGACCTTTGAAATAAAATGTAAAAGTTTATATTGTTTCTTCATTTGAAAAGCCAGTATTCCTTTACATTTTTATACTAGCATCTAAAAGGAAACTACTGAATGTAAAAACAAACAAAACAAAACAAAAAAATCCAAGAGCCATTCAGTTTGTCAAGACAGAACTCAGATGCTTTACAAAAAGTGAAAATGGAAAAAAAAAAAAGTTTTTTTAAAAAATAAAGAAAAAGTGAAGTAATCAACCAATAGAATTGCAGAAAAAGACAAAATAATTGCAGTTCCATTTTGGGCTCAGAGTATGGAAGTGTTAAGTACTAGGCATGTATTGCTACATTTCTTGAATTTTGTGCCAGCAATGTAAACAGACAACTCCAGAGTTGCCATCATTTATTAGGTCCTGTTCAACTAGCTGTTTTGATCAATGGTTTATGTCCTTCAGCTCTATTCAGCTGTTCATCGAAAGTCTCAATGAGACCTACAATGTTCATCAGAAATTAAAAATATATATATATATGTATTTATTGAGGTTCTCGATGAAGCAGCTCTGAAGAGAAGGCCAAACAGAAATGGAAGATCGATTTTACCAGACAAGATCAGACTTTGAGATGCTGTCATCACTAGAGCAAAATACAAGAGACACAACATGCCATACCATGGTAAACCAACCACACTGACAGCCCTGGTTTTAGATAATATTCACTAATTCAAATTTCATGCAGGATGGGATATGCAGCAGGGTTGGGGAAAGCAGCTGTGTTTTTTATTTGGTTTATGACATTTCCTTTCCTATCAAGTGAGAAGGGGGGCCTTTCATCTGACTAGAACTACTGTAGACATCCAGAGCTCCCACCCATTTGATGGCAGATGTGATATGATGTGAAATTACCGTTCTCTGCCTGCTTGGTGTACTTCGTCCAGATACAGGACTCACTGAGCCTGATGTGTCTAGTTCATCAGCAGAAGACCATGAGGATAAATCCTAAATTCAGAAGGAATGGAGCTCAGAAATGCATCAACTAGCCGTTCAGGTAAACAAACTCAATAAACAAACAAACAAATAAATAAATCCCAGAGTGATATCCCAGCAGAGTTATTTCCAAAGGGGAGGAAAAAAGTTAATTTGGTGAAATTAATTAATTCATTAAATAAATAAATAAATAAAGTTTTGTTAGCAATTTTTCTAAGATTAAAGTATTACATGTTTTCTCTGTTAACCCTGAAGGAAAAGAAAATCAAGCCTGTAGTCAAAACTTAATTGCTTTAGATGAAGCATTTTCTACCAAAGTCAATACAGTTTAAAAATAGTACTTTTTAATTTGCTTTTAATTACAGGAAGAGGCTTGTTAAGAGGCTGGTTCCATCAAGAACCAAAACAGTGGGAAATGTGCCCAACAAACAGGAAGAAATAGAAAAACATGACTTACCAGTTGACTACTTGAAATGTCTAGAATTTTCTCTAGGTCTTTTATGTGACGTATAACCTCTTTCAAAAGGAGCTTCAGTCTGTTTCCAATGACATGCACCTTTTCTTTAGCTTCAAGGCAGTCCTTGCCTTCAGCATTGACTAGCAATTGGCAGGACATATCTTGCAGTGATGCCACTTTCAACTGAGACTCCAGCAGTTCACGTCTGATTTGCTATTGCAAGTGCAAGCACCAGATTTTTTAAAAATTGAAGTTATTTTTGAAGGAAAAATATAAAAAGAAGAACAAAGCTTGAAGTAACAAAAGCGGACAATTGAAATTAATGAAATGGAAAGAAAAGAGAAAAGAGAGAAAACTTCCACGGATGGGGCATCCACAGGTTCTCTGGGCAACCTGTTCCACTGTCTCACCTCTCACTGAGTAAAGAACTTCTTCCTAGTATCTACTCTAAATCTATCCTCCTTCAGTTTAAAGCCATTGCCCCCTATCCTATCGTTACATGCCCTTGAAAAAAGTCCCTGTCCAGCCTTCTTGTAGGCCCTCTTTAGGTACTGCAAGGCTACTATAAGGTCTCCCCAGAGCCTTCTCTTCTCCAGGCTGAACAACCCTAGCTCTCTCAACCTGTCTTCATAGGAGAGGTGCTCCAGCCCTCTGATCATTCTCATGGCCCTCCTCTAGACTTGGTCTAACAACGTCCGTCTTTCTTGTGCTGGGAGCTCCAGAGCTGAACACAGTACTCTATGTGGGATCTCACAAAGCAGAGAAGAGGGGGTCAATCACCTCCTTCAACTTGCTGGTCATGCTGGTTTTGATGCAGCCCAGCATACAGTTGGCTTTCTGGGCTACAGGCACACATTGATGTCTCACGTTGAGCTTCTCATCCACCAACACACCCAGGTCCTTCTCATCAGGACTGCTCTCAATCCATTTGCTGCCCAGCCTGTATTTGTGCTTGGGATTGCCCTGGTCCAGATATAGGACCTTGTACTTGGCATTGTGGAACTTCATGAAGTTCACACAGGTCCACCTCTCAAGGCTGTCAAGCTCCCTCTGAATGGCATTCTTTCCCTCCAGCTTGCAGTTCATTCTGTGACAGCTTAACATCCCTGATGTTTGCAGCAAGTTCCCACTGAGGACAGACCTTCCAAAACACTAAACATCAAATGACAGCAAGATATACAGCAGCCTAGATGTTGCCTGAGTCTTTAAATTGCTAGTTCTGCTATTGACAGAAATGAGTGGTGTTCTCCTCCTAAGTAAAGTTAGCAGCTGAGTCCCACAGTTAGAACTTAGCCACCATTGTGTATTAGCACAAAACAGACAATGATAATCCTCGAGTGAAAGATAAGATAAATCTGATTAGCTATTTTTCTGATGATGTACTTTGGGAGAGAAAAGAGTGATTATAGCCCTACCATTAGAAGTCTGTGATGATCCTGCAGAATTTCTGAGTCCAGGTTTGGATTGATGGGCACAATCTCATTTTTTCTTCTGTCAATGTTCTCTAACCAGAGCAGCAAACCATGGCTCATTTCATGGAAGTCCTGCAAGGGATGAGTGCAGGTTTTAATAATGTAGCAGAAAATTCCTGTCAAATTTACATTTTTAGTTGATCCTATGATAGCTCCTATGGGTTAAATAACATAACTTGTAAGGAAGTATAGAACACTGTATGAGAATACTATTCCAGAAATGACAAACTTAGAAAACCTTGGGCTAGAAATACATGTTTCAGGTAGTGCATGTATATCTCAGAAATTTCTTTACAAAGAATAAAACAAAGTTGTATTTTGGCTCACATGGGCAAGTTCCAGACTGTATAATGATCACACCAGAAAGCAATATGGTTTATAACTTGATATGTTGGCTGTTGTCTATTTAAAATAAATACAGTACAGACCTGGCACTGCATTAATGCATCTTGCAGTGAGCAGCGCCATTCATCCATCATAGTGCATACGTGCTTCCAGCTCATGTTCATCTGTGACAGGCGCTCTTGGAGCTTCTTACTCTCTTCACTGTCAGACTGAGTGAACTCTGAGCTGCACAAATTGATGGATAAAATGATTGCTTTGCGGTTATCAATTGCCTTCTGCAGCTCCTTGATGATAAGAGAAAGGGGTATAGGTGGAAGAAAGAAGATAAATTAGTAAAATATGCAACTTTCAGAAAAATCAAGCAGAGAAGGCACCATAAGGATGTAAAGATTTGCCTTCGGCAACTGCATAATGTACCTTAATGTCTCTTTCTTTGCTCTGTATATGAGACTTCTATGCTCACTGTGTGACTCTGCAAATGTTCACTCTCTAACATCTACTAAAATTTTGCTGTGAGCATAAACTAGAAGAATCTATTTAAACTTTTAAGGACTTAAAAGGCTGAAGTCATAGCTGAATTTTAAAGATCTGGCTAATGCTTGAGATATTTTAAAGACAGGGAGGGTCCAACAAATTTAGGATACTTGTACTGTAGCTCACAATAAAACTTTTGCCCTCACTTCTCGGTTTTGATGATAAACAACAACAAAAAAACAAAACCCAACAAAAACCCAACAAACCAACAGCATGTTTTCAAGTGGAAACGGCTGTCAACAGTATTTTTTTTTAAAAAAAGCTTTTACTGAAGGAAAAGAAAACATACGAGAATATAAACAACTTACTCCAATTTATAGAAGCAGGACACGTATAAAAAATGATTTGCTTACACTGGAAACCACAAAAGAAACCCCACCTCTCTTGGTTTGGAGGGCACTAATGAGCTTTCCAAGAGTGGGTGAGATAAGAACAGGATTCTTATGAAATGTCCCCTTTTCCACCTCGTTTAAAGCATTTACTTAAAAGCCCCATGTCACAGTGACCTTTGTAGTACTTATGGCAGCTATATTTGGATTGCAGTGAAGATCAGCATTAATATGGTTTAAATGGATCACTGCCGGAAACAATCTTTACTGTCTGTCCACTTCATTCCTAGCATGGATCACAGCACATTTTGACATTGGCTCCCACATTTTTGTACCCAAGCTTATAAGATGCTAATAACTGTATGTGAAGCCGTGGAGCACCACATTTCCAGATCTTTATAACCGTAAAGTATCCAGGAGAGATCACAAAGGTAGTGATCAGATCCTGATACATCTGAGATATCAGAAGAAACTGGAATGTTGCAAAGTGACACCATTTTTTTTGCTGTACTGGGTGACACCAGTGAGTTAGGTTAAAGCCCATTTGGCACTCTTTTTCCTCCACAAAAAGTAATATATCCCAGAGGTGTATCTATTGAAATAGCTATTTTGTTACCAGCTTTACTAGAACAGATTTTATTTCATTTGGCTTTTTTCAACTTTCATCATCTTAGCTAACTACAGCAATTATCTGTGCATTCTGGAATTACAGAATTGCCACAGAATTACTATTTCAAAAATTCATTTGGATTAAATAGTAAATGGCAGCGGTACATTTTTCTGCCAAAAGGTGATTCATAAAATCACACTGAAGTTACTTAGTTACTTACTTAAGTCATCAGCTATGTACAGAATGGAGCAAACCAGCTGCAACTATCAGTGACCTTTCTAACATATGTGTTGCATTCAGGACTGTTTGCAGATTAAATTATGGAAAAGAGAACTCACTTTCAGCTTTCTAATCCTAAACTCTATGGCTTGTATGTCAGTACTAAGATCAAGGCAGCGGAGCTTCTCCAGCTCTTCCTCAGTTTCTCCCAACCAAGCCCAAATGCTATTAAGGTCAGAATTGAACTGCTGCCACTGCTGAAGATTCTGCTTCATCCTTAGTTCCTTGCTTAGAGCTTGAGCCTGGATTAATTCCCATCGGTCAATTACACCTGGAATGATAAACACCAAGTTCAGAAAGAAAAACACACCCCAAACATTTGCCACACATGCAATTGTGTCAGTTGAATCCTGCACAGTAAAAAAGATGCTCCTTAACATCTGTAAAAACCCTAACCCCCCTAAACACCATGCTAAAAAACTAAGTTAGATTGAAAAAAACCATTATGTTGGAGAGAAAGAATGAAAAATCTGGATGAGCAACCAGGCATCAAAAAATGTTACCACTCTCTAATGTCGGATTCCTCTTGGCTTTACAGAACTAAGTTGATACATGTGTCTGAACAGGTTATGCTGGTATAAAGACATTTTAAATCAGAATAAGTACCAATAGGACAGAACCTGAATATGTCTAATTAGCCACATATTTAATATTATTTTCAGAAGTATTCGTACCTCTCACTATTTAATATTCCCATATCACCACATTTGCTAAAGCTACTGATGTTGCATTGGACAAGTATCTCTGCTAAAAAGAAATAAATTAGGGTCTATTTCTTCTTAGTTTACTTGAAATGCTGCGCCTTAGAGAAGGACAAGTTGTATCATCCCATCAACTTAAAATAATAATAAAAAAATATATATTAATTACAAATAAAATAAACTACACGGGTAGCATGTATTTGCAGGCTGAGAATGGAGACCTTGCCTTTACAGACTCTGGAACATCTACATGCTTTTACAATCAACACATTCTGCTCTATAGCTGATGCTTAAAATTCCTCAGGTGAATACTTCTACCAGGTGAATATATATTTCTATATTGTAGACAGCTAATACAAGAAAAAGTGAAAGGTAATATTAGAAGAAATGAATGCTGATTTACATGTTTTGTAGGGCAAAACATTTTTCAAAAGAAAACATTTAATAAAACACACTGCATCTACAGGGACCTTCCCAAAGATTAACAATTATGTCTCATGATATGAAGGGGTTCTTAAAATGCACTTGAATGCTTAAAGTCTTCATATGACATATAAAAGGAATACTTACTATTCCTACTTAATTGTAAGAGATGTTAAACAGAACATGGTAACAGACACAATTATGTAAATATCTATGTCAGTAAATAATACCAACTGCTAATTCAGAAAAACATTGCATACATTTGCTACTTTTCATAATTGATTTCCATCAAAATACTGAGTATGACTTACCAGCTGTTTGGGTTTCAGTACTGTTCAGGTTAATAAGTCCAGATAATTTTTCCTCTTCCTCCTTCAGTTTGTATCCAAGTCTTTTTACCGAGTCTATGCTTCCACTGCACTCACCTAGTAGCTTCATCTGTTTTAACAAACAAACAAAAAATACTCACCTCAATGTGCACTGTACAAGACTAGTTGCAGGGAAAATGCAACTTCTAAAATTTTCTGCAGGTAGGTCCAAGTGTGAGGGTAAAAATCTATTCCTTTCACAATCTGTCACTATCAAAGAAATCTATATGCAAACAATAAAGACTTAAATTCAGATGAAATAAAAATATCTCAGTGCCTCTGTTCCATATCTTTCTGGAGAACTTCAGGTGACATCTATTATAAATGTTTAGACACTAAAAAATGTGATTAGGAAAAGAAACAACAGTATCGAAATACTACTATGCATCCAATCACCTAAATTTTCAATTCTGTCAGTAATAAAATGGTCTGAAAAACTTATGTAGATATTTTTCTTACAGAAAACCTCACTGAGAAAGCTTTTCAGTCATGGATTCCATATATACAACTTTGCTTACATGATGCATGTTTACAATTCATTAGCAAAATGAATATTAAGCATCAAGCTTTAAAACTTGCTCTTAAAAGCAGAGGAATTTTAAACAAAGATATCAATATCAGATGGATAAAAACACATGTGTGAGAAATTACTTTTGGACATCGACAGAAATACAATAGGAAAATAAACTCCCTAGAGTGATGTTTCTGTAAACTTATACTATTGTAAAAACACTAATAATGTAAACAACAAAGCATGTGATTAAGGGTAGTAACCATGTGAGTGAGTAAGCCTGAGAAGCAGTTGTTGAAAAAGCTGTATTTCTTTCAAAACACAGCTTGATTTCTTTCAAGTAAACCTAAGCTTGGAGTGCTTATTTGATTTTTGTTCCAAAATACACCACCATGACTAAGAACAGTGATTTTTGGTAATGTCAGCACATAATGAGAATCAAGCACACGCACATATCCCTTGTAACTGGAATCCAGTTCTGGTCCTGTAGGTGTTTTGCTGCGGATGATGTTTTCTGTTTGCTGTATTTGGAAACGACTGGTATCTAAGGCCTTGTCCAGCTGTAGGATATGTGCTTCTAGCTCACTAGATTCTCCTGTATCAAAAAACAAATAAACAAAAAAAAGTGACTGCCACACAAATTTTCCAGAACTTCTATCTACATTTTGCCCAGGCAGAGTAAGTATCAGGAATACTAGCTAGATTAGACAGTAAAGAAGGAATATGACTGCAGCTGTATGAGTAGTACATGTCAAAGCAAGCTAATAACTAGTCACATTAGAGCATGTTAGCAATCTTTATAGGACAGATCAATGTACAAATGAACATAATTTCCATAAGAATATGATAAAAATCTTCACAGTTTCAAGCAGTCTTGCTAACTATTCTGAAAGGACTTTTTCCCTCAGAGAATCTCTCACCAGTGTGAAGGGCAAAGATCTTAGAGAAACATGTTCTAGCCTCACTGATTTTGGAGACAGCATGCCTCCTTTTCATGTTCAAACACTCTCAGATAAAACCTTGTATCACAAGCTCCTGTTTCAAAGTCTGCATTAAAATTTGATTTCTTCTTTTTTCTCTTTGTATTAATTTTCAGCACTAAAAATAGTAGAATTTTGAGCTACATGAACGGATTCTATTTATATCCAATTTTGAAGATCAAAAGTGGTATATAAATGATAAGTGATATTGTTGTAATTATATTCTCAAGATCCAAAGATGACTGGATGTTCTGAATGGCCACAGTGAGTAGCCCACACCTGATTAAAGCAACTACATTAAGCAGCAAAATTTATAGTGTTTTTCCATTCAAATATTTGACAAAAATAATATTTAAAAATGGTATTATTCTACCAAGCCATTTGGAACTCATATTGTTTTTGAAGCAAATACAATTTCCTTATAGAAGTCAAGTGAATTCTGTGATATGAATCAGATACAGCCAATTCGTGTCTGAAGTAGTCTGCAGCATAGAGGACTGCGTGAGATTCCTCCTATCCATATTCTATGACTCTGCCTGATTTCCATTTGTTTACAAAGATGGTCTGAATTTGTTTATAAAAAACAAGTTTGAAAACTTGCACAGATAAAGGAAGCCTTCTGTCCAGCTAATTACAGAAAATGGGTACTCTGAGGTGGTTAAAACTCTTTTCATACAAAATGCTATCCCACCAAATACATAGAACAAGTTGCTCAAAATTTTCTCACACTACTTTCAAAATTTTCATGGGTCATGAAACCACACGTTTTTCTATACATAATACTATCTATACTATTAATCATGATTAACTCACAGTATTATTTGACTAAACTGGGGAAAAAATAAAAACAGACTGAACCTAAGGTCACAAATTTAAAGATTTTAAAATGTTCGATATTTCATATTTGCAATATTTCATTATTTCACAAGAGTAAAACTGTGAGGTCATGTGAGAAGGTATTTGCAAGTACATCTAATCTCTTCGAGATCTAACAAGTGGAACAGTATGTTTAATCTTGTGAAAAAATGCAAACTGAAAAAAAATCTACCTTCCAATATAAAACACTAAAACAAAGATGCTGGATGACAGTACATCCGTTACCTTAGCATCATAATCACATGAAATAAGAACTACCCTAAAATGTTATAGCTAAATAATAATTTTTGTAGAAATCACTCTTCTCTGAGAGACATAGAGCACTGAGACCTGTTGTGGGACTCTACCGATATGAATAAACTACTGATCAGCTTTGTCTAATTAGCTAAGGTGAGAGGGCCAATACTTCAAACTTCATTGTTTCATCCATGCACCCAGTAATACCATTAATCCCAGCAGAAAAGCAGGTATTTCTACATTAACATGCCAATGCTGCCACAGAAGTATTTGTAAGTTGTGAAAAGTATAATAGATGCCAAGATATAGAGAAGAGGAAGATGTTTTGCTTGTGCACTGTAGTATTTGCATCTGGCTATGCTTAGCGTTTTTCAGTGCCTACCAGAGAAATTTTTGAGTGCATTTTCTGTAAGTGTGACATAGGTGTCAAGAGTTTCAGGGATCTCTACATCTGAAAAAATAAAAGCACAGTCTAAACTGACAGCTCAGCAATGGCTGTCTCCTCATAACAGCAGTCTTTTCCATGGGATGAAGTACAGAAACAGTTCCAATAGCAAACATCCTTTCTGGAGAGGGAAAAATGATGAAGACAAAAGTAAGGATCCTGCTAAAAAGTCTCTTAATATCCAGAGAAACCTGACTCTTTTCAGAGCAATGAACCTGGAAAGCAAAAGACAGCCAGAAGATCAGAGTGTAATATACCAGTAAGTCTTCCTGCACAATTGTCTGCATTTGGTAACTTTCACTCATTAAGATTTATTGCACAAACTATACAAACTTAGAAAGGATTTCCAGCTTTTCTGGAAAGCAAGACCTGAGATGCCACCTCAGACTAAACTCACAGTTGTTGGAGTCTTGCCTGAATATGGACTGCATTAAGATTTATTTAAGCACCTTATGATTTGGGTTGTTGATCTCTCCCCCAGCATTTCTTCATCAGTATCTTCTGCGCCTCTTGACATATCCAGCATAGCTTTCTCTAGTCAGAATAAGTTATGACGCATAGTTCTTACAGATGACATATCCCATCTGGCAGGCTGCAGGCACAGAGATAGCCAATTCTCTGTCATATCATACAAACCTTTGTGATTTGCCAAGGCTGTAGTCATCCAGGAATTTCCAGCACTGCATCTAAGGCCAGAAGGCCATTGGGATCACTTGGGGAAAGCTATTTAAGATCTTCAGGGGCTATTTAAAATACTTTTCCATGAGTATCTTAGCCAAGCAGTCACACATGTAACATTTGCTTCTTCTTACTGAGAGAACAGGACACAATTTGCTACCATACCTGCTATACTTGCTGCTCCTCTCAGGTAGAAGTCTTTCTCTTGTTCTCCATCTTCTTCCTCAGAGTGCACTTCCCGTGAACCAGCTGTCTCCAGGTCTCTGCTAAGGTCATAGTCATGATCCCACTCCAGTGGGATGGAGTCCACGCTTGCAGGGGTGTCCCGACCTGATCGCTCACTTCTCACTGGCTGTGAAAGGGGCAGTGAAAGGTTGGAAGAAGGATGTGGGGAGAGAATGCTGTCTGCAGATTTGTCGTGCCAGTGTATATCAGAGAGATCGGCTGATTCATCCAGATCCACCTCTCTGTCAGAGAGGTCATGTTCATCATCTGTCAGCTAGAAAAATAATGCGAACGGATCGATCAATGCAACATGCAAAAGCACTGTAAGGTCATCCTGGCCAGCATAAACATAAAGCATAAATATAAAGTAGCATTAGGTAATAGTCAATGATGGGGTTTACATTTTGCTTCTTTTTGCACTTCCCCTTCATAATTTAAAGGTCCACTAAAAAAAGAGAACAACAAGAAATTTCATAATGCAAGGTCATTTTAGTTATGTAACGCACCACAGTCTCACACTAAGCAAATGGCTCCAGACTTTTTACTGATGCCAGTGTAATGCAGACATTAAGTTAAAGAAAACTCTGGAATCAAGTGTTAAGTGACTGCTATTGTGACCAGTGCTCCTATTACATTCTTTAATTTTTCTGGAAAAAATGAGTTTTGCTCCTTCGCTTTCATGGGACTTGAGCTACCAAAAGTCATTTTGCTCTCACTTCTTCAGCTGTTTGTTCAGCTCTGGAGACAAATTTCTATCTGTTCTGCTTGGGGAGAATCACTCTATTATTGTTTAGAAAATGAAACAATAGAGATGTTCCCCCATTAGCAAACCTTTATAAATCTCAAGTTTGCATTCATTTTCATGATGGTTTACAAAAAAATCCAGATCTGTTAAGTTTGCTCTCTGAACAGGACATAAATAGCATGGAATGAAGGGAGGCAGATGGTCAGAGTTGTAACAAAATTAAAACCACAGGATTTTTTTTTTTTGAAAGTTGGAAATGTTAGTTCATTTCAACATCTGTCTCCTCATTCTCACATTTGTTAAATGGCAATAAAACAAATACATATGTAAGTATACACACAGGAAGACGGATCAGTTTCTTGTGATAACGTTCCACACGTCCAAAGACCTCTTGACAGTAACGACGCAGCTCATCTAATTCTTCTTCAATGACAGCTGCATCCATTGGCTCACATTTCTCAATGAGTTGCTCTCCCTGCACAATTATCTGCTCAATTTTGTTGTTGTTCAGGGAAATTTCTTGCTGGAAAGCCTTTATAAAAGCAAAGCCCATACTTTATCAATGAAATCTTCATTAAAACAACCTAAGTTATATACAACTCTTAGATTTTTTCAGTAAGAATGGTGTGGGTAACAAAATTGAATGATTCTAAATATTCTGGTATGAACAACAATGAGAAATTAAATTTAGCATTCCACAGTCTTTCTTGTTAAAAACAGTGATACTTCATGGTTTACCATCTCATTCCTCTCTTGTTGTATTTGGAAAGAAAGCTCTTCTCTAAACAAGCCATGCCCATGACCAAATGTCTAGAATGGACACAGATGCTAAAGCTAACCTACTGGAATTTTGGATAACATAACATGATTTCCACTTGACATTTTTCTCATTAAATAATGTATTATTTGGATGCAGAAATGGTTGGAAAATGTAGTAATTGTTAGGTGTCAAAAGTACTGGAGTCCTGACATTATTTTTAATCTACATTTCTTCCTTTATTTAGGGAACAGAGACTACCACTTGTTTTTCTGAAAATTTATCACTGCCCAAAGTTCTTTCACTCTAGCAGAAAAGTATGTATTGAAATGTGACATATACCAAAACTTCTGAGGCTGAATTTCAGCATGCAATTAAGGGGCTGTATCAGGATGTACTTTGGTTTAATGTTTATTAAATTCTCCCCCAGCTGCCCTCCCCCCCCAAGCCCCCTCCCACCTTCTGATGACCCAAGACTGTTTTTATCCCTTCTCTCTTCCCTCACCCTCTCTCCATTTACTTATTCTTTACCTTAAGTTGCTTTATCTTTGCTTGGACATCACACTCTGAGAAATGCTCTATGTTGGTCAGTTGCAGATCCATCTCTGTTAGCCAAACCAGGATGCTATCACGTGCTGTCTCAAACTCCTCACGCTGGCCAATAAAATGCTGGGGAAGTGGAGTGAAAAACAGAGTGGCATGAAATGACCAAACAACCTCCCAAAAAACAGCAACAGCATTCTCCAAATAAAGAGCTTTCATGCCCTTCAAACCTAATCCAAACTCAGTACACTTTCTTCTTTTATTTCCTTCACGATTTCTAGGGTTCCCTCTTCAGTAATATCACCTTCAGCTGCAATTAGCAGACATGAAAGTTATCTTCTAAGGAGGAGGTGGTATTCGTTTGCCTATAGATTTCATGCTTAGGTTACCTTAAAGTGAACTTCTAAGCTCCCTTTCTCTTCCAAAGGTAGAAAACTTCTCAAAAACACTAAAAATGCATTAAACTGGAAGTTTCTGGAGTACCCATAATTCACAAGTACAGTAGTGAAAGCCAAAGTCTTAAACAGGGAAAAATACTTTTAGCCTGCGCAGGATGGAAGTAACTCGCTTTTGTAAATTGTCCCATCTCTGGTTCCCCTCATGGACCATCTGTTTGAGGCTGCAGTTAGAATCAGTACGGTTTTCCCGGGCCAGGCGACGATATTGCTTGTTAATCAGTTCCAGCTGAGTCAGACTTTCATGCACCTGTCTCTGGAAGGCCTAAAGCAGTGTGAATAAAAGACACCATCAGTTTTCATTATTTAAATCACAATATGTATATAGCCTCTCCTTTTATTTTGACCCTGCTTCTACACTAAAACCCATGCTAGCTGATCTTTTGGGGTTAAATAAATTTAAGTGTAGATGCAGACACTGAGATATGATCTTCTGAATAAAATGAGCAAGAAAAAGAAAAAAGTTTACAAGGCTGACATAATTTATTGAGTGAAAAATTGCAAGAAGAATACCTGTTACAATGATAAAAATCACACCAAAGGAAAAAAATAATAGAGTGCTCTTATGCCTTTGTATTGAAGAATAGGAACACAAACAATGAACATGATTTTTTTTTTTTTTAATGGAAAAGTAAGCCAAGATTCCTGTGGCCTCATTGGATTTACTTACTCAAACTACATTTGCTGAAGTGCAAATATTGAAGTTTTAAGAAACTGCTTAATCTGAGTTTTACCAAAAATAGCAAAAATTGGTACTGAAGGAATCATCTCTTTAACCTCAGTATATTGCTATACAAGTCAGTTTTGTCTTAAAGTTTTAATGGAAAGAAAATTTTATGAACATCTATACCAGCATATGCCTGGACAAGTGTCTCTGTCACATACTTTCAGTGCTTCTTCTACTATTACTAAAGACTCAGTCACCCAGCTGGGGAGTGGAAAAGTAGATGATTTAGCCCATCAGCTTCACAGTGTGACTAGCAATCACAAAGCAAGTTAGAGGAAGCACTGTGTAAGGAATTGATTGATTTTTTCCAATCAAAAATTATTTATGAATTGTTTTTCAAAATTCCACTTACCTCTATTTTTATGAACAGAAAATCAAACAAAAGAAGACTTAAAATGACTACTTTACCATCTCTCTTTTGAATAAAAGGAGGACAAAGGTGAACAGTTTTTTGCTCCAATTGTAGTTCTACAAATTTGCTCTCTACTATTGCTCACAAAGCAAATAAACAATCTCTCCCAAAACAAGACACTATCCTTATTAAGAATCAGAGAAGCGTGATAGATAAAAAACACTTCAGTATAGAACTTTTCATTAATATCAGGTAACACAAGATTTCTTCATTAATGATAAATACTCTTATTACTGTACTAAAAGTGAAATAAGCACTCTTTTACTATAAGACCAGAGACAGAAATACAGAACCTGTTTCAAAAATAGAAAAAGATAAAAGTCTGTAGAGTCCTCTCAATACAACTATTTCCTTTGTTTAAATCACTGTTAAATTGAGTAGGGGACAACCAACAAGCAGCAAATAGGCTTGTAACTGGACTGAAATACTCAACAAAACTGAATTCACTTAAAATCACACAAGGAGAAGAAGGGAAGTGATTCTCATGCAAGAGACACAATTATGACTATATTTACTAGGATTATGAAATCCACAAATGTGCAGTTGTTGTTTCACCTGTTACCAAGACTATTTCAGCAAAAGAACAGCTGTGTATTTGTTTTACATACTTTCAGTTCAGCTACACAAGAATACATCTGTTGCCTTCTTCCCTGTAACCTCTTTTCATTTCTCTGTAAGCTATCGAGGAGGATGCAGTGTGAGTTTGTATTGTGAATTGAGTGGCACTCATCTCTGACCTCCATGATCAGGAAATGAAATATTCTTACATGGTCTTGCACTTTTAAAATTATTATTTTTATTATTTATTTATTTTTATTATTATTATTCAACTAAGATGGAGGGGAAAATAAAATTAGAAAAAAAATCAGTTAAAGAAAAAATCAATTTAGTTAGTATGCATACATGGCTGACTTTATACTGACTTAACAGTGAATTTGCTGAATTCGCACCTGAATTTGAACACCAAGTTCTTTTTTTTTTTTTTTGTAGTTTGAGAAACTACCTAGTCAAGAAGAGGAGGGAAAAGGAAAAGGAGAAAGAACCCAACTGCAGCGAAAGCAGGCTTCTAGAAAGACAGCTAAACTTTGCAGATAGTTCCTGCAGTAAAAATCTTACAAGTCTGCAGGAGAGGGAAGGTCACCTTACAAATGGAGGTTTGATGAAACAGACTTTGGGCAATGTCAAGTCACCTTTGAAAATCAAACAGCTAAGATTTTTGGTACTGTTTCTCATAGAGTGACTTGCTAAACAAGACACTTAGACACTGATCACTGAATAAAGAAACAATGGAAAGAAAGTCTGAGGCAGAGTGCATGGGTCCAGCAAGCAAGAATTATTATGCTCTGGTAACCTAACTCACCCTAATTAAGAAGTCTGGCAGTGTATAACAACAGAACCTGGCCAGTACACTCAGAGATGCAAATGTCAAGAATAAAACTTGAATCAGTGCTTCACAGTTTATGTTTCTGAATTAAATGCTACACTAGAAAGTATTAACTTCTCTTGGACATGTAAAATTTGCATTTCTTCCTCAGAGCAGATACTTTCTAGCACCTGGCTTGCTTACTGAAATGTCTAAATTGTTCTCTTTCTTCAGAGTCATTTTTCTCTCTCATCTTGATATTCTCTTTGCAAATCTAAAACTAAGTAAAAGACCATCAGAGGGATGGAGCACCTCTCCTATGAAGACAGGCTGAGAGAGGTTGTTTAGCCTAGAGAAGGCTTCAGGGAGACCTAATAGCAGCTTTACAGAACCTAAAAGGGGCCTACAGGAAAGCTGGGGAGTGACTCTGTCAAGGCATGTGGTGATAGGACAAGGAGTAATGGCTTTAAGGTAAAAGAGATGCAATTTAGATTAGACACTAGGAAGAAATCTTTTACTCAGAAAGTGGAACAGGTTTTCCAGAAGTTGTGGGTGCCCTATCACTAGAAGCATTCAAGGGCAGGTTGGATTGGTGTCCCTGCCCATGAAAGGGGGGTTGCAACTAGATGACCTTTAAAGCCCCTTTCTATCCCAGCCATTCTGTGATTCTCTGATTCTATGACTTTTACCATGATTAGCCACATGGACTAAGTGTGCTTTGCATATAGGCATACAACCCATTGCGATTATGAGATAAAGCATCACTTTGTAGGAGAAATAACAGAGTTATGTAAAAAGCCATTAAGCATTGATTGAAGTGACAGCTTGTCAACTTTTAATGACACACTTGACCTCTAAGTTGTTGGAGACACCATGTGGACATACAACAATACTTGCATGCACGTGCTTTTCAGGGATAAGTATCTAATATGGGCACATAGTACTTTGTACAAAAAAATACAAGAGTTTAGAGAGCTGGTATCAGAGTGTTATGGAAACAAGTAAAGGGATGAAATCAAAGCAAAAGCCAAGACATACAGCATTCATTTGAAGAAGTACTTACTGAAGAGAAATTAATGAATGCTATGGAGCACCTGCTGACTGAGCATATTAAATGCAGAAGAAAAATGCCAAGAATTCTAACTGTGGTGAACAAAAATGAAGTGAGGCTGGATTAACTTATTAGCATTTTTAGTTTCCACCTTCCACTGTTTTTTCCTCCTAGAAACCTGCCAGAGAGGGCAGTTGCAAAATCATCAACTCTGCTATGTTAATACAGTGTCTGCTGAGTGACTTGTGTATGGGAAGGAAGAACACCAGCTGGCTGCTGTAATGTGATCAGTAGATATTAAATTTCAAGTATTATAAATCACCTCAAATTTCTTCAGTTCTTCCTTAGCAACCGTGTAAAGTACACCAGAGGAGCTTGGGAAAGCAGCTGTCCTCTCAGAGGTTTTTAGCCAATCTTCAAATCTTGAGTAGTCATCCAAAAACTTTTGCCATAACCGCCACGTCTCTTCAATTCTGCAACAGATAATGGAAAATTAAGGAATGCTGGGACTGAAGGACAGCTGACCTTCAGTACTTTAAATAATCATCAACAGCAAACTTGTACTGCACTAAACTGGCTCTTAATCTAACTCACATAGGCAGGTTGATAAACAGACAACAGAGGAGACTGACTCATTCCAGACTGAGCTGGAATAAGATGATGACAGTTTTTTTAATACGTCTAATTTTGGAACTATTATAAAAAGAACATTATAAACATGTAATAGGAGCTATAAAAATCATAGCACAAGCTAAATAACTTCAGATATACAGTCTAATCTAGGTACCTAAAACAGTATTTCAGAGATTAGAAATTCCACAGTAACTTCAACTTCAGAACATTTTATTATTTTTTTTTTGCAAAATGCTTGAGTTGTTTTAAAGTTCACAGTCATTGTCCTGCATGGCAAAGGGACATGACCTTTTTTTCTTTTTTCTTTTTCTTCTTTTTTTTTTTTTTTTTTTTGGCATTCAACAAGTGGTAAAATGTTCTCTCTCAATATATATGGTAATCGATTTTTTTTTTTAATCAAAAAATTAAAAATTATTTCAACTTTTCAAATAGACTATTTGACCTCAGTTGAATATGTGAAAGGAGTGACTGACTCAACCCTGAAACCAAATTGTCTTAATATTGAGACTGTAAAATCCCAAGATGATTTTTTTTTTGGGGTGGGGACCGCATATATTACAACAGAACTTCGTGTGCTTTTGCATACAGAAGACATTTTCCCCAAATCTTAGATATGCAGCTCTGAAAGGCACCTGATCCATGCAATACTCTGAGGTAAAATTTACACTCTGATGATATGTTGTTGAACTTGAATTTCAACATCCCATTTTTTTTTTTCCTTTTTCAAATTTTTTTTTTTTTTTTTAGCACAATAACAATTTTAAATACTGATAGCTCAGCTAATTTACTATTACAAATGTATTAATAGCACACATTACCATGGAAACAGTAGAAAATTACTTAGAGATAGCAATCTGTGGATATGAAGCAGGACAAACATCATTAGGGTAAGACTAATTATTGTAACTCTCTCTTTTAGGTCATGTTTTCTAAACCTCTTGAAATCACTGCAGTCACCATACATTCTCTAGTTTATTTCTCATTGCTCCTGTAAAGCATGGAAAATCAAACATATTCCATCAAAGGTCTCATGTGAACAAAATTTGGTAATTGACTCATGTACTTTATATAAAGACCCATAATAATACAACTTTTTTTTTTTTTTTTTTTTTCCTCCGGTGTCATGGTAACTATTGGCTTTTATTCAGTGTATGATCCTTTTCTGACCTCTAGACTTTGTGGCATCAAGAACCACACAGACACCAGAGTTCTTTCAGGATAAGTAACTGCTTCTACTTTATTGATGACAACTTCCACTCCCTCTTATTGAGGGCATAACTTCATCTATTCTTATTGAGGACAAGCTCCTTTCTTATACCAATTGCCCTACAGCAGTACTTTTCCACTAACTATTCATTGGTCAACAACTTTGCCTGGCAACAGCAAACACCCAACAACTTCCATGTCTTAAGGGCTGGAGAACAAGCAACCTGAGACAACAAGATGTCTCCTGAATCACCCTTTGTTCCTTCTACACTCTTTACATTCCTTATGGCCTCATCCTTAAGAGTCCTGAGTCCAATGTTATCACCAACCATGGGGCTTGTCGACCGCCATAGCCACACTCCCACAAGACTCTTTCCTTCAATACTGCAACCCTATCATATATGTCCCATTCTGTAGTTGTGTTTGTGAAAGAAAATACTCATTTGTAGACATTTTAGACTTACTTAAGTCGCCTTTCCATTGACATTGCACAAATGTTCCTCCACCTTCTGTCCAGGTTACGTGTAGCCTGCTGGATAGAGTCACACTCTGTTTCTGTGGCACAGGCATCACAGTCATGAAGAAGCACTTCACACAAATTGAGAACAGATGCTACTCCAGTGCTGTGTTTCTCTATGTCCCTCTGAAGTTCCTGTAGATGAAGAAATTAATTCTTAAGATAAATTACAAAACATGCTTAAATACAGATGCATTTCTGTTCTACTTATTCAAAAAAAACAAAACAAACAACAAACAAAAAACACCAAACAATTGCAAACAGGAAAAAAGCAATCTACTAAGATAGATATTGTGCTTGTGACAGCACAAATATTGATACAATGTTATCAGCGAAGCTAGGAGAACCTGGCAGCATGCACAGCTCTCCCAGGAGCTATGAACATCAGAACATCCCCTGGGACAAACTGCCAGAGCTCTGCATACTCAGATGAGTATCTTTCAGCTACATTTAATCAACCACACCAATGACGTTCCCGTCCCTTCTCCATTATCATAGAGAATGTAAAGCAGAAGTTAGTAAGACAAGTGTGTCAGGAAAAAGTATTATCTACTGGAGGTGCCCTTCATGATTCTACTCTTCCCGAGGCAAGATAGCTGCATAGCGGCACGTCTGACATGGAGATTGGCAGCAGCACATGTCAAACTGCATATTTAGTAGGAGTTTATTCCTTCAACTTTCAAAACATATAGCATTTTAATTGGAATTGGAACGGAGGATTTAGGACAGCTAAAGAAAATGTACTTATGTGGTCTTAGCACCTGTTATATGTGATTAGTATTATTTCTCCTGTTGGTTTCTTGGTTGTAATGTCTTTTCCTCCACTGGTGATAATGCTGCTTCTTGAAGCATATTTTCAGTTTTGAACAACTGGTTCAAGTCGAGACAAGCCACAAAAGTAATTGGCTATTTCTGTTAGATAAGTGCAAGGAAAAGAAACCCTCCCTGACTTTTGCTTAAATTTGAAATGAACCATCAGAGTATTAGATGGAAAAGTCAGGATGGACCAAGGTCAAGGCAACATAATCCCAAGAGTAACAGAGAAATGTTAACATGACCATACCATAAAGTGATAGATTGTATCTAGAATACCACATTCGCTTCTGCTGCAGGTGAACAAAATAACTGTTAGTATAAGAGATGTGAAATTTTATTTATAGAATCAAAGAATGATAGAATGGTTTGGGTTGGAAAGGGCCTTAAAGATTATCTAGTTTCAACCCCCCTGCCATGGGTAGGGACACCTTCCACTAGACCAGGTTTCTCAAAGCCCCATTCAATCTGGCCTTGAACACTTCCAGGGATGGGGCACATATAGCTTCTCTGGGCAACCTGTTCCAGTGCCTCACAAACCCTTCTTCCTAATGTCTAATCTAAATCTACCCTATTTTAGTTTAAAACCATTACTCCTTGTCCTATCACTACACTCCCTGCCAAAAAGTCCCTCTTGAGTTTTCGTGTAGATCTGCTTTGGAAGGACCTCCCTGGAGCCTTCTCTTCTCCAGGCTGAACAACTCCAGCTCCCATAGCCTGTCATCATAGGAGAGGTGCTCCAGCCCTCTGATCATCTTTGTGTCCCTCCTCTGAACTCATTCTAACAGGTCCTTCTTGTGCTGGGGGCCCCAAGAGATGAACACAGTAGGAGAACAAGAAAACGGTAACTTGAGGCTAAGTAGAGGTAAAGTGAGGGAAAGCTGCCTTGCAGAGAAGGACCTGGGAGTATTGGTTGATAGTTGGCTGAATATGAGCCAGCAGTGTGCTCAGGTGGCCAAGAAGGCCAACAGCATCCTGGCTTATATCAGAAACAGTGTGGCCAGCAGGGCTAGCAAAGCGATTGTCCCCCTGTACTCGGCTCTGGTGAGGCCACACCTTGAGTACTGTGTTCAGTTTTGGGCCCCTTGCTACAAGAAGGACATGGAGGTGCTTGAGCGAGTCCAGAGAAGGGCAACGAAGCCGGTGAGGGGTCTGGAGAAAATGTCTTATGAGGAGCGGCTGAGGGAGCTGGGATTGTTCAGTCTGGAGAAGAGGAGGCTCTGGGGCAACCTTATCACTCTCTACAGGTACCTTAAAGGAGGCTGTAGCACAGTGGTGATTAGTCTATTCTCCCACATGCCTGGTGACAGGATGAGGGGGAATGGGCTAAAGTTGCACCAGGGGTGTTTTAGGTTGGATATTAGGAAGAACTTCTTTACTGAAAGGGTTGTTAGGGATTGGAATGGGCTGCCCAGGGAAGTGGTTTAGTCACCATACCTGGGGGTCTTTAAAGACGTTTAGATGTAGAGCTTAGCGATATGGTTTAGTGGAGGACTTGTTAATGTTAGGTCAGAGGTTGGACTAGGTCTCTTCCAACCTAGATGATTCTGTGATTTTGCTTGTAAAGCAAAATGTTGACACACAAAAAGAAATATAGTGTCAACATACTGTCTCTACATAAATTTAAGCTCCAACTGGACAAATCTTTCTAACAACTAGCAATACGAAGATAGCCTTCCAGCAGGAAATGAGGTTTAAATATAGAATATAAAAGCATCATCAAATTTGAAATGGAGTAATGTTATCTTATATCAGTTATCTGATTTTGTTGTTTGTGAAGATTGGACTCAATGACTTTATTAATTTCCTGTTCTCATATATGAAATAGAAGGATATTTTGTGAACACCTAACCACATGAGAAAGTGGAAAATCACGGTATTTTATCCTTCAGCTCTGTCCCTTTCACTTTCACTTGCCTGGAAAATACTCTTTCATCATAATGTACAAGTGTTTATTCTTCTCCCTGTCCTGAGATGTTATATAAGGTGGATGCTATAAATAGTTTCAACACTCTGTAAAACATGTATTCCAGACAGCTATGAGACTTTAGGCTAAGAAAGTTCAGGTAACAAAATCTCTTTTCTGTTGTTTTGGACTACAGCAGCAATTATAACTGCCACATTGATGGTCCTGAGTATTCCTAAGAATTAAACTTTTATTCCCCTACAAAGCTTTTCTACAACAGATGACTATGCTATATATATATATATATATTTTTTTTTTTTTCCTTAGTTGATATGTTTCTTAGAGAACGATTAGCCTTTTTGGTTAGTTTACAGAAGAAGCATCACTTTTGTGCACTGCTCTCATCAACGCACAAGTTTTTCTTTAATCATCCCAAAAGCAAAAACAATTTTTCAATTTCTACTGGTAGCAGGCTGAGAAAGTAAACAAACAAGTAATCCTAGAAATGTAGCTTGCAACTCTTGGAAAACGCTTCAGTGAGGTTACACTACCTTCCCCAGGATATCCAGCTTGAATTGCCTCTTAATTTCACTATAGGGACCAGCAACCTGCAAAGCTCATTCTTGACTGAAGAAGAGGCTGAGAAGTTACAGAATGACAGTGGGGTTACAGAAATGGAATTTGTCTCTCCTCTTTCACAGAATAATATTTTTTATGTAATCTTGTATATGAACAACTGGTAGCAGTATGAACGGGGAGGATAACATGGCCTCAGTGGAAGATTAAACATAGAAAAGAACAAAAGAACACTAAGAGGGAAGAAAAACGAGGGATGAAATACTTGAGATGGCTGACATGCTGGCCTTCTGAGATAAAGTGAACAGAGATACAGCTGCCTGGTAATAAAAATACTGGTTGCCATACATTGAAGTTTTTGTTTTGTAATATATATAGGACAACCATGGTCTGCAGCATTACCAAATCAAATCATCATCAAGATTACAAACACAGTATCTTCCCAGTATAAAATTCACCTCTATTTCTCCCCTTTGGGAGTCCAGTGAAACCACTCAGACTTCCACAGAATATTGTTGTATGCTTTCACTCTATGGGAACCACCACAAGGAAATGGTGGAAATCAGAGAGACACCAGTCTCCATACTCCTAATAAGTCCCACAAGGAGTGGTTATAACAAACAGTGGAATGCTTGCACGGGGATCCTAGTGCAAAAAAAATGTCAAGTATCTAGTTTACTGATAGCAATGTTTAGCCTTGCCCAGCACTTCACCATCTCAGAAACACAACTCATTAGTTACACTTGTGTGTTATGAATTATTAACCCTGTGTAAATTACATATAGAATATTAATAAGCAGTTCTGCACAGCCATGTAGAAAATCAGTTAGGGAGCCAGAAAACACTCAGAACATTCTTGGGTCTCAGCCCCACACTCAGCTTAAAAGATCAAAATGCCATTTTATGCACTCCATAAATTAAAGTTCCCCAAAGCGTTCTGGCATTCCTCTTCCCACACATTTATTTCTCATCTCATGAAAGAACTCAGGAGAACATGTAAGTCAGCTCCAATGAGGCACCAAAAAGGTATTTCTGCTAATAAATAACCAACAGGAACACAACGGAACAGTCTTCACCAGCAAAATGCTTCTAAGTAAAACTACACTGGGCAGCTGAAGGATGAAATGCCCATATATTTCCTTCTACTGCACTGAGCCATAATCTGTGAAGTAGGCGTATAGCATAGCAGTGAAGAGGACCAGGATATAGAAAGTATAATAAATGTTCTTTGGGGTAAGATTAATTGTAATGCCAAAAGCTGGCTGACTTTTTTTTTTTTTTTTCCTGTTCCAATGTTGACTATTTTGTTCTAGCACTGCGTAAAAGCTTTGGGCAGTATAAAACAACTGATTTTAACTTCACATGTATAGTTCATGCATCTTTGCGTGCAATGTGATTCTCAAACAAGCTGCAAGATAAAACCAAGTTAGAAAAGTTGCTAAAAAAGAGTCTTTTTCAAGCATGTGCAAAATTTGCAAGGTCTAATAGGTGTCAGTTTTGCCTCTTGGAACAGTCAATTCAAACAACCAAAAACCACAAACCCCCAAGGAAAATCAATTGCAATAGCTCGTTCAGGTTACATCTCTTGGTGCCTTACCTTTCTTGTGAATGTCAAACAGCTCCCGTAGACTGGATGTCAAAGCCAGCAGAAGGCTCTATAAGTGACACAGTAAGCACCACTTGCCTTGATATTCGTACACATTTTTGCCTCATGCCCTGGGTATGAGCAGCCCAAGGACACACTACTTTGTTTCTCCTAATGCCATTGTGCACCTTATAAGTGTTTTGTATTTTACCTGCTGTTCATTTAGCTTCCTTTGTATCTCCTCAGAGTCGCAAGTTTCATAGACAATTGGTTTGGACAGCTCTGACTCAATATGGGCAAGCCAAGATCTCAGGCTACTCATGTTCTTATCCAGCTGCTGCACTGCAACCAGGGTTTCTTTCAACTTCTTTACCCTGTAAAAAAACAAAAAACAAACAAACAAACAAAAACATAAAAATTTCTACAGTATGTGTTTCAGGGGGATGAAACTTAACGAACTTAACATAGATGGCAACTTCTGTTCTGAAGTCTTCCTTTACTGAGTAACAGAAGTGTATTATCTATACAAATAATCCAGCATTCATAGGTTCTGGTTGAGAAAAATTACGAGTTTACTAATTCCAGACAACATTTTCAAAGGTTCTATACCATTATCTGTTGAGACAATGGTTTGTTAGAAATACAAATATGTATATATATTTAAATAAACTCACACACACCAAAACCCAAAATAATGTAGCTAATTTAGTTGCAAACTTGACTAAAAGAAGACAAAAGATCTTAGACTACAAATAACTGGTCCAGTTAACCAGTACTGTTGGTGTAGTGCTCTGAGTGAACACATCGTTTTCACCCTGATGATTTCAAAACATTGAATTATTGTTAGTGACAGTTGTGCCTGAGTAAACAGATTTTAGTGAGAGAAATCAAACTGGGAACTTAGTGAAAATTCCCAAATCCTAAGGGCTGCTTTAAGATGTTCTTGGTCTTAATGGCCTACTTCAGATTTAAACGATGAAATCAGAATGTATCTTCGTAGTGATATCTAAGTAGTATTTTTCTGGAGGCCCTGATCCTGCAAAAATACTGGTCAGGAAAAAATATACAGTGTTTTTGATTTAAATGTGCATTAAGATTAATGAGAGAGAAAAATTTCACTAAACCTTCACCCTGTGCTGATATTTTTCACTTCAGCCTGTTTCATCTGTAAAAGTCTTTCTCAGTAATTCCTTCATTCTGAAAATCTAGCTATGAAGTAATTGAAGACAACACAATTGTGCTGGAAGACAGTCCAACTCCCAGTCAATCAGGTCATCCCAAAACACAGCAATGTATTCAGCCTTGGAGAGACACTATGAGCAACCAATCTTTGCGGTACCATCCCCTCTTCACCTTTGTGTTATGCTTGTGTTTTGTGGTTTTGGACCAATTGAAGCTTGCTTGTAGGATAGGCAAGAAGGTTGGTTATCACTCATTCTGACCTCACATACAGTTTTTCAGTCTATCTGGGGTGAAATCCAGCCCATTTTCTGCTTGGACTCTCAAGGCTGAATGTTGTTGATCTTTTGTACGTGTGCTGGAGTGGAAAAGGGAACAATGAGTCACATCAGGCCTTAGCGTACAAGCAATGCTGCTCTATCATTTGTAAGTCCAAGCTGTGAACCAGGCTTTTCATATTGGCAGTTTTATAGTACCCTAATATCTTTGCTAGATTTAATTTAAATTTTGCTAGACACATCTGATAAAGTGCCTGCCAATCAGAAAGTACACTCTTTGTCTCTGTCAGACTGCATGGGACTACAGCTCTGCCAGGCTCCAAAAGAAACCTAAAAATAATAAAATCCCCAAATATCAATGTCTTCAGTCACCTGACCTAATTTACTTAAGAGACAAAAAGAAAAAAATAAAAGTGACATATGAAAAGAATTCTCAAACTAAAGCCAAAAACTACTTCTAAACCTGCCTTCCCTCCAAAGGCTGTTGCAATTCTTAAGTATACCTGCACCTAAATTTTTTGTACAGAGTATAACATAACAGCTTCCTTGCCCATGGTACAGATTGAAACAAATAAACATGTGCTTCTTGGAATATGCTGGGCTTCCTTTTTTTTTTTTTTTTATTTTTTGACTAAACTGAAATACCATGCTGTGATTGCAGCTGTTCTGAAAATTTACTCTGACATCCAGCATGTCTAACAGTTTTTCTTCTGAATTTAGTAAGCAAGATGCATGTGTTCTTAATCTCACTGAACACTGTGCCTGCATACAAATAATTACATAATGTGTATGCAAGAAAAAAATGTCTTCCCCTTGAAAATATAACAGCTCAAAATCACATATTTCTATGTTAATGGCAGGGCCTGAAAGACTAAAAATGAAACTAAAAGCTCTACTTAGAGACAAAGGTCAAATTAGAAACCATCCAAATATGTGGTATTCCTAGCCAACTGTAATTTTTGATCTTTTGAGATTTCATTTACAAGATTATGTTTAAACCATTAATTATTCTGATAAGCATTTCATGCCTTTGTTGCAGCACTATGCATGTTACTTGAAGAGATTTGAGAAAATTTCCCTGCTTGATAATGAAGACATCACATTCAAACTTATGCCATGTTTGTTTCAAAGGTTGTTTTATATATCTATATATCTATGTAAGTATTGCTACATTTTGCAAATATTTAAGACTTTTAGAAGGGAAAATACTGCAGAATCGAATAGTTTCTGTGGTCTAGTGAAGAAGACTCATTTCTAAATTTCAATGTTCAATTATTGTACCTCAGATTCCCCAAGAAAGTAACTTTGAAATGTTTATCTTACATTAAGAAAGGGCAATGGCAGAACAATTTGGAGCTAAAATTAAAGCCAAATGCCTTTAATTCAAACAGTCCTAAACTAGACAGCCTGAGATTCCACTTAAACCTAAACAGGAACAGCCTTGTAAATACATAACAATGCATCATACAGAACTCATAGATACTGCATTAGTCATTTAGACAGCTGGATACTAATGTTAAACTTAAAATGAACATGAAAACAGACAGTAAGACCATGTTAGCTAAACCTGTATAAAGCCAGTAGAAAACAGAAAAGTGAAAAAAAAAAAACCACAAAAAACCCAACATACTCATAACTGAAGTTTTAAGAAGCATTTAATTCTATGAAATAGTTAAAAAAAATCACTATTAAAATCAGTCTTAAAATCAGTTTATGATTAAAAAAGGTGCAAGGTCCAAATTACAGTACAAATGTGCACAATGTCAGTATTACTGTCAGTTATAGTTGTTCTTCAGATCACAGATTCCCCTTTCAGGGAATAAATTTATAGAACTATGAACATAACTAGCAAAACTTCTAGGGAAGATATTGGAAGATATTTATTGAGAAGAAGACAAATTGAATCATAAATCCAAGAAAATGTAGGTTGAGTTACATATAGTTACAGGATATGTATTGGACAGATCAACTCCGGTATGTAATGCCTGACATTGTCTTTACAGCCTCTTTCCTCCTCTGAGTTTTGCTTGTAGCCATGCCCCTTTGATGACACAGTGAGCAGACAAATATAAAGTCTGCTTTCTCTCACATGTGTATACACTTGTATTTAAAAAGAGCAGTAAAACTAGTCAATGGTTTCTTTCAGATAGCAAAGACATTTTAGGAGTTGCAAGTTTGAATTAGTTACCAAAAAGCTAATCTGGGATCCAAAAGCACTAGCTGTAAAACAAAGTATACCATTATCACTGTCAACTACTTTTAAATAGAGCAAAAAACAGGCATTTCTAGCTAAGGCAGTGATTTCTACATATCTATATTTTTATCAGTTTCTCAGCAATCCAAGACTTCAAAAAGAACTGTATCAATCAAAAGGAAACAAAAATAGCTGCCTGCCTTGTGATATCACAATTACAGTCTGGGAGATCTGAATCCACACTGCCGTCCTCCGCCATCCTCACAGCTTGCAAGTCCTCCGCCACCACCATGAAATTTTCCAGCATTTAAAAGAAGAACTTCCAGTCCAATAGCTTGCACACACTGTGCTTAGTATGGGGGAAGGAAAGGGGACAAACTCCTTTTTGCTGGTGAGTACTGTACAGAAAATGTTGCATGCCAAACAAATGTTAGCAGACGTTGCTTGATAACATGAGACTGAATGGTGACAAGTGGTCATGTTTCTAAATAAAACTTGCATTCATCAACATGTGCCAGGCTTGATCTCCAGGAATGTGGACCATGAGTGCAAGGGGAAGGGAGGAAAAAAAGACACCATACAATATTACTTTCCTTGCAAAGCCTGAGCAGTAACAGCAAAAGCACTGCTAACTGGCTGTGAACATAAGTAACATTTTGTGCAGCAGGCCGACCTATCAAATAAATTCATCTGAAAGGATAAAAATCTTCCAGAAGGACAGAAACAGAAATTTTTGATGAAGAGACACAACTACCTTTCTGTAGCTGTCTTTTCTTCAGTTACAGACCTCCTCAAAATGAAGAAGCAATTTAAAAAAGTAGATAACAGACCAGAACACAACTAAAAAAGCCTTTTACAAGTTAATGGAGAAGTTCTACCACCCAGCATAAAAACAAGTAAAGACACAGATCAGACTCATATTATCATACTATATTACTAAAGATTTTTTAGAGCACCTTCTGTTAGTTCACATCTGTATGGAAAAATAATTAAAAAAAAAAGAAAAAGAGAAAAAAACACCAAGAAAAATGCTCCAAGCAAAGGCTGACTGTGGCTCCACAGAAAAGTGTGCAGGCTATAATATTTCATTAATGATATTGAGGATTATGATCCAAGGATATTCAGAATATGAAAAGGTGTGTTTAATTGTTGACACTAGAACAATTAATCTACATTTACTAGCTGCGCGCAGCCAAAAGTTATGTTATATGACATATTCCAAACTCAAAAATATCAATATAGGAACATACTTCAAAATACAACGATGTATTTGAAAGCCTCTGCAGTCTTCTAAATATCAGCTCGGGGAATGCAAAAATTTTTGTTCAATTAGTTAACCAGGTTTTAGCTCCTATCAGCCTAAGTTACAGCTGAACTAGCAAAATCTCCATAACTTAGTGTCAAACCTCTCCACTATTTACTTCCTAACTTCAGAAATACAACATTCAAACTTTCCAAACTTTTTTTTTTTTTCTTTTTTTCCCACTTGTTGTACAACTGCATACAATAGTGCTGTGCATGCTAGTTAGAATGAAATAGAGTAGAACAGTCCCAACTGGAAGAGACCTACATCATTGAGTCCAACTGTCAGTATACTTTGTGGCTGACCCAAGGTCAAAACTTATCATTAAAAGCATTATCCAGATGCTTCTTAAACATGGATAGGCATGGGGCATCAACCACCTCTCTAGGAAGCCTATTCTCTGGGTAAAGGTTTTTCTAATGGGAGGTCTGAACCTCCCTGGTGCAGCTTGGAACCATTGCCACACATCCTGTCTCTAGATACCAGGTAAAAAAGATGAGCACCTCCCTCTCCACTTACACTCCTCAGGAAGCTGTAGAGAGCAATGAGGTCACCCCTTAACCTCCTTTTCTAAAAGTTTGACAAACATTGTACTCAGTGGCTCTTCAAAGGGCGTGACTTTCAGCCTTTAAACCAGCCTTGTTGCCCTCCTCTGGATGTTTCAAGGACCTTAACATCCTTTTTAAGTTAGGGAGCCCAGAACTACACACAGTGTTCCAAGTGACGCTGCGCCAATGCTAAATGAATTGGGAGAATAACCTCTTTTGACCATATTGCTGAGCTGTGTTTAATGCACCCCAAAATGTGTTTTGCCTTCTTGGCTGCCAAGGCATACTGCTGGCTCATTTTGAGCCTCCTGTCAACCAGCATACCCAGATCCCTTTCTGCTCAGCTCTTTCCCAGCGACTCAGTTCCCAAACTGTACTTAGTCCAGAATTAAGAAGTAATTTATTTAAGAAGGCTATATTGAAGGCTTAGTTGAAATGTTATGGGAATAAAAGTAAATAAATACTTCACATACGTTAGTCTAGTGCTAGGACTTAACACCCTGCTTCATGATAACAGAATGAAAAAGTTTAAGTGGATAAGTTTATATAAGTTTAAGTTTTTATATGCCCTTCCTCTCCACAAAAACCTGTTTTACAGTTTCTGAACTTCATTGCTTTTCACTCAAAACTTCCTGAAGGTATGATTTGAACATAACATTTGAAATTTTGTCTGAGGAAGTGTTTGAGAAGACACAAAAAATATACAACAAATATATGCCATGCTCAACAGCTGGTGATATATCACATCCTCTAAAACAAGCAGGCTTCTCAACTGTAATGCGCCACTTCCTGACTCGATCAGAAACTATACAGCTTTCATTACTTTAAAATGAGCTGCTGTAAAAGTAGCTGGAGCCACCAGAATGCTTCTGCTTACATAAAATTTACTACTCTCATGCTTAAAGATTTCAGAGCAAGAATGCAGTAAAAGAATAAAAAAAAGTGAAAAACAAAACAAACATAAACCAAAGCAAACCCTTTTGCTGCAAACAAGATTGAAATACTCTTAATTCATATACCCTTAAATAACGGAAGTGTAAAATACAGAGTATATGTTTTATGAACTGCGTATACAAAACCATGCCAAAATTATTGTCTGTAACAGGAAGAAGGTTGTATAATGACTCAGAGCAGAAAATATTGAAACAAATAAGCCAATTTTGTTCATATATCAAACAACAACCCTGTATTTCTTTAAGCTATGAAAACTGCTTTTATGTTGTTCACCTTAATAAAAAAAGAATAATATTTAAGTCCAATGTGTATATGTCTACCTTCAGTTACTTTTCTCCATCAGTCAAAAACGAATTAAGCAGAATTAGTTTTAGAACTGCTCTTCTGGAAATTCAAGCCAAAACAATAACTGCACTGTTTCCATTGCTCTGCCAACATTTTTATTTTTATTTTTAATTACATTTCTACCTAGATTTAAGCACTCATCTGAAGTAAGATTGCATTGAAGAAAGCTCAATTAAATCTGCAACCAACCCTGTGTCATTCTAGTGGACAAATTTCAATTTGTCTCCTTTTTGCTTGAAGAAATAATGTCAGAATAAATAATGCAAAGGAAAACAGGAAAGTAAATTTCACAGAAATGTGCTGATATCTGAGAATAAACTCATTCACATTTAATAATGAAAAGGCAAACAATAAAAATATTTTAATTTGATTTTTAATTTAAGATTCTTAATTTAAAACAAAACAAGTGTTTTACCTGGCTGCAATAAGGTCCAGAAGATGTTGCCATCTGTCATTGATCTTGCCAAGTTTGTACTCAATCTCTGATGCTTTACTCTCATGGCTGGCTTTAGCAAGTCGCTCTCCCATTTGCTGGAGCTGGATTTTGTTCTCCTGAGCTACAGCAATTTCCTCTTGATAATCCTGGACAGAAAAGAACATTCAGAATATAAATACTGAATGCATTCTGCTCTACACTACAGAAGGAACCATACAAGAATACAAGTGAATGTTAACGTATTTTTGTTCTTCTGGTGATTGGTACAGTAGAGAGACAATCTCTTAAATATTAGGGTATAACCACGAACAACCTTATCAGAAGAATGAAAAAAAAAATTAAAAACCAACCAACTAACCAAACAAAAAAAACCTTATATAAATACGTCTGTTATAGTTAAAGTAATTGCAGTAAATTCTGACTGGACATTTAGTAAAACACTCAGTTGCCTTAGACTTTATATTCATTTAATTTTCTGGTATCCTGGATAGTCCCACCTTAAAAAAGACAGGAAAAAGCTGCGAAGTGAGAGAATAAAAATACGCCCTGAAATTTATAAACAGGTAAAATCTATTTCAGAATCTTCTTTGCGACACAAACCAAACAAAAGTTAAAAAACAAACAAACAAACAACAACAACAACACAACAGTTTGTAATTGCACTATACCTTTTTAAGTTTCTCAATCATTTCTTCTATGAGGATGTCACCATTTTGAGAAACTTTACTTTCCATTTGTGTCAGCCACTCACAGAGCTCCTTGTTCTTCTCGCTGAAGACAGCCCACTCATTCAGTCTCTCACTAACTTGCTGTCGACGCAAGGAGACCTTAAAACATTTAAACAGAATAAATAAATAAATAAATAGAAGTACATCGATTTAAGAGATAGCTGAAGCAATTTGTGCCTCCATGTGAACTCCTCTGGCGCTGCAGATGAACTCCAGCCACTTACTTCTATTACAGCAAACTGGAGTTGTACTGCAAATACTTTGCATGACTGTTTGTAAGTTTAGAGATAAGTGTTATTCTCAGGATTCTTGTTAGTTACATCCAATTGCATAGAAGAATGCATCCAAGTACTATGCTTAGTGTCATGTCAATATATTGTTTCATAATGTCTCTAAGGTTTCATTAGAAGGGGGAAATTCTCTTACAATTTTTGTTCACTTATAAGATGCAATAAGGCATATTAATGGTTTCTTTTTAGTCTAAGAGATTAATTAAAAGGAAGATATAAATGCTTGACCAACACCAAAAATAAAATAAAATATATATATAGAGAGAGAGCATAGGCCAAACTACAAAAGACTTCATGATTTGTGCATGAGCACAAAGCGAAATCAAAGACACTACTTTTTTTTTTTAATTTCTAAAATAGCATATGCAATTTTCCGCTTCAATCCCGATACACTCATTTCACGGATGACTATTTCTTCTGAATCACTGACACCTTCAGAGATTCCAAAGGATTTGAATATGTCCTGACAAGGAAGAATAGGCATAAAAAAACCACCAAGCAAATGCTGTAATTTGTAATTAATACTGGAATAAGAAAAGTATTGCTAAGTTTAAGAAATGAGCAATAGTCCATCCTTGACAGGAAAAGCATGGAAAATGAAATTAAAATAGTAGCAGAAGGTGTGCAGCAGTTGTTTCTGTAGTTTCAGAACCACTACTTATTTCCTTCTCGCTGTACTCTAAATTGTTTCTGACTTCATACCAGCATTTCAGCTGAGAATATGAAGACTTCATCTGCTCTTTCATAAGCAAAAGTGATTGTAGTGTTCTTTGACTACTATGTTAGGTTTAACAGTAGCGTACACCATGATCTCAACATTTCCCTTTTGTGGTTTTAAATTTGATGACAACTTTCCGGAAATAAGCAACGGTTGGACACAGTGTTGCACTGGGTTACATCCTGAAGCACTTAGTATGTACAAAACTTCTTTACCTGGCTATCTCCATTCCCATAAATACATGTACAGTGACTAGACCATAGTTTAGATGTACCCGTGTTGGCTCATTCAAATGCAACTAACTTTAAAGAAGTTCTGCATTGTTAACTGTAATGCACTTTTTCTATTTTGAGGGTGGTTTTGAGGCCTTCATAGGAAACTTACGGGATGTAACTTTTGCCACAATATCCCTGGTATGCATTGCGACATCTACAAAACCACAGAAATAACATGATCCTAATCTGAAAAGCTGGGTGAGGGAGAATCCACTGTTTGCATCTCTAAATGCAAAAAGGATGCAGGAAATACACTAATAGCATGATCACAGAATCACAGAATGGCTGAGGTTGGAAGGAACCTCTGAAGGTCATCTGATCCAACCCCTCTGTCAAGCAGGATCACCCAGAGCACATTGTGTAGGATGGCATCCAGGCAGGTTTTGAATAGCTCCAGAGAAGGAGACTCCACAACCTCTCTGGACAACCTGTTCCAGTGCTCTGTCACCCTCTCAGGTTATGTACTGAAAAATCAAACAATACTCTTCATCTCATTGTGCAGCCAAGTAATTCACCCTCAGAATAAGGGAAATGCAGACATTAACATCTGAAGAAGGAGAAGCCGTCAGCAGAACTAAAGGTATAAAAGTAATGCTGAGCTGAGAGAGGACATCATTTCTGTGCACGGCTACTCCACAAAAGCATGGAAAACTGTATTAATTCTGTTTTCCCCATGCCACAGTCCCACAACACACAGTATGACTTTTTGTTGTTTTAAATATGACCTCGTAAGCATGGCAAAGTTCAAGAAATATAAAAATATAAGCAGTAACTAAAGGAAACATTTCTATGGATATTATCCCTGATCCAGCAAGAGTTCATAATTGAACATTACCTGTGCCTATATGCATCTTTTCCAAAATCTGCCACTTGCATTATTTTTTTCCTCCAATACCTTTTTAGTCTGCATACTCATATCAGAGCTCAGTACTATACTTGCCTGATGGCACAGCTCCTCCCACTGTCTGTGCAGAAGCTCTATTCGCTCACTGAGGACTGAAATATCATCTGCACTGATATATGCAGACAGGGACTCCTTCAGCAGAGAGAGGTGTGCAAGGTCATCTGTCCATCCTTCAACAGCATTCTCTAACTCCTTAAAAGAAGTGCATAAGGAAAAAAGACCAGTTTGCTAACAAACAAACAAAAAAAAATTGAATGTGGTGATGATGAAAAAAGATGAACATTCTTATCTCACTGAATTAATGTCATATCTGAGCAGACCCACCATTTGGACTACTTCTGCCCTACTAAAAGAAAAAGAATACACCAACCCCATATGTTCCACTATTTTCAACCCCAGCAGAGTATAATACATCAGCTTTGTAACAAGTAGCCACAAACTAAATTAGTACTCAAATGTCTCTCAAACTCAAAGGGTTTGGGGAGTTTCAAGTATTGATTTGAAATTCTCTGTAGTAAAAATACTTTCAAATTCTACCACATTTCTCTACTGCAAGAAATATAGCATAAAATATTATCTAAGGTCCTCAACCTCAAATAAGAAATTGAGTGTTTAAAAACAATGTGCTTAAATTTGAAGCAAGAATTTATATTATATAAACATACCATTACTTGTTATTTCTACAGTACTTTTCAGACCTTGTTATAATCTCACTTTGATCAGTTCGATGTATTCCATGCAGGTTTTACATCATAATGAGATCACTCAGGTATTATACAGTTCAAATGTCACATGGATAGATTTTTAGCTTGTCACAGTCATGTGTGGTGGGTTTGCACAGTCAGCGATGTAAAGCCTAAAGAGGTTACTGCACAAAAGCATGCAAAGATGAGACAACAGTTAGCAGAGAACAAGTGCTTTACCTTGCAACGAATCTGCTCTGTGTGCAACTCATCATGGTGTTCTGGCAAAGGCTGAGAAAGCTTTTTTTTGAATGATCTTAGCTTCTCCAGGGAGTCTCCTATGCCCTTTTCAGATTTTTCCCAGTCCTGAAGGCAAAATGTTTAACAGACTTCAGTTCAGATCTAGATTATACTTCTCATACTTATGTTGGTTGATTTGACTGATTAACCACATATTTCCATAACAATAGAAAGCACTGAATTTTCCCTTTAAATAATATGCAGAGTCTTAAAGCTTGGGTCATATGCACAGTCATATCTTTTTTGTTGTTGTTTTAGTTTTGATGTAGGTCTTTGCTAGCAGTAATGTACTAGTCAAAGCCTCCTATTATTATAGTATTGTCTATTTACAACTCCATCCTTTCAGAAAAGCCTTTAACTCCCCAAAATATTTTCAATTTCATTTCTTGAATGGCTGATGCATCAAGCTCCAGAAAAAAAATGTAAATGTTGGGGTTACTGCAAATTCAGGTCAGATCGAAGTATCTGAAGTACCTCCTCCAAATTATGGTCCTAGCAGCTACATCTAGCTTTAGTGCTTGTATGCCTTACAAAATTTTAAATGTCTCCAATATAATATAATATAATATAATATAATATAATATAATATAATATAAGGCCACCAACTGTCATATGACAGCATAGCTTTGCCCATCTTACCTGTTCATTAAGGCCTATTGAAAAGGTAATCACACAGACAAATCTGTAATAAGCCAGTCAATCCTTCAGAATGCCAGTTGTATTACACTACAGGAACTTATCTTAACTTGTCTATTTGAAGATACTCTCCTTCTGTCACTGCCTTAGTATTTCTCTCCTTCCATTTTTTTCAGTCTATATCAGTATTTCATGATTTTCTTCAGGATGGATTATTATAAATAACAGGTCTTGCAAAAGGACCTTTTCTTTAGTGTCTTCTTTCTTCTCTCCTTAATAAGTAATATGACCTTACATGATGTATGAGGTTATGATGATCTTAATGCAAGATATACTCTTACGCTTCTCATTTTGTCAGAAGACTACTGAAAAGTCACATATGTAGGACCAAGGTAGCAACATGTAATGAAGTTTGGATATCTATGAGATGATTTATGCAATTTATGTGGTAATTTCCCTACTTCCTCACTTTCAAGCATCAAGTTCTATATTTTCTCTTGCCAAAATACCACAGAACTTTTAGTTTCCCTAGATATAAGCTTTCATGAATAAAAATTTCCTCATGTAATTCCCCACCTAGAAGCAGAGGTAGGAGGAACATGGCTTGAAAGATGAAGAAAAATTTACTTATCTGAACTTTTCCAAAATAATATTTAATTTTATTGCATTGCTTTTCTCCTTTCTATTTACAAACAAAACTAAAGTGTCTGTAATTTTAGAATTCTATTAAACCTCTGAAACTGTTCTAAAAGCCATTGATTTCACTATTAATATACACAAGTCCAATTTTCATTATCCTGCATGGAAAGAGCAAAAGGCAAAAACAAACAGACCAAATTTAAATCTTTGACTACCATCTTTAGTACTTAAAATGATGTTAGCAGTCATTCTGGACACTGCCTATATTTAAAAAAAAATAAATAAAATGTTCAGTGCTCACTCTTAGTACATTACCTAAGTTAGCAAACACTCGAGACTCTTGAACGAAGCACCAGCTATCAGATGGCTAGGGATATCTTTGGGATATCTTAGGGATAGCATTGGCACATAGAAGTGTCCTGGTTTCAGTTAGGACAGAGTTAATTTTCTTTCTAGTAGCTGGCAGGGTGCTATGTTTTGACTTAGGATGAGAAGAGTGCTGATAAAACACCGATGTTTTAATCATTGCAGAGCAGGACTTACACCAAGCCAAGGACATCTCAGCTTCTCACTTTGTCCTGACAGTGGGCAGGTTGGGGGTGCAGCAAGAGCTGGGAGGGGACAGACCCAGAGCAGCTGACCCAACCTAGCTAAAGGGGTACTCCATACCATCTGACATTATGCTAAACAATATATAGGGGTGGCTAGCCGGGGTGGGGGGTCTGGACTGCTTGGGGTTAGGCTGGGCATCGGTCAGCGGGTGGTGAGCAATTGCACTGTGCATCACTTGTTTTGTACACATTATTTTTAGTAGTACTATTATCTCATTATTGTTAATATTATTATTGTTATTATTATTTTCCTGTCTTAATAAATTGTCTTTATCTCAACTCACAGACTTCACTTTCCTGTTTCTCTCCCTCATCCCAGAGAGGGAGAAGGGAGGGTGAGCAAATGGCTGTGCAGTGTTTAGCTGCCGGCCGGGTTAAACCACAACAGTCCTTTTTTTGTCCTGAAACCAGGACAAGAAGGAATAAGGCAGATGCAATTCTCAATACAGCATGTATAAAAACCCACCAGCATTGTGCAAAAGAAAATACATTTTTGCTCTATGTTGAAAATAGTATTGTTAGGAATATCTTTTATTAGCAGTGATGTGGAAATATTGATTAAAAGATACCAAGGAATATATAAACTTGTTCCAAAGTAGCTTGGAACTTTTTCCTCTTCTAGTTTAAATATTTGAAAATCAGAGGTAATGAAATGAAATGGTAATGCAGTATACATTCAATTCCTGTATTTGTACTCATCCCTTGAGAACACTTGTTATCAGGGTTCAAAGTGAGAAACTGTGAACATGCTGAAAGGTACAGAAAAAATTATACACTTACTTTTAGTATTAAAGCAAGCTGTTTCTTCTGTTCTTCCAGTTGGGTGCTAGCTATCTTCCAGCCCTCCTGAATTTCTGTAAGCTCTGTCTGCAGGGCTGCCTCAGCTCCACTGTCAGCAGAGAGCAGCAATTGCTTCCCAGCTTCCACAGCAAGGATATAACTCCCTTGCTGCCTTAGAACAACTTTCTCTTTAAGCTGCAATTATAAATGGATTTCTGTCAACTTTGTCTTTTTAGTTATAATTAGAAATTCAGTATAGTCTGTCCTGAAAACCGTATTTTACTAGTTCACTTTTATTTGGTTGCATACTTAAGCATGAGCTACAGCTCAAATACTTTGATACTTTTTTTTTTTTTTATCATTTACTGCAGCAGACCATTAGAAAATTTCTCCAAGGAGATAGACGTGGAAGACTTCTCTTTCTCCTCATTTATATCAGCATTTCAATTGATCTTGAGGAGGAACAGTTCCTCAAGAGCACAATACGCTTATAATACAGTATCATCTGGCTAAAAAAGACACCAAACTGCTAAATAGACACCGTTAACTTCACATGAAGATCACATCAGGCATTCAAGGTATCCATTTTTGTTAGCTAGAATACATTTCTCAAATGGGAGATTACTGTTTTTGTTTCAAGACAGCTTCAATATAAGGTTAGTTACAAAACAACAAAAAAAAAAAACACTAACAAAGCTTGAGAAAGAGCTTGTTAAGTTCATCACTGCATGTTCTTTACTTCCTTTCCATCAAAGTGTTGCTTTTGAGGCTATGTCAGTTTCAAAGAATAACTGATATCTAATATTGCTTTCTACCAGGCACATAGTATGAATCCAAAGTACTTCTAAGAATATTTTAAATGATGATGATAAAAAGCTGTATTATTTCTTCTACAACACACTGGACATACCTGCACTTCATCCAGTAATGCTCTGACTTGCTGCAATGGGATAGGAGCATTTCCCAGCTCACTCACTGGCTGACAGGACATTTCCACCAGCCACTTGCGCAGTTTCTCTGCCATCTCCCTGTAGCGCTGCCACTGGTGGATCTGGCTGTCAATGATCCCCCTCCTCTGCTGTGCCCGACGAATTACTCCTTGCCATTGATTACTTAGAAGTGTCAGCTTCAGATTAAACTCATCCCTATTGCAAATTAATAAATAAATAAAAAGCTATGGTAGCATTCATACTTTGATCTATTTCTTTAATGAAATAAACTGGAGGGAAAGGAAATGTGTTTTTTGGCTGCTGATTATTAAGCACTAGAAGAAAACTACTCGAGTCTATTGACAGTGTACTGAGGATGAGAACTCCACACATCATATACGTGGATAATCAAAGGAGTCCAATTACTAAGACTTTATTTTTTTTCCCCTAAATAAAGAAACTCTTCTCCCCTCCCCCCCAAACATACAAAGAAACCCACATTTTTTGCTAGTTTGTATTATCCAAATTAATAGGAAATCATGGAAATTTCATGATTTGCCCTCAAATTTACTACTGAGCTAGCTCAAAGCAGGTGTAAGATGTACACAGAATTAATAAAATTCTCATATTGCAGTAAACAGTTCTTCTTGTATTAGGACCATGATATCCTTAGCAAAATCAATGCATAAGTGTGAAGCCACTGGCGTTCCACTGATTCCTATTCATTTGATCAGGAGCATTTAAAATAAAAAAAATGAGACAGGAATGAATTCTTATTCCATCATATTTATGCTTCAGGTTATTTTGGCACAAATCAAGAGTAACTCACTGTAAATCAGTCAGTGCAAGCTCCTTTGGTGAAAGACATATTTTGAAGGTACATCAGAATAGACATATATGTGATGTGTTTGATAATGCAAGACAAATATTTGTTAGAGAAGTAGCCTCAAGGCTACTACATTCCCAAACGCAGCACATCTACCCTATCACATCCTAATGAACACTGTATTATTTAAGAGCTGGCTGATTAATAGCTTAAGCATGTAGATGGTAACTCCTGTCTTGGAAAAACATGATCTGAACACTAACATCTTCTGCAACATTCTCTGTTCAGAAGTCTCCCACTATTTTAAGTATTACTTCACTTAACCAGCAGCAACAACAACACAAGAATGGCTACCTGTCATCCACTTGTCCTTGCTCTATGAGGTGCTGCCCATCAGAGATGATTGAATGCAAAATCTGCTGGCGACTGAACATCTCTGCCTGAAATAGCTGTTGTACAGGAGACAAGGATGTTAAAGAAAGGTTTTACATTTTAAGTCTGTCTGTATGAAATATCTATATTCTGTGGTAAAAAATATTTTTCATTGACTACTTAAAATCTTTTTCCGAAGGATAGGTGAAATAAAACCTTATCAAGCATGAAGAACTCTGCTTAGAGAGGATTTACTCAAACCCTACCCAAAACCAGAAATATTCTTGTCAACATCCACTTGTTCTGTGAATACATATTAACTTTGTATATAAAAGGGATATTCTGTTATGTGAGACCGCTTGCCATTCCAATTTCTTCTCATATGTAGATCACTGTCAACACAGAAATAGGAATTCAAAGAAGCAGGAAAGGAGGACAGGTATTGAAATGCACAATAACAGCACATCGAAAAAAAACAAACAAACCACAAAACGCAACAGTAAGTGCATTGGCAAGCAACTCCCTCCACCAGCACTGTCTCAAATGCTTGTCTCACTGCATTGGCACTTTGTAAGTGTCCCCTGGAATGTACCAGGTCTCCAGACAGATATCTGGAGAATTGCATAAGAATGACTGCAAGATTGTCATGAAGGAGTTATCTGATGTGGATGAAAGTGTTAGCTCATGATATTTAGAAAAAGCACCACATCCACATCAAAGGTTTGTAAATAACAGTGGGAAATTATTTCTAAATAAGGCCACTGAGGTAGCTGGAGTCCTGTTTAAATAAACATTTGTTTATTTGAAAGTTAAGAGTCAGCACTGGAAAGCTGATAGCAGAACTGAATGCATCCCAGTATCCATTCTGGGAATGTATGTGGAAATAGAATATTTTCTCATTAATGTGCAAGGAAATAAGGTAAAACAATCTGGAAAGTAATCTCAAGGAATTTAGATTTGAACCTTGTCTTTCAGTTGGCAGGAGTGGAAAGCAATTTCTTCATAAAAAGATACAGTTTACAACATTTTGTTAGGGTGAAATGCAGTATTTGGATAATTGGCTATTAATTCTCTAAATTCCGAAAGATGACTTTACAGTTGAAAGAAAAAAAAAATCACCTTCTACTGAGTAGCACTTATCTGAACTAACTGCTTCAGATAGTTGAAACAGTTCAAGTTTTCAGGAGAGATTTAGGCTGAGGTCTCAAGACATGCAATTACACGCAAAACGATCCTTGTTAACCCCTTTCAAAAAATATAACTCTGAGTGGCCAATACAACAGTAGGAACTTATCTGTTTAGACAGTGATGATTTGTGGACATATAAATCTCAAAAAGCTGAGATATCTCAAATTACAAAGATACCCTGTCCAGTTAATGCTGGCAGCACTGAGATGAAATGAAATGGATGAGATTTGCAAAGGCAAATCTCATTAAATGTTAAAGCAAATATCTACTAAAGCAAGCAAAAATTATTGTGAATTACTTCCTGCTTAAAAATGTTCACCCAAACGTTTTGCTGAAATAAGACACAAGGGGTGGAAGGACACAACTCCCCTGTGATCCTTCCTGAATATTGGAGTAGGTCAGTTGAAAAAGTTGTGGGAACTGAAACTGCTGTTGCCACATGGGAGCTTTGGTATGAAAATTGACTTGTCTTAATTGATCTTTACTAAGATTCTTGGCAGTAACAATATGGGTGGAGAAAAATGTGCATCATTTGACCTCACCATAGAATCAGAAAAGCATCCTCTAGTAAAAACTCTGAATCATTTTTTTTCCTTCGGCAAAAGCTGGACTAGTTCTTGGTTTGTTGTAAATAGGTCTACAAACAAATGATTCCAGCACAGAGTGAAGATCCAATCAGTTTGTTCTCCAAGGAAATGTTACCAAAAGGAACTCAAATGGAGTCTGCATGATGAATTATATAACTCAGTCTTTGACAGAAAAGTCTTGCATTTCAGATTCAATGTATGTTGGCAATTTATTGGTAAATTAACAAAATCAAAATAAAATGAAAGAACTGAAATCTCCAGTTAGGACTAAAGACAAAGGGTCAAAGTGCATGAGGATAGTTTGGTCTTATGGGAAGACCAGTAAAACTTTGATTCCCTTAGTAGAAACTAATATGAAGTAGAATAAGTATAGCGGACAAGCAGCTAGAGGCATCCCAATATGTTATACACAAAATGCAGACAGATAAGCAAGCCCTTCACAAAACTGGATATCACTGACATATTTGCATGCTGTTGTTTCTAAGTTAAGATATCCACAAAGAGTGCAAGCAAATGTAATTCAATTTATCATAGAATCATAGAATAGCTCAGGTAGGAAGAGACCTTAAAGATCACCCGATTCCAACCCTCCTTCCATGTTCAGGGATGCTACCCACTAGATATATTCAAGACATACTATTATATTACTCCCCAAAAGAATGTGAGTTCCACCTATGTATAAATAGTATGTGTTGTAGTTATGTATATATACACATGATGACTTGCCTCATGTGCCCTCTGTTGCTCTAAAAGGCTCTGGTAGTTTCCTGAAATCTCTGCTGCCAGCTTCTGCTCAGTCTGAACTAACAAATCCATCCAAGTTTCACACTTCTCCAAAAAGGTTTGCTTCTGCAGCAGGAAAGACTGCAGCTTACTGAAAGGAAGAAAGAAAGAAAGATGGATTCAGGTAAGGTCTCCTGCTCTCTCACATAGTATTGACTCTTGTAGTAAATTTTCCAGCAGAAATCTAAATCAGATAGTATTGATTTTACCATGCAGCTGCATCATTTAATCTATCTATACAACACTAAAAAGAACCAATCTTTCTTATTTCAAATTCTAATTTATGGCAAAACCACCATCTCAACTCATTGACTTCTATCTTTATTCATGAGTACACTAAAGGAAAGGTGCTTTGGTTAATGAAATATCTGAAATATTTTTTATACTCTGCAAAAGGCATACTTTCTAACTATTGTAATATAAGAAAACTATACAATAATCTTAAGATATCCCCACCTGAATCTTTCTGTAGTCTGAGATGAGATAAGAGACCAGTGTCTGTTCAGGTTCTGCATCCTTTTGATTTCTTTATCATTCAGAGGAAGTCTGTAACCCAGCTCATTAAGACGGTCCAAATCTGGGGCCATGCTGCTGAACTTCAACATCTGACTCTGCAACAAACAATAGAGCTGATAAGCAAGAAGTTCAGTAATTACACTACTATAGACTAAGCTAGCACTCAGTTAAATTTGGAATGGCCTTGGTTGCCACCAAGTGGCAAACAATCCTTATGCCAAGGAAAGACTTTATTTCCAGTTTTCAGTCTCTTTGGTCCAAGTCTAGAAGAAAACTTAAACAGAAACAGAGAAGTAAACTCAAATTGCACTTACATATATTGCTGAACTGGAGATTTACCTCTCAGAGCTGCAAAAATAGGATAGTGCTTGAAGCTACATGTCTATCTTGCCAAGAAAGTGAGCCTTTTTTCGTGTTTACTAAACTCAATGTTAGGGTAGTATACCACATTGAACATACTCACTTGATTTTACTATTATTATTATTATTATTATTATTATTATTATTATTATTATTATTATTATTATTATTATTATTTTCTTTTTTGCAGTACAGAAATGTCCAAATCATCATTAAATTAGGAAAAAGTGCTATGCTTGTTAGCATGCACAGTGGAAAAACATGTATAGTTAATCCTGAAAGAAAAATAATTGAATATTAAAATGACAAAAACAGCCTAGGTGGCAGAGACAATCAACTTCCTGTCAGGGCCTCCAAAAGAAGAAGAAAGATAATAAATAAATAAATAAATAATAAAAAAAAAGCAACACAAAAAGAAAGAAAAAGAGTTTAAATGTATATTATAGGGTACATAGTATGAATGTTTCAGTACTCTTCAGTACATCAATATATCCAAAACGTGTAGATGATTTGGTCCTTAAGCTGCATACATTCAAAAAAAAATTGAGAGAAAATAAGATAAAGGAACTCCAAAAATTGCTAAATTTTCCACTCCTAATTTGATTTGATATTCATTTAATCCAAATCCTTCGTTTTTCCTTTTATTCTTTACTCAGGAGCAGATTAACATGGACAATCAATCACTACCTGACTACCATCAAACATTTCTCAGTCCTATGCTTCCCACGAGTGACAGTTCTTTAATATGTATAGAGTAATATTTGTGCATACCCTGTACAAATTAACCAGGCCAATGTAAAAAAATGAACATTTTGTGTATTTATTACTCACTTTGAGTTCCTCCATCCTACTCTGTATTGCTGAGAGATCAGATGAGTGACTAGGATCCTGTCCTTTCAGTATTTCTTCTGCTTCTGTTATCCAGACCTCAAGGACTTGCAGGTTCTTGGCAAAGGTTTGATAGTCCAGGACTCCAGCCTTGAATAAAAAAGAACCCATGATTTAGGAATTTAGCCACATAGCACCCTTCTGGTAGTTATGCTCCTGATTATTCTCATTATAGATTTGCAAACAGAAGTATACGCTAGGAACAATTTCAACTGTTGCTTTGTTTACAGACTGTGGATATAGTGTTTATTATTATTATTATTATTATTTATTTTCATTATTTTTATCAAGGGGCTTTTGCTGTAAAGTCCACACCAGGTGAGAAAATGGGATTTTTCATCATAGCAAAAGGGCAGCACTTCAGCAAAATATTAAAAGACCTTCTTGACTTAAAATACACAGCCTGCTCTAACTTCCTTATATAAAATACTCCTCTGTTTATTGTGCTCTGTCAATAAAAAGAACCACCAGTTTCTGTTGCAATTTCAAATGAAAAAAAAATCTCTCCTTACATTAATGAGCACATTCTTGATGACACTAGATTTCTTAGACAACTCCACTTGTCACCCAAACAGAAGCCACTGCCTTGTTGCTTTCTCATCCACGCACTTCCATGCCCTATGAAACACATTCTGACACTCTTTTTCTACCCTTTAGTCCCTAGTGACACATGCAACAATTAGCAAAATGTGACATACAAGCTTTGACACAAATAGTAGGTGTCAGTATGGTCACTGACATTATTAGGAACTGTTAAAATCCATGCTACACAATTGTTTGGAATCTTCTCTCCTTTGTTTTACAACAGAACAAGCTGGGAAGAGAGGTTGTCACTGGGGAAGCAGTAGCTGTGGATATAGTCATTAGCATTATTGCTGTCTGCACAAATGTTGCCCTTGGCATTCCAGATGGAAACATTCCCCTGTGAGGTTTGCACATTCTCTTCCAGAAAGTGGAACTTCATACAAGGTCTCTATACTGTACTTGAACTTTTTTTTTTTTTTTTCCTTTGGCTTTCAGGGAAGATTGGGAAATGCAGATGAACAGGTAGCACCATCTTCTTTACCCAGGTATTTTTGGCTAATTGCGTTTTCAAGTACAACAAGGTGATTGGATGCAGGAACTGAAAACACTCTTTGCAATACCTGAAGTACTGTTTGCTGCTTGCGGAGAATTTGTTCTAGGGTTGACAGATTCTGGTTCAGAGACAGTTGATCAGACTGTATAGCTGCTGCTGCTGAAGCCTCCACCTGGCTTTTTAGCTCCTCTCCCAGTTCTTGAAGAACAATCAGTGAATCCTGTGTTGTCTTTAAATCAACGAGTAGATCCTGTGGCAACACATTGAATAAAGATAAGAATAGTTAATCTGACACTCAGTTGATGCCATCCTCCCTGATATGTAGAGAAATGAAATCAGTAAGGACCACTACTACATGAAGAATTTATATTTACTACTGTATTTCAATGCCAAAGTGCCCACTGTCTCTTTGCATAAAAAGGAAATGATATGCAGAATAAAACATATCTTGAATTACTTATGTTCAGAGGAACAGAAAGAAGTGAACACTCAGCTGCCATTGAGTAAACTGCCGTTACTGATGAGGCAACACTTGTTGAAAAAAACACTTTCGATTTACTGACATGCTGCTCCTAAGCAGTGGCAACTCTACCTGTGGGTTGCCACAAGGCAACATGATCCCTAGATCTCCTTTTTTTATTTTTAATTTTAATTTTTATTTTTTCTTCTTGTTATGAATTACCAGGATGGATTAAAAACTAACTTTTGCAAATTGCGTAATGCAATTATCTGACTGAAATATTTGAGTTGCCTGTCCAGCAGACTATGGCAGCAAATGCTCAGAATGCTCATTAATGTGTTAATTTTTTGCCTTGCAATTGTTTTTCTTACCCTAAGACAACTGCCATTTCAATTTTCTTATCAAGGACACTTAACATTAACTTGAACTCAAACACACCAAAACATAACCACATAACAGGAGACAAAAAATCCTGCTTCTCTGGGACACAGTATCAAAAATAGAGGAATCTCAAGGTTCCAGAGTCAACACTGTTCCTCCATGTGGAAGGATAAAGACACCAAGAACACACACACAGTCTTTTTTCATTCAGAAAAGTGACCAGCCTTGACATCTGGAAATATAGACAAAGGATCCTGTTTCTTTCTACTATAAGGAGCTCAATGGATTTGGCAGAGATTCTTGCCTAGCAAGAAATACTTTGATAAGCAAGGACTGAATCAAACAATAGAATTTATCCACCTTCTCCAGAGAGATGACTTCAGATAAAAGCAATATAACACAGCAACAAATAATAGAGGGATCATATAAGTCCAAGATAATCATGAGATTTGGGTAGCAGACATGAAGCTGTATCTCCTGCACATGAGAGATGCTTCAATAAAAAGAAAATTTCCAATACACCAAATACGTAGTTTAGTAATGTAGAGCCTGTTGAGATTTTTAGCTCACAGAGCTGTTGTATAGTGCAAAGATTAAGTGAACATACATTGCAGTCCTGAATCCAAGCAGTTACTTCATCATCAGCAATATCTTTACTGGTTGCAGTCTTCAACAGTTCATTGATTTGATCTTCTCGTTTACGGACTGTTGAAGAGCATTGTTGGTAACAGTCCTTGTATCTCTGCCACAGCTGAAGGAGACCCTTACTGGAACGCAGCCGCTCTGCAATCTCCTGAAGAAGGTTGTTCCACCTGGTAAAGAGATTGGATGAATGATCAAACCTTGGTAGCTCAAAAGAACTACACCTGCCCCTCTTCCTCACTGTTGTATCCATTGTCTCTGCCCTTCTTCCTCAGTGCTGTTTCCTGTGGTCTTCTGTCTTTTAAGAAATTTTATAATAATAATAAAGATTCAGACATTAGGAGAAAAAAAAGGAATCCAAGAAATATGTTGACAGGATGTTCTGACCTGTGACACCAGGTTTGATCTGTACTGCATCTTGGATGCTGCATATTAATATTTTAGGTCAAAGCTGGAGTACACTTTTTGAAGTGAACCTACTGCAATTCCCACTTAGCACACCTTGGTTCACCACACAGCAGACATAACTGGCCAAGAACTGCCAGCCTCAAATTTAATCAAGGGCCTGAAAGGCCCAGAACAGGTGTATATATGAAACCATTTCTTCTGCTGCAGTTTCCTCCCAAAATCTCACAGAATCTTTAAATTCATAAAGCCTCGTAAAATTAAAATACTTCCAGGTTTATTAAAGCTCTAATAGGTTCATTATCCAATTAAATGTCTAATTCCTCTTTGAATTCTTAGCTTTAGTGAGACCCAAAACCAGCTGCTTTCTGAAATGTACTGTGTTTATCAAATTTTCTCATTATTTCCTTATCAAAGAAAAATCACAGCATTTTCAATTGTTACTATATGATAAAATTATCTCATAAAGTGAAAACCTTGTCAGTCATCACTGAGACTTAAATCATACAGTATCTTATCATAGAATGGCTTAGGTTGGAAGGGGCCTTAAAGTTCATCCAGTTCCAACCCTCCTGCCATGGGCAGGGATACCTTCCACTAGACCAGGTTGCTCAAAGCCCCATCCAACCTGGCCTTGAACACTTCCAGGGATGGGGCATCCACAGCTTCTCTGGGGAAAAAGTCTTCTCCCCATGTTTCCAGTTTCCAGTACAGGACGAACCAAAATGAGTTTGGCATGATTGCGTTTTCAAAAACAGACAAACAAACATACAACCCCTCAAAACCAAATACAACAGTATTTCTACCACAGCAGTTTTTGATCTTGGATCAATCAAATCCTTCTGTAGCTTCTCTGAATAAACCTTCAGACTTCTATGGCCTGTATTCAAAGTTGGGGAAGTTGTTTGCCAAGCTACTGGCAAAACCTTAGATCTTAGATAGAAAAGTCTATCATGCTCTTTCTACAGCTAGAAATTGCAAGCTGAGTACTGGAGAAACTAAGACATGCACAGCAATTTTCAGACAGAATTCTTGCATTTTAAGTGCAGTATTATTTTCCAGGACAAGAATTGTCATGGTTGCAAATTTCCCTGCAGACATGCATGGAGCAAAGCTGCTGACACTAATGATCCAAATCTCTTGCTGGAGAAAACATTTATTTTATTATTACTAGTAAAATAACACACTTCTGCTCCAGCAAAAGGAATAAAATAAAAGAATACATAAAATATAATAAAAATAAAAATGATGGAAAATCGAGTCCACAGTTAAATGCAAATCTACCACTGAAAGTACAGTTCAACATAAACACACTTTCTACCTCATATTCACTTCCTTCAAAGTGGTGGTAAGTGTTTCAGTCACTGGTGGGTGACATTGTTTTAACAATTGATTGGTCACTGAGCCAAATTTCTGTAAACTATTTTCTTGCTTTTCTAGTTCATCCTGTAGGCTCTGAAATAGAAGAAAAAATAATGATACACAAACTATTATAACTGTATGATGTAGAAACATTTCAAAATGGTATGTATCGATTGCAGTAAATGGGTTATGAAAGCAAAACTAGATTTCATGTGTATTGAATCTAACTAGGAAGTTTTTTAATATAAAGACTATTGCTAGATACACTTGATTCAATATCCAGGTGTAGCAAAAAGTATGTTTTTAACCAAAATTTTCTAAATATGTAAAAATTTTGTAAAAGAAATTATCCTAAGCAAATACTTCTGTACTGACAGAATAAGTGCATGGAACTCCCTCAGAAATAACACATTAACTGCTGTAAGATATTAAATTTAATGACGTTTTCCTGTTCAGACTTAGATGAAAAAGTAACAGCATAAAAAAGCTTTATTCTAAAAAGAAGGTTCTTTTTCACTTAACAGACTGAAGTATTGCTATCAGGTAAAATGTTCCTTTTCTTTTTTAAAAAAAAGTATATATATATTTAACTATATTATTGCAGTTTGAACAGTTCAGCAAATCTCAACCTGATTAATCAATATACACAAAATAAGTAAAAAAGGGTTTTTTAAAAACAAATAACAACAAACAACAACAACAAAAAAAAACAAACCACACAACTTATCCTTCTACTGACTCCTCCTGTCTGATATGTAGAAAATGAAAACATGGAAGAGTACCTGTAAAGTGTATATACGTTCTTTAAATCTTGATTTGGAAAGTGAGGATTATGCTTAAGGCATTTGGCTGTATACGTCTGGACATCCAATCACACAGAGTATTTACTTTTAAGGAAATTGCTTTTTTTTTATGTAAACTAGATCCACAGATATAATTTTATAAATGCTGTCTCAGTGTGTAGAACATTAACAGGTCAAAATGTAAGCAACAACACAAAAAATCTACAAATGAAACAATTTTACCATTTTAGTTAGTTAGTTAGTTAAATGAAAAATGTAATGGCTACTTGATAAAGTGCCCTCTCAATGTCATAAGATTTTAATGTGCCGATACACCTGTAGTTTCATTCATTATCAGCTAAAATGTACATGTATTGCATCCATGCAATAAGGACAACGTTTATCCTGAAATCCATCCTCAGTGTGGCAAGAGGCATGGTATTCCTTTTCACCTGAAGGTTATCAACTTGGACTTTCACAGCTTCCAAAGAACCAGTAAGGAGATAGAAACGGGACAGAGAATATCTGGCTTCCATCAGGTAACTGTTCAGTTCTTCATAAGCCACTTTGTAAATGCTCCACTGATCAAGAACAGATTGCAACAATATCTTTAGTTGGCTGACCTAGGAGGAGGGAAGGAGGGAAAAAAAAAAAAAAAAAAGGTAAATGAAAAACATTCAAGGGGGTTGCTTTTGTTTAAATGATTTCCTTCCTTTTGATCTCATATTCTACTTGTTCTTCATGCAGAACTTTAAACTTGTTGGAGAAAGAAGAGAACATTTTGCCCTACCATCAGCTAGGCTTACACTGGGTACAGCAGAAAGGTCTGTTTGATTCCATAAAGCCACAGAAGACCAGTATGGAAGGGACTGGAAAGATATTGAGTACATTCTTTGAATGTACTCAATATCTTTGAGTACATTTGAACCATACAAGGTTCAAATATATTTGAACCTTGCTTTGAAGAAGGTTCAAAAGCAATTTCTTGACTCCTTAAGACAGGCAATCGGCCTCTCAAATCCAAGAGAGGCTAGTGCTACAGGAGAGGCTAGTTCTAACACACTGCATTCTTCCTGAGAATATGGACTAATGCTACCAAGGTTCAGATTTCAGGGGATGACAATTGAAACTGATCTCTTCCTCAGTTTGCGTGACCCATATGCTTAAAAAGGTAGTTACTTATGGATCGTTCGGTACTTTTCTACTACGTATCAGCATATAAAAAGCTTGAATTTTAAGAATGTAAAACAGATTCTGTGATTCTGTGATCCTTAAAATAGTAAATTTTATGTACACACTAGCTTGAAGATGGATGAAAACAGAGACACAATTCAGAATCTCTTCCCATACAACACAGAATAAATCCACTAGCCGCAAACTGCTAGTTCTTCTGCTGCATGTTCCAATTCCTGGAACTATGGTTTGCCCTTTGATAATTGTTTTACCATGTGATCCAAGTTGGCCCAGGCATGGTTGATTTCTTTCAGTGTATTCATAACAGTAGAAGAGACTTCTTCCTTCTTGTTCTGTATCAAAGACAGGCCACTTTGTTCTATGTTTTCTACTTCTTTTTCTTTTGTTCTTATTGATTCTTCTAATTCCTTAAAATAAAAATAAGACACCTGAGTATTTTTGTTTGTTTACTTTAATGGATAATGACTTGAGTCGGTAAAGATACACATAAGCTCCCCAGTTTGTACAACGTTAAAAATAGGAAAGGCAAACTTGTGCACTTTGTCTTTTTATTCTCAAGAGAATTATAACTCATCAACAATTTTCTTGAATATTTTATCTTCCCTTTAAATCACAGTTGCATATCTTTAATTTAAATAGAAGTATGTCATCTACATTAAAACTCTGTTGTAACCAGCTGCTCTCATGGAAGAGTACAAAATTAATTAAAAATAGGCTAGCAGTTTGAATACATGGGAAAATTGTTGTGTTGTCTTAGTTTGTCCCAGCACACAGAGGGCTTTTTAATTAGCCCAAAGTTGGCTCAAGCCCCTGGAAAAACTGAATTTTGCCACCCAAAGGAAAGGACAAAATGATTTCCTAGGGAAAGATGTCAATGTGCTGTGCCTCCCAAAGTGGAATCTTTATTCTTTTGCCAGATCCCAGCAAAGCCCCTTGCCTGAGGACATCAAGTCTTCCCCTTTTCTAGATGACAAGCTCACTGGACTCCAGCCAATGATAACAAGCAACAGACTGTAGGAATTTTTTTTATTGCCTCCACAAGGTTATACGTTGTTGGGAAGTATTATTATGATTGAGTGGGTGGCATTCGTGCCCATGGCAGGGTGGTTGGAAGTAGATGGTCTTTAAGTTCCCTTCCAACTTGAGCTATTTGATAATTCTATAATTAACAAGCTCTATAACATTTTGCTCTACTCAGCATTCCCCCACACTAACCCAAGAAAATAGAAAGAAAATGAATGATTGGCTTGAAAACAGGTGAAGAAAATGGGGTTGAGTATTTAGGCACAGAGGTTGTAACGGCTTGATAATGGCTTGTTTTGCTGCTGGAAGTAAGTGCTTACTGTATTGTCAAGAGAACCCTAGACTGGTCATGGAAATGAAGATTCAAAGTTCTCCAATGCCAAAGTTCTTTCAGTTTGTCCATATTCTGCAGGTTACTCCTTATTGAGAGAGATGAATCATCCACGAAAGAAAACAAAACTCTGGGCAAACTAAAAACACCTATCTTTCAATAAAATACTCTCCCTAAGAAACAAAACAATACCAACAAAAAAAAAAAGTTTAACCATTGCTATGAGAGACTTGGCATAGCAGGAAGAGTATTTGGAACCAAATTCTGCCCAACACTTGCTATTAACAAAATTCATCCCTTCTCACAAACAACAGCTTTGTCTATATACATCGCAAATCATATATGTGAGAGCATTTTTGCTGCACTGTTTATTTTTCCCTTCTTCATTATTTCAAAATTTTATTTATAACTTTTTAATTTTTATTTTCATTTTTTAACATCTGACACTGAACCAAACACTTCTAAGTTGCAAATATCAACTTTGACTTTCTGACAAGGGGATTTTAACACTAAGAATAATTTAAGTTTGAAGAAGGTTGCTTCAAAATTCAGAATGCAAAATTGGAAGAAGCTTCAACCACCAATAATAGCAAATATTTCCGGCTCTATTTCTTTTTCATCATGTTAACCTGAAGACAAAGTTAAAGATGCATTAATCTTTCTGAACCATGATTAAAAAAAAAAAAAAAAAAAAAAAAAAAAAAAAAAAAGTTGCCTTCATTTCTTAATATGACACTAGGTAGCAACTAACATTGGTTAATAAATAAGCTGCAGCTTTTGTACTAGTTGAACCGGATACTTGGGAGTGTCTGATATGGTTATTTCTTAAACAATTTGTTTCTGTGCTGATCAAAGTCTTGCCATTTGTAACTTATTCCCCAAGCATATTTGCTAACTTCCCTGACCAAAAGAAACCAAAAAGGTGATAAATCAGATTCAGCTTTGAACTCTAGCCAAGCACAGCTTGCCAATTATGTCAGTCTACGCTAAATTACACTTGGTATGGGCTTATTGTGCTGAAATCATCAAGACACTTTATCTGAAACTAGTCATTGGATACAGTTTGAAAACCTGAATTAAGGAAAAGAAGAAAAGGAAGAAAAAGAGAAAAAAGGCTTCTAACATATCTGACCTAACTGCTTATTTGCCATTACAGAATCAATGCACTGGTGAATTTACACTAAATTCTATTATGCACTTCATTTTTTATTTTAGATTTCCATTTGTGAAGACTTAAAAGCTGGATCATACTTATCCTATTCATTAAATGCATGGGTGAAAAACAGCCACACTAAAATAAACATGCTTCCCTACTCCTTTTCTAAGAATACTAAAAAAA